>NW_028322238.1:14994051-15322327 GCF_059928025.1 Delphinapterus leucas
AGCACTCAGCAGTTACAGAAGAAGGGTCTGCACCCTCAGCACTCTAAGAATGAGGAAGGGGAAAAAAGGCAGAAGAGGGCTTTTTCCCAGGCAAAGCCCCTTAAAAATCCCTGGGAGATAAAAATAGAATCTGGGCAATAAAATAAAGTCTAACCTTTTTTATCCTTTGTGCTTTGTCTAATTTCACGTGCTCCTAGGGTCCCGCATACAGAGGTTCAACAGCCGGCACTTCAGACCAGATTTCCTAGTGCGGAATGGCTGGGTCGACACCTCAGCTCCTGGGACACAGTGCACACTCCGCGATATAGAGCCTGAGCTGCAGCCAACCGGGCCCTCGAGAGCTCCGACCCCTCCCTCCCACTGACTCTGACAGGATCTCTACACAGCAGCCCAGCCCACAGCCCACGGGGTAGCACATGCTCTCACCTCTCCATTCTCTGATCAAAATATAAAGTTTCCTTTGCTTCTGAACCAAACTCAGTCTCAATCTGTTGGCTCCAATGACACTGGGCAGGGGGACACTTGTTGGGGTCCACTCTGGAGGATCAGTAACAGAAATTGAGAACATTGTAACTTCAATGAACAGATGTTTGAGCCAAACTGTAATTAACATAGAACAGTGTATAAGGCTCGGGTAAAATAAGATGTTTCTAACACTCCCATTTGATATTTCCATCACTTTATTAGAAGCAAGTTCAGTGAAAAGGTTTGTCTTATTTGTCAGGTCAATATTAGAGAAACGAAGTGATTTCTTTCCAAGGATGTACATCTAAAAATCTTGGTTAAAGCTTCAATCTTGTTTTAAATGCTTTTCCATTGAAAATGATACCTCTCTTTCAGTTCCCCCAATTCTGAGAAGTATAAAATCTTATAATTTATTATTACCAAAGGGGAAAGGTGGGAGGAGGGATAAATTAACAGTTTGGGATTAACACATACACACTGCTATGTATAAAATCGATCATCAACAAGGAACTACTGTATAGCACCGGGAACTACACTCAATATTTTACAATAACCTATAAGGGGAAATAATCTGAAAAAGAATAGATATTTTTATTGACATCATCTATTAATGACAGTTAAAATGGAACCTAAGGGAAGCCGGTGGTGAGTGCTTCTGACCCTGAAGACTTCAATCATCTAAAGTTTGGACTCTGCCTACTTCCCAAGGCCCTTAATGAACATATGTGTAGCCGTAGCTTAAAAAATTCCCCAGTTTGGGTTGTGGAGAGACACTGAATTTGTAAAAGTCCTGGTGTTCTCCTCACATGAATGGGACACTTCCTACAGCTAAAACATGCCTGTCACACCCAGAGGATGGTATACCGTCTGATCGGGAAGAGTTTGGAAAAGGCATCTCATCTCCTCATCTCCTGGTGCTCGGGTTCACCCCTCCAGCGTCTTTACGAACAGTCTCCCCACTTGGAGATGTCAGCACTGTCAACATCCTGTTGCAGACAGTTTGGAATTTGTCCAGAGGATGAAGCAGAAGGAGGAGGAACAATGAGAGACAAGTCCTAGGTGTTCGGACAGGCACATGTCACTCTTATTTCCAATCAGGAAGACGAATTGACCAAAGGCTAGGGTTGCCCATGGAAACAGAATAGGGCTTGAGGAAATTCCGCTGCTTTGTGGCCAGTTCCCATAAACACAAGTTGAAAAATGGAACTCAGGGACACTAAAATTCACGAAACTGCAGAGTTGAAAATATCTATCACTGAAAAATGTCTTGAGGAAAGTCAGAGGAAAGGACTTGTAAGCAACGGAGAATGGCAGGAAAGGGATTGGAAGAGGTAGAAAGGACTCGCCATTAAGCACAAGAAAAGGGGCTGAACATTGCCAACATTGCAATTGGCCAAAAAGGGTGTATGCGTCTTTTTCTGTATGTATTCAAGAAAAGGGCATACACTTTTTTAGCCAACCAAACAGGTGGGCACTGGAAATCAATACTACAAAACATATCACTTCACATCAGTCAGAAGAGCCTTCCTCATAAAGTGTAAACACCAGAAATGCAGGACAGGGCAAGGAGAAAAGGGAGCCCTCTGAGGCTTATACTGGAAATGTATATTGCCAACGGTCACTCTGGAGAAGTGTATTGTGTTTACTAAAGCATCTAAAAAATGAGCTACAGAGCACAGGGCACTTGCACTCATGGACGTATATCTTGGGAAAAACAAAAATCGAGAGGACACAGGCACCCCAATATTTACCGCCTCTATGTTTAAAAGATCCTCGACTAGGATATAATTTATAAGTCTCTGGAGGGAAAAAATGGATAGAGATGTGGCACTTATGTAGAGTGGAATATTACTCAGCCTGGAAATCAATGAAATATGGCCAGTTGTAACAACCACAGAGGAGTTACGTATGATCATTCGAAGTCACATAATTCAAAAAGAAAAAGACACACGATATTACTAATATATGGAATGTAAACGTGGCTACAAATGAACTGAATTACAAAACAGAACGGGGTCTCAAATTTAGAAAATCAACATATGCTTGCTTAAGGATAAAGGAGAGCTGGGGTGCTGCATAAAACCAGAGATAGAAATTAGCACAGATACCTTTCCATAAGCCAAATATGTAATAGTCAAGACCTACCAGTTGCTCAACGAAATGGACTAAACACTCCATATTCAACGCCTAGGAATACACCTGACTAGTAAGAATCTTCAAACCCATGGATTTATATGTCTCCGTAAGAGAATCAAGCGTGTGTATAGATTTATGAACGCAGCAGAGAAAATCCGATAAATCCAATTATCAAAATGAATTACAAAAACAAAACACAATGACAGTGAAATAGAGAGCTATTCTTAATTAATTCATTCAGAGCTTGTGATGCAACCTGGATTAACCCCATCTGCACCAAGAGCTGAGTGAGACATAAGGTTGGACACTTCGGCGGATAGCACTGGTGAGGTACGATGAAGAAATGCAGATCCTCTGAAGTCATACTGCATGGTACCCATTCCATGGGTCCCAACTCTCCAGGTTTAAGAGATTCTTCCTTCAGCTAAAACATGCATGGGAAACACAAAGTATGGTCCACCGTGTGACTGGGAAGCATTTTCAAATGCATCTCAGTTTTCGTCCCCTTTTACACGGGTTCACCATTCCAGACCCTTTACTAACACTCTCTCCACTTGGAGAGTCAGGGCCTTTAACCTCCTGTTTGGCACAGTTTGGAAATTCTGTGCAAGGTGAACAGGAATAGGGAGAACCAATCAGAGACTAGCTGTAGGTGTCTGCACGTGCAAATTTAATGCTCATTTCCCACAAGGAAGAGGAATTAACCAAAGGCTCAGCATGCCGTGCCAGAACCAGATTAGGGCCTGAAGCAATCATGTGGGTTTGCGGCCAGCTCACAAGAAAGCGAGTTGAAGAAAGGAGCTCAGGGACACTGTAATTCACAAAACTGCAGAGTTATGAATGACAGCTGTCGTCCAAAAATGTATTGAAGTAAGTCTTCGAAGAGGACTTGAAAGCGGGGCAGAATTTCAGGAAAACGATTTCAGGGGGTAGACAGGAATTGCACTTAAAGCATAGGAAAAGAGGCAGAATGTGGACAATGATGCACTTGGCCAAAAAGGGCGTATGCGTTTTTTCCTGAATATATTCAGGAAAAAACGCATACGCCCTTTTTGGCGAACCAAGCAAGCGTGTAAAGGAAATCTGCACTACAATGAAGTCTCACTGCCCCCCGGTCAAAAGGGCCATCTGAAACACGTGTAAAATCCAGAAAGGCAGCACAGGTCATGGAGAACACGGAACCTTGTTATGCTGATGGGCGAGATGTAAATTGCCAACAGCCAATCTGGAGAAGTGTATGGTGTTTCCTGAAACACGTAGGAAACAAAGCAACACAGCCTATGGCACTTCCACTTAGGGTCCTATAGCTTAGGGAAATTAAAATCAAAAACACACAGCAACCCCAAAGTCTGGGACGGATGTGTTTACAAGAACCTCGTCTACGGTACAAGTTAAATATCCGAGAAAGCAAAAAATGGATACAGAAGTTGTGGTACGTACGTACAATGGAATATCACTCAGCAATGAGATCTACGTTATCAGGCCCGTAGCGGCATAATGAGTGGATTCAGGTACGACGATTCTACGAGAAATAAGTCACACAGAAAAAGAAACATCATAAGATATCACTAATACACGGAACGTAAACTTGGCTACACATGAACTGAAATACAAAACAGAACAGGGTCTCAAATTTAGAAAACCAACTTATGCTTCCTTATGGGGAAATGTGAGTTGGGGTGCTGCATCAAACCAGAGTGTGAAATTAGCACAGATACCGTTCCATAAGCCAAATATATAATAGACAAGACCTACTCCTTGCTCAACGAAATGGACTCAACACCCCATATTCAACGCCTGGGAATATACCTGACAAGCAAGAATCTTAAGACCCATGGATTTATATGTATCCATAAGGAAATCAAGCGTGTGTACAGCGGCCTAAACACAGCAGTGAAAATCCGATAAATCCCATTATCAAAATAAATTTCACAAACAAAACATAATGACAGTGAAATAGAGAGCAATTCTTAAATAATTCATTCAGGGCTTCTGATGCAACCTGGATTTACCACATCTACACCCAGAGCTGGGTGAGAAATAAGGCTGGACACTTCGGGCTGATAGCATTGGTGAAGTTCTGTGAGCAAACGCAGGCCCTTTGAAGTCATACTGCATGGTACCCATTCCATGGGTCCCAACTCTCCAGGTTTAAGGGATTCTTCCTTCAGCTAAAACATGCATGGGAAACCCAGAGTATGGTCCACCGTGGGATTGGGAAACGTTTTCAAATGCATCTCAGGTTTCGTCCCCTGGTACTCGGGTTCACCGTTCCAGACGCTTTACTATCACTCTCCCCACTTGGAGAGTCAGTGTCTTTAACCTCCTGTTTTGCACGGTTTGCAATTTCTGCGCAAGATGAACAGGAATAGGGAGAACCAATGAGAGACTAGCTGTAGGTGTCTGCACGGGCAAATGGAACGCTCATTTCCCACCAGGAAGAGGAATTAACCAAAGGTTCAGCGTGCCCTGCCGGAACCAGGTTAGGGCCTGAAGCAATCCTGCAGTTTTGCGGCCAGCTCACAAGAAAGCGAGTTGAAGAAAGGAGCTCAGGGGCACTGTAATTCACAAACCTGCAGAGTTATGAATGACAGCTATCGTCCAAAAATATATTGAATTAAGTCTTCGAAGAGGACTTGAAAGCGGGGCAGAATTTCAGGAAAACGATTTCAGGGGGTAGACTGGAATTGCACTTAAAGCATAGGAAAAGAGGCAGAATGTCCACAATGATGCACTTGACCAAAAAGGGCGTATACGTTTTTTCCTGAATATATTGAGGAAAAAACGTATACGCACTTTTTGGCAAACCAAGCAAGCGTGTAAAGGAAATCTGCACTACAATGAAGTCTCACTGCGCCCCGGTCAAAACGGCCACCTGATAAAAGTGTAAAATCCAGAAAGGCAGGACAGGTCATGGAGAACAGGGAGCCTTGTTATCCTGATGGGCGGTATGTAAATTGCCAACCGCCACTCTGGAGAAGAGTATGGTGTTTCCTTAAACACGTAGGAAACAAAGCAACACAGCCTATGGCACTTCCACTTAGGGTCCTATAGCTTAGGGAAATTAAAATCAAAAACACACAGCCACCCCAAACTTTGGGACGGCTCTGTTTACAAGAACCTCGTCTACGGTACAAGTTAAATATCCGAGAAAGCAAAAAATCGATAAAGAAATTGTGGTACGTACGTACAATGGAATATCACTCAGCAATGAAATCTAGGTCATCAGGCCCACAGCGGCATAATGAGTGGATTCAGATACGACGATTCTACGAGAAATAAGTCACACAGAAAAAGAAACATCATAAGATATCACTAATACACGGAAGGTAAACTTGTCTACACATGAACTGAATTACAAAACAGAACAGGGTCTCAAATTTAGAAAACCAACTTATGCTTGCTTATGGGGAAATGTGAGTTGGGGTGCTGCATAAAACCAGAGATTGAAATTAGCACAGATATCGTTCCATAAGCCAAATATATAATACACAAGACCTACTCCTTGCTCAACGAAATGGACTCAACACCCCATATTCAACGCCGGGGAATATACCTGACAAGTAAGAATCTTAAGACCCATGGATTTATATGTCTCCATAAGGAAATCAATCGTGTGTACAGCGGCCTAAACGCAGCAGTGAAAATCCGATAAATCCCATTATCAAAATAAATTTCAAAAACAAAACACAATGACAGTGAAATACAGAGCAATTCTTAAATAATTCATTCAGGGCTTGTGATGCAACCTGGATTTACCACCTCTACACCCAGAGCTGGGTGAGACATAAGGCTGGACACTTCTTGCTGATAACATTGGTGAGGTTCGCTGAGCAAACGCAGACCCCTTGAAGTCATACTGCATGGTACCCATTCCATGGGTCCCAACTCTCCAGGTTTAAAGGATTCTTCCTTCAGCTAAAACATGCATGGCAAACCCAGAGTATGGTCCACCGTGTGATTGGGAAACGTTTTCAAATGCATCTCAGTTTCCGAACCCTGGTACTCTGGTTCACGATTCCAGAAGCTTTACTAACACTCTCCCCACTTGGAGAGTCAGTGCCTTTAACCTCCTGTTTGGCACAGTTTGCAATTTCTGCGCAAGATGAACAGGAATAGGGAGAAGCAATGAGAGACTAGCTGTAGGTGTCTGCACGGGCAAATGGAACGCTCATGTCCCAGCAGGAAGAGGAATTAAACAAAGGCTCATAGTGCCCTGCCGGAAACAGATTAGGGCCTGAAGCAATCCTGCGGTTTTGCGGCCAGCTCACAAGAAAGCGAGTTGAAGAAAAGAGCTCAGGGGCACAGTAATTCACAAACCTGCAGAGTTATGAATAACAGCTGTCGTCCAAAAATATATTGAAGTAAGTCTTCGAAGAGGACTTGAAAGCGGGGCAGAATTTCAGGAAAACGATTTCAGGGGGTAGACTGGAATTGCACTTAAAGCATAGGAAAAGAGGCCGAATGTCGACAATGATGCACTTGGCCAAAAAGGGCGTATGCGTTTTTTCCTGAATATATTCAGGAAAAAACGCATACGCCCTTTTTGGCCAACCAAGCAAGCGTGTAAAGGAAATCTGCACTACAATGAAGTCTCACTGCCCCCCGGTCAAAAGGGCCATCTGAAAAAAGTGTAAAATCCAGAAAGGCAGGACAGGTCATGGAGAACAGGGAGCCTTGTTATGCTGATGGGCGGGATGTAAATGGCCAACAGCCACTCTGGAGAAGTATATGGTGTTTCCTGAAACACGTAGGAAACAAAGCAACACAGCCTATGGCACTTCCACTTAGGGTCCTATAGCTTAGGGAAATTAAAATCAAAAACACACAGCCACCCCAAAGTTTGGGACGGCTCTGTTTACAAGAACCTCGTCTACGGTACAAGTTAAATATCTGAGAAAGTAAAAAATGGATAAAGAAGTTGTGGTACGTACGTACAATGGAATAACACTCAGCAATGAAATCTACGTCATCAGGCCCGTAGCTGCATAATGAGTGGATTCAGGTACGACGATTCTACGAGAAATAAGTCACACAGAAAAAGAAACATCATAACATATCACTAACACACGGAAGGGAAACTTGGCTACACATGAACTGAATTACAAAACAGAACAGGGTCTCAAATTTAGAAAACCAACTTATGCTTGCTTATGGGGAAAGGTGAGTTGGGGTGCTGCATAAAACCAGAGATTGAAAGTAGCACAGATACCGTTCCATAAGCCAAATATATAATAGACAAGACCTACTCCTTGCTCAGTGAAAGGGACTCAACACCCCATATTCAACGCCTGAGAATATACCTGACAAGTAAGAATCTTAAGACCCATGGATTTATATGTCTCCATAAGAAAATCAAGCGTGTGTACAGCGGCCTAAACCCAGCAGTGAAAATCCGATAAATCCCATTATCAAAATAAATTTCAAAAACAAAACACTATGACAGTGAAATAGAGAGCAATTTTTAAATAATTCATTCAGGGCTTGTGATGCAACCTGGATTTACCACATCTACACCCAGAGCTGGGTGAGACATAAGGCTGGACACTTCGGGCTGATAGCATTGGTGAGGTTCGGTGAGCAAACGCAGACCCTTTGAAGTCATACTGCATGGTCCCCATTCCATGGGTCCCAACTCTCCAGGTTTAAGGGATTCTTCCTTCAGCTAAAACATGCATGGGAAACCCAGAGTATGGTCGACCGTGTGATTGGGAAACGTTTTCAAATGCATCTCAGGTTTCGTACCCTGGTACTCGGGTTCACCGTTCCAGACGCTTTACTAACACTCTCCCCACTTGGAGAGTCAGTGCCTTTAACCTCCTGTTTGGCACAGTTTGCAATTTCTGCGCAAGATGAACAGGAATAGGGAGAACCAATGAGAGACTAGCTGTAGGTGTCTTCACGGGCAAATGGAACGCGCATTTCCCACCAGGAAGAGGAATTAACCAAAGGCTCAGCGTGCCCTGCCGGAACCAGATTAGGGCCTGAAGCAATCCTGCGGTTTTGCGGCCAGCTCACAAGAAAGCGAGTTGAAGAAAGGAGCTCAGGGGCACTGTAATTCACAAACCTGCAGAGTTATGAATGACAGCTATCGTCCAAAAATGTATTGAAGTAAGTCTTCGAAAAAGACTTGAAAGCGGGGCAGAATTTCAGGAAAACGATTTCAGGGAGTGGACTGGAATTGCACTTAAAGCATAGGAAAAGAGGCAGAATGTCCACAATGATGCACTTGGCCAAAAAGGGCGTATGCGTTTTTTCCTGAATATATTCAGGAAAAAACGTATACGCACTTTTTGGCCAACCAAGCAAGCGTGTAAAGGAAATCTGCACTACAAAGAAGTCTCACTGACGCGCGGTCCAAAGGGCCATCTGAAACAAGTGTAAAATCCAGAAAGGCAGGACAGGTCATGGAGAAGAGGGAGCCTTGTTATGCTGATGGGCGGGATGTAAATTGCCAGCAGCCACTCTGGAGAAGTGTACGGTGTTTCCTGAAACACGTAGGAAACAAAGCAACACAGCCTATGGCACTTCCACTTAGGGTCCTATAGCTTAGGGAAATTAAAATCAAAAACACACAGCCACACCAAAGTTTGGGACGGCTCTGTTTACAAGAACCTCGTCTACGGTACAAGTTAAATATCCGAGAAAGCAAAAAATGGATAAAGAAGTTGTGGTACGTACGTACAATGGAATATCACTCAGCAATGAGATCTACGTCATCAGGCCCGTAGCGGCATAATGAGTGGATTCAGGTACGACGATTCTACGAGAAATAAGTCACACAGAAAAAGAAACATCATAAGATATCACTAATACACGGAACGTAAACTTGTCTACACATGAACTGAATTACAAAACAGAACAAGGTCTCAAATTTAGAAAACCAACTTATGCTTGCTTATGGGGATGGTGAGTTGGGGTGCTGCATCAAACCAGAGATTGAAATTAACACAGATACCGTTCTATAAGCCAAATATATAATAGACAAGACCTACTCCTTGCTCAACGAAATGGACTCAACACCCCATATTCAACGCCTGGGAATATACCTGAGAAGTAAGAATCTTAAGACCCATGGATTTATATGTCTCCATAAGGAAATCAAGCGTGTGTACAGCGGCCCAAACACAGCAGTGAAAATCCGATAAATCCCATTAGCAAAATAAATTTCACAAACAAAACACAATGACAGTGAAATAGAGAGCAATTCTTAAATAATTCATTCAGGTTTTGTGATGCAACCTGGATTTACCACCTCTACACACAAAACTGGTTGAGACATACGGCTGGACACCTCGGGCTGATAGCAATGGTGAGGTTCGGTGAGCAAAGTCAGACCCTTTGAAATCATACTGCATGGCAGCCATTCCATGTGTCCCAACTCTCCAGGTTTAAGGGATTCTTCCTTCAGCTGAAACATGCATGGGAAACCCAGAGTATGGTCCACCGTGTGATTGGGAAACGTTTTCAAATGCATCTCATGTTTCGTCCCCTGGTACTCGGGTTCACCGCTCCAGACGCTTTACTACCACTCTCCCCACTTGGAGAGTCAGTGCCTTTAACCTCCTGTTTGGCACAGTTTGCAATTTCTGCGCAAGATGGACAGGAATAGGGAGAACCAATGAGAGACTAGCTGTAGGTGTCTGCACGGGCAAATGGAACGTTCATTTACCACCAGAAAGAGGAATTAACCCAAGGCTCAGCATACCCTTGCGGGACCAGATGAGGGCCTGAAGCAATCCTGCGGTTTTTCGGCCAGCTCACAAGAAAGAGTGTTGAAGAAAGGAGCTCAGGGGCACTGTAATTCACAAACCTGCAGAGTTATGAATGACAGCTATCGTCCAAAAATGTATTGAAGTAAGTCTCCGAAGAGGACTTGAAAGCGGGGCAGAATTTCAGGAAAATGATTTCAGCGGGTAGACTGGAATTGCACTTAAAGCATAGGAAAAGAGGCAGAATGTCAACAAAGATGCACTTGGCCAAAAAGGGCGTATGCGTTTTTTCCTGAATATATTCAAGAAAAAACGTATACGCCCTTTTTGGCCAACAAAGTAAGCGTGTAAAGGAAATCTGCACTACAATGAAGTCTCACTGCCCCCGGTCAAAATGGCCATCTGAAAAAAGTGTAAAATCCAGAAAGGCAAGACAGGTCATGGAGAACAGGGAGCCTTGATATGCTGATGGGCGGGATGTAAATGGCCAACAGCCACTCTGGAGAAGTGTATGGTGTTTCCTGTAACACGTAGGAAACAAAGCAACACAGCCTACGGCACTTCCACTTAGGGTTCTATAGCTTAGGGAAATTAAAATCAAAAACACACAGCCATCCCAAAGTTTGGGACGGCTCTGTTTACAAGAACCTTGTCTACTTTACAAGTTAAATATCCGAGAAAGCAAAAAATGAATAAAGAATTTGTGATACGTACGTACAATGGAATATCACTCAGCAATGAGATCTACGTCATCAGCCCCGTAGCGGCATAATGAGTGGATTCAGGTACGAAGATTCTACGAGAAATAAGTCACACAGAAAAAGAAACATCATAAGATATCACTAATACACGGAAAGTAAACATGGCTACACATGAACTGAATTACAAAACAGAACAGGGTCTCAAATTTAGAAAACCAACTTATGCTTGCTTATGGGGAAAGGTGAGTTGGGGTGCTGCATAAAACCAGAGATTGAAATTAGCACAGATACCGTTCCATAAGCCAAATATATAATAGAGAAGACCTACTCCTTGTTCAACGAAATGGACTCAACACCCCATATTCAACGCCTGGGAATATACCTGACAAGTAAGAATCTTAAGACCCATGGATTTATATGTCTCCATAAGGAAATCGAGCGTGTGTACAGCGGCCTAAACGCTGCAGTGAAAATCCGATAAATCCCATTATCAAAATAAATTTCTAAAACACAACACAATGACAGTGAAATAGAGAGCAATACTTATATAATTCATTCAGGGCTTGTGATGCAACCTGGATTTACCACATCTACACCCAGAGCTGGGTGAGACATAAGGCTGGACACTTCGGGGTGATAGCATTGGTGAGGTTCGTTGAGCAAACGCAGACCCTTTGAAGTCATACTGCATGGTACCCATTCCATGGGTCCCAACTCTCAAGGTTTAAGGGATTTTTCCTTCAGCTAAAACATGCATGGGAAACCCAGAGTACGGTCCACCGTGTGATTGGGAAACGTTTTCAAATGCATCTCAGGTTTGGTCCCCAGTAACTCGGGTTCACCGCTTCAGACGCTTTACTAACACTCTTCCCACTTGGAGAGTCAGTGCCTTTAACCTCCTGTTTGGCACAGTTTGCAATTTCTGCGCAAGATGAACAGGAATAGGGAGAACCAATGAGAGACTAGCTGTAGGTGTATGCACGGGCAAATGGAACGCTCATTTCCCACCAGAAAGAAGAATTAACCAAAGGCTCAGCGTGCCCTGCCGGAACCAGATTAGGGCCTGAAACAATCATGCGGTTTTGCGGCCAGCTCACAAGAAAGCGAGTTGAAGAAAGGAGCTCAGGGGCACTGTAATTCAGAAACCTGCAGAGTTATGAATGACAGCTATGGTCCAAAAATGTATTGAAGTAAGTCTTCGAAGAGGACTGAAAGTGGGGCAGAATTTCAGGAAAACGATTTCAGGGGGTAGACTGGAATTGCACTTAAAGCATAGGAGAAGAGGCAGAATGTCCACAATGATGCACTTGGCCAAAAAGGGCGTATGCGTTTTTTCCTGAATATATTCAGGAAAAAACGCATACACACTTTTTGGCCAACCAAGCAAGCGTGTAAAGGAAACCTGCACTACAATGAAGTCTCACTGCCACCGGTCAAAAGGGCCATCTAAAACAAGTGTAAAATCCAGAAAGGCAGGACAGGTCATGGAGAACAGGGAGCCTTGTTATGCTGATGGGCGGGATGTAAATTGCCAACAGCCACTCTGGAGAAGTGTATGGTGTTTCCTGAAACACGTAGGAAACAAAGCAACACAGCCTATGGCACTTCCACGTATGGTCCTATAGCTTAGGGAAATTAAAATCAAAAACACACAGCCAACCCAAAGTTTGGGACGGCTCTGTTTACAAGAACCTCGTCTACGGTACAAGTTAAATATCCGACAAAGCAGAAAATGGATAAAGAAGTTGTGGTACGCACGTACAATGGAATATCACTCAGCAATAAGATCTACGTCATCAGGCCCGTAGCGGCATAATGAGTGGATTCACGTACGACGAGTCTACGAGAAATAAGTCACACAGAAATAGAAACATCATATGATATCACTAATACACGGAACGTAAACTTGGCTACACATGAACTGAATTACAAAACAGAACAGGGTCTCAAATTTAGAAAGCCAACTTATGCTTGCTTATGGGGAAAGGTGAGTTGGGGTGCTGCATCAAACCAGAGATTGAAATTAGCACAGATACCGTTCCATAAGCCAAATATATAATAGACAAGACCTACTCCTTGCTCAACGAAATGGACTCAACACCCCATATTCAACGCCTGGGAATATACCTGACAAGTAAGAATCTTAAGACCCATGGATTTATATGTCTCCATAAGGAAATGAAGCATGTGTACAGCGGCCTAAACGCAGCAGTGAAAATCCGATAAATCCCATTAACAAAATAAATTTCAAAAACAAAACACAATGACAGTGAAATAGAGAGCAATTCTTAAATAATTCATTCAGGGCTTCTGATGCAACCTGGATTTAACACATCTACACCCAGAGCTGGGTGAGACATAAGGCTGGACACTTCGGGATGATAGCATTGGTGAAGTTCTGTGAGCAAACGCAGGCCCTTTGAAGTCATACTGCATGGTACCCATTCCATGGGTCCCAACTCTCCAGGTTTAAGGGATTCTTCCTTCAGGTAAAACATGCATGGGAAACCCAGAGTATGGTCGACCGTGGGATTGGGAAACGTTTTCAAATGCATCTCAGGTTTCGTCCCCTGGTACTCGGGTTCACCGCTCCAGACGCTTTACTATCACTCTCCCAACTTGGAGAGTCAGTGTCTTTAACCTCCTGTTTTGCACGGTTTGCAATTTCTGCGCAAGATGAACAGGAATAGGGAGAACCAATGAGAGACTAGCTGTAGGTGTATGCACGGGCAAATGGAACGCTCATTTCCCACCAAGAAGAGGAATTAAACAAAGGCTCAGCGTGCCCTGCTGGAACCAGATTAGGGCCTGAAGCAATCCTGCGGTTTTGCGGCCAGCTCACAAGAAAGCGAGTTGAAGAAAGGAGCTCAGGGGCACTGTAATTCACAATCCTGCAGAGTTATGAATGACAGCTATCGTCCAAAAATGTATTGAAGTAAGTTTTCGAAGAGGACTTGAAAGTGGGGCAGAATTTCAGGAAAACGATTTCAGGAGGTAGACTGGAATTGCACTAAAAGCATAGGAAAAGAGGCAGAATGTCCACAATGATGCACTTGGCCAAAAGGGGCGTATGCGTTTTTTCCTGAATATATTCAGGAAAAAACGCATACGCCCTTTTTGGCCAACCAAGCAAGCGTGTAAAGGAAATCTGCACTACAATGAAGTCTCACTGCCCCCCGGTCAAAAGGGTCATCTGAAAAAAGTGTAAAATCCAGAAAGGCAGGACAGGTCATGGAGAGCAGGGAGCCTTGTTATGCTGATGGGCGGGATGTAAATTGCCAACAGCCACTCTGGAGAAGTGTATGCTGTTTCCTGAAACACATAGGAAACAAAGCAACACAGCCTATGGCACTTCCACTAAGGGTCCTATAGCTTAGGGAAATTAAAATCAAAAACACACAGCCACCCCAAAGTTTGGGCCGGCTCTGTTTACAAGAACCTCATCTACGGTACAAGTTAAATATCCGAGAAAGTAAAAAATGGATAAAGAAGTTGTGGTACGTACGTACAATGGAATAACACTCAGCAATGAAATCTACGTCATCAGGCCCGTAGCTGCATAATGAGTGGATTCAGGTACGACGATTCTACGAGAAATAAGTCACACAGAAAAAGAAACATCATAAGATATCACTAACACACGGAAGGGAAACTTGGCTACACATGAACTGAATTACAAAACAGAACAGGGTCTCAAATTTAGAAAACCAACTTATGCTTGCTTATGGGGAAAGGTGAGTTGGGGTGCTGCATCAAACCAGAGATTGAAATTAGCACAGATACCGTTCCATAAGCCAAATATATAATAGACAAGACCTACTCCTTGCTCAGTGAAAGGGACTCAACACCCCATATTCAACGCCTGAGAATATACCTGACAAGTAAGAATCTTAAGACCCATGGATTTATATGTCTCCATAAGGAAATCAACCGTGTGTACAGCGGCCTAAACCCAGCAGTGAAAATCCGATAAATCCCATTATCAAAATAAATTTCAAAAACAAAACACTATGACAGTGAAATAGAGAGCAATTTTTAAATAATTCATTCAGGGCTTGTGATGCAACCTGGATTTACCACATCTACACCCAGAGCTGGGTGAGACATAAGGCTGGACACTTCAGGCTGATAGCATTGGTGAGGTTCGGTGAGCAAACGCAGACCCTTTGAAGTCATACTGCATGGTCCCCATTCCATGGGTCCCAACTCTCCAGGTTTAAGGGATTCTTCCTTCAGCTAAAACATGCATGGGAAACCCAGAGTATGGTCCACCGTGTGATTGGGAAACGTTTTCAAATGCATCTCAGGTTTCGTACCCTGGTACTCGGGTTCACCGTTCCAGACGCTTTACTAACACTCTCCCCACTTGGAGAGTCAGTGCCTTTAACCTCCTGTTTGGCACATTTTCTAATTTCTGCGCAAGATGAACAGGAATAGGGAGAACCAATGAGAGACTAGCTGTAGGTGTCTGCACGGGAAAATGGAACGCTCATTTCCCACCAGGAAGAGGAATTAACCAAAGGCTCAGCGTGCCCTGCCGGAACCAGATTAGGGCCTGAAGCAATCCTGCGGTTTTGCGGCCAGCTCACAAGAAAGCGAGTTGAAGAAAGGAGCTCAGGGGCAGTGTAATTCACAAACCTGCAGAGTTATGAATGACAGCTATCGTCCAAAAATGTATTGAAGTAAGTCTTCGAAGAAGACTTGAAAGCGGGGCAGAATTTCAGGAAAACGATTTCAGGGGGTGGACTGGAATTGCACTTAAAGCATAAGAAAAGAGGCAGAATGTCCACAATGATGCATTTGGCCAAAAGGGCGTATGCGTTTTTTCCTGAATATATTGAGGAAAAAACGTATACGCACTTTTTGGCAAACCAAGCAAGCGTGTAAAGGAAATCTGCACTACAATGAAGTCTCACTGCCCCCTGGTCCAAACGGCCATCTGAAACAAGTGTAAAATCCAGAAAGGCAGGACAGGTCATGGAGAACAGGGAGCCTTGTTATGCTGATGGGCGGGATGTAAATTGCCAACAGCCACTCTGGAGAAGTGTATGGTGTTTCCTGAAACACGTAGGAAACAAAGCAACACATCCTATGGCACTTCCACTTAGGGTCCTAGAGCTTAGGGAAATTAAAATCAAAAACACACAGCCAACCCAAAGTTTGGGACGGCTCTGTTTACAAGAACCTCGTCTACGGTACAAGTTAAATATCCGAGAAACCAAAAAATGGATAAAGAAGTTGTGGTACGTACGTACAATGGAATATCACTCAGCAATGAGATCTACGTCATCAGGCCCGTAGCGGCATAATGAGTGGATTCAGGTACGACGATTCTACGAGAAATAAGTCACACAGAAAAAGAAACATCATCAGATATCACTAATACACGGAACGTAAACTTGGCTACACATGAACTGAATGACAAAACAGAACAGGGTCTCAAATTTAGAAAACCAACTTATGCTTGCTTATGGGGAAAGGTGAGTTGGGGTGCTGCATCAAACCAGAGATTGAAATTAGCACAGATACCGTTCCATAAGCCAAATATATAATAGACAAGACCTACTCCTTGCTCAACGAAATGGACTCAACACCCCATATTCAACGCCTGGGAATATACCTGACAAGTAAGAATCTTAAGACCCATGGATTTATATGTCTCCATAAGGAAATCAAGCATGTGTACAGCGGCCTAAACGCAGCAGTGAAAATCCGATAAATCCCATTATCAAAATAAATTTCAAAAACAAAACACAATGACAGTGAAATAGAGAGCAATTCTTAAATAATTCTTTCAGGGTTTGTGATGCAACCTGGATTTACCACCTCTACACCCAAAACTGGTTGAGACATAAGGCTAGACTCCTCGGGCTGATAGCAATGGTTAGGTTGTGTGAGCAAAGTCAGACCCTTTGAAGTCATACTGCATGGCAGCCATTCCATGTGTCCCAACTCTCCAGGTTTAAGGGATTCTTCCTTCAGCTGAAACATGCATGGGAAACCCAGAGTATGGTCCACCGTGTGATTGGGAAACATTTTCAAATGCATCTCAGGTTTCGTCCCCTGGTACTCGGGTTCACCGCTCCAGACGCTTTACTAACACTCTCCCCACTTGGAGAGTCAGTGCCTTTAACCTCCTGTTTGGCACAGTTTGCAATTTCTGCGCAAGATGGACAGGAATAGGGAGAACCAATGAGAGACTAGCTGTAGGTGTCTGCACGGGCAAATGGAACGTTCATTTACCACCAGAAAGAGGAATTAACCCAAGGCTCAGCATACCCTTGCGGGACCAGATGAGGGCCTGAAGCAATCCTGCGGTTTTTCGGCCAGCTCACAAGAAAGAGTGTTGAAGAAAGGAGCTCAGGGGCACTGTAATTCACACACCTGCAGAGTTATGAATGACAGCTATCGTCCAAAAATGTATTGAAGTAAGTCTTCGAAGAGGACTTGAAATCGGGGCAGAATTTCAGGAAAACGATTTCAGGGGGTAGACTGGAATTGCACTTGAAGCATAGGAAAAGAGGCAGAATGTCCACAATGATGCACTTGGCCAAAAAGTGCGTATGCGTTTTTTCCTGAATATATTCAGGAAAAATCGCATAGCACTTTTTGGCCAACCATGCAAGCGTGCTAATGAAATCTCCACTACAATGAAGTCTCACTGCCCCCGGTCAAAAGGGCCATCTGAAAAAAGTGTAAAATCCAGAAAGGCAGGACAGCTCATGGAGAACAGGGAGCCTTGTTATGCTGATGGGCGGGATGTAAATTGCCAACAGCCACTCTGGAGAAGTGTATGGTGTTTCCTGAAACACGTAGGAAACAAAGCAACACAGAATATTGCACTTCCACTTATGCTCCTATAGCTTAGGGAAATTAAAATCAAAAACACACAGCCACCCCAAAGTTTGGGACGGCTCTGTTTACAAGAACCTCATCTACGGTACAAGTTAAATATCCGAGAAAGCAAAAAATGGATAAAGAAGTTGTGGTACGTACGTACAATGGAATAGCACTCAGCAATGAGATCTATGTCATCAGGCCCATAGAGGCATAATGAGTGGATTCAGGTTCAGCGATTCTACGAGAAATAAGTCACACAGAAAAAGAAACATCATAAGATATCACTAATACACGGAACGTAAACTTGGCTACACATGAACTGAATTAAAAAACAGAACAGGGTCTCAAATTTAGAACACCAACTTATACTTGCTTATGGGGAAATGTGAGTTGGGGTGCTGCATAAAACCAGAGATAGAAATTAGCACAGATACCGTTCCATAAGCCAAATATATAATAGACAAGACCTACTCCTTGCTCAACGAAATGGACTCAACACCCCATATTCAACGCCGGGGAATATACCTGACAAGTAAGAATCTTAAGACCCATGGATTTATATGTCTCCATAAGGAAATCAAGCGTATGTATAGCGGCCTAAACGCAGCCGTGAAAATCCGGTAAATCCCATTATCAAAATAAATTTCAAAAACAAAACACCATGACAGTGAAATAGAGATCAATTCTTAAATAATTCATTCAGGGCTTGTGATGCAACCTGGATTTACCACATCTACACCCAGAGCTGGGTGAGACATAAGGCTGGACACTTCGGGCTGATAGCATTGGTGAGGTTTGGTGAGCAAACGCAGACCCTTTGATGTCATACTGCATGGTACCCATTCCATGGTTCCCAACTCTCCAGGTTTAAGGGATTCTTCCTTCAGCTAAAACATGCATGGGAAACCCAGAGTATGGTCCACCGTGTGATTGGGAAACGTTTTCAAATGCATCTCAGGTTTCGTCCCCTGGTACTCAGGTTCACCGTTCCAGACGCTTTACTAACACTCTCCCCACTTGGAGAGTCAGTGCCTTTAACCTCCTGTTTGGCACAGTTTGCAATTTCTGCGCAAGATGAACAGGAATAGGGAGAACCAATGTGAGATGAGCTGTAGGTGTCTGCACGGGCAAATGCAACGCTCATTTCCGACCAGGAAGAGGAATTAACCAAAGGCTCAGCATGCCCGGCCGGAAACAGATTAGGGCCTGAAGCAATCCTGCGGTTTTGCGGCCAGCTCACAAGAAAGCGAGTTGAAGAAAGGAACTCAGGGGCACTGTAATTCACAAACCTGCAGAGTTATAAATGACAGCTATCGTCCAAAAATATATTGAAGGAAGGCTGCGAAGAGGACTTGTAAGTGGGGCAGAATTGCAGGAAAACCATTTCAGGGGTTTGACTGCAATTGCCTTTAAAGCATAGGAAAAGAGGCAGAATGTCTACACTGATGCAATTGGCCAAAAAGGGCGTATGCGTTTTTTCCTGAATATATTCAGGAAAAAACGCATATGCTCTTTTTGGCCAACCAAGCAAGCATTTTAAAGAAATCTGCACTACAATGAAATCTCACTGCCCCCGGATCAAAAGGGCCATTTTAAATATGTGTAAAATCCAGAAAAGCAGCACAGGCCCTGGAGAACAGGGAGCCTTGTTATTCTGATGAGCGGGATGTAAATTGCCAACAGCCACTCTGGAGAAGTGTATGGTGTTTTCTGAAACACGTAGAAAACAAAGCAACACAGCCTATGGCACTTCCACTTAGGGTCCTATAGCTTAGGGAAATTAAAATCAAAAACACACAGCCACTCCAAATTTCGGACAGCTCTGTTTACAAGAACCTCGTCTATGGTACAAGCTAAATATCTCAGAAAGCGAAAAATGGGTAAAAAAGTTGTGGTACGTACGTACAATGGTATATCACTCAGCAATGAAATCTATGTCATCAGGCCCATAGCGGCATAATGAGTGGATTCAGGTACGATGATTCTACGTGAAATAAGTCACACAGAAAAAGAAACATCATAAGATATCATTAATACACGGAATGTAAGCTTGGCTACACATGAAGTGAATTACAAAACACAACAGGGTCTCACATTTAGAAAACCAACTTACGTTTGCTTATGGGGAAAGGTGAGTTGAGGTGCCGCATAAAACCAGAGAATGAAATTAGCACAGATACCGTTCCATAAGCCATATATGTAGTATACATGATCTACTCCTTGCTCAACGAAATGGACTCAACATCACATATTCAACCCCAAGAATATAGGTGACTAGAACGAGTCTTAAAACCTATGTATTTTTATGTCTCCATAAGGGAATTCAGTGTGTGTACAGCGGCATAAACGCAGCATTGAAAATCAGCTAAATCCCATTATACAAATAAATTTTAAAAACTATCACAAAGACTGTGAAATAGAGAGCAATTCTTAAATAATTCATTCATGGTTTGTGATGAGACCTGGGTTTACCACATCCACACCCACAGCTGGGTTAGACATAAGGCTGGACACTTGGGACTGATAGCATTGGTGAGGTTCGGTCAGCAAATGCAGACCATTAGAAGTAATACTGCATGGTACCTATTCCAAGGGTCCCAGCTTTCCAGGTTTAAGGGATTCGTCCTTCAGCTCAAACATGCATGGGGAATGCAGAGTATGGTCCACCGTGTGATCAGAAAACGTTTTTAAATGCATCTCAGTTTTCGTCCCCTGGTCCTCGGGTTCACCATTCAAGACACTTTACTAACACTCTCCCCACTTGGAGAGTCAGTGCCTTTAACCTCCTGTTTGGTACAGTTTGCAATTTCTGCGGAAGATGAACAGGAATAGGGAGAACCAATGAGAGACTAGCTGTGGGTTTGTGGACAGGCACATTTAACTCTCATTTCCCTCCAGGAAGAGGAACTAACCACAGGCTCAGCATTCCATGCCGGAACCAGATTAAGGCCTGAAGCAATCCTGCGGTTTTGCGGCCAATTCACAAGAAAACGAGTTGAAGTAAGAGGCTCAGGGGCACTGTAATTCACAAACCTGCAGAGTTATGAATGACAGCTATCGTCCAAAAATGTATTCAAGTAAGGCTGCAAAGAGGACTTGAAAACGGGGCAGAATTGCCGGAATGCGATTTCAGGAGGTAGACGGGAATTGCTCTGAAAGCATAGGAAAAGGGGCAAAACCTCAACAATGATGCACTTGACCAAAAAGTGCATATGCGTTTTTTTCCAGGGCCCTCATTTACGAGGGTAGGAGGCTCCCAGCATGCTCCAGGGGTCAACAGAGACCCCACGTTGCCAAGGTGACGTGAGCCAGCCAGCCACGTGTGACCTCACATCAGAGGGCCCACCTCACAGAAGGGTAAGGAACCCAGCCAGGATCAGACTCTCACCAGAGGGCCCACATCACCAAGGGGATGGGAACCAGGCAGGAGTGTCCTCACACCTGTGGGGCCACATCATCGAAAGTTGAGGTACCCAGCACATGTAGCCTCAAACCAGAGGACCCACATCACCATGGGTCTCGGAGTGAGGCAGGCAGGATTAACCTCACAACACATGGCCCACTGTATAAAAAAGGTGAGGAATCCAGCAGTTGGAACTTCCCAGCAGGCGGCCCAGAGCACCGAGGGTATGAGATCCAGGCCACAGTGAACTCACAGCAGAGGGCCCTCATCGTGATACTGTAAGCAACCCAGCCGTTGTGACCTCAGAGCACAAGGCCCACATCCCCATGGGGAAGGGAACCAAGCAGGAGTGTCATCGCACCAGTGGGCACACATCAGAAAATGTGGGGAGCACAGCAGTTAGGGCCTGATGCCAGAGAGCCCTCATCACTGAGGGGACGTAGCTCCCAGAAGGCTCCAACTGCTACCAGAGGCCCGATATCACCAATGCGGGGTGCGCCAGCCAGGCAGGAGTGACCTCAGAGCAGAGGGCCAACCTCACAGAAGTGTGAGGAAACCAAAGATGATCAGACACTCACCAGAGGGCCCACATCACCAAGGGAATGGGAACAGGGCAGGAGTGTCCTCACACCAGTGGGACCACATCACCGAAATGTGAGGGACCCAGCACATGTGGCCTCAAACCAGAGGACACACATCAAAAAGGAGCTGGGAGTGAGGCAGGCAGGAGGAGCCTCAAAACAGCGGGACCATAGAATAAAAAAGGTGAGGAATCCCACAGTTGGAACCTCCCAGCAGGCAGCCAGCAGCAGCGAGGCTATGGGATCCAGTCCTGACTGAACTCACAACAGAGGGCCCTCATCATGAAACTGTGAGCAACCCAGCCGTTAGGACCTCAGAGCAGAAGGCCCACATTTCCATGGGGTTGGGAACCTGTCAGCAGTGTACTCACACCACAGGGCACACATCAGAGAATTTTGGGAGCCCAGAAGTTAGGGCCTGACGCCAGAGGGCCCTTATTACCAAGGGGAGGAGACTCCAAGAAGGCACCAACTCCCAATTGAGGGCCCAGGTCACCAAGGTAACGTGTGACAGCCAGGCAGGAGTGAGCTCACAGCACAGGGCCTACCTCACAGAAGGGTGAGGAACAAAGCCAGGATAAGACTCTCACCAGAGGGCCCACATTACCAAGGGAATCAGAACCAGGCAGGAGTGTCCTCACGCCAGTGTGGCAATATCATAGAAAGGTGAGGAACCCAGCAAATGTGGCCTAAACCAGAGAACCCACATCTCCAAGGGGCTCGGAGTGAGGCAGGCAGGAGTAGCCTCACAACACAGGGCCCATAGAATAAAAAAGCTGAGGAATCCAGCAGTGGGAACCTCCCAACAGACGGCCCAGAGCACCCAGTCTATGCGATCCAGGCCTCAGTGAACTCACAGCAGAGGACCCATATCATGAAACTGTGAGCAACCCAGAGGTTGGGACCTCAGAGCAGAAGGCCCACATCCTCATGGGGTTGGGAACAGGGTAAGAGTGTCCTCGCACCACTTAGAACGTATCAGAAAATGTGGGTACCCAGCAGTTAGGGCCTGACACCAGAGGGCCCTCATCACCAAGGGGAGGAGGCTCACAGCAGGCTCCAACTGCCACAAAAGGGCCGACGTCACCAAGGCGGGGTGTGCCAGCTGGGCAGGAGTGACCTCAGAGCAGAGGGCCCACCTCAAAGAAGTGTGAGGAACCCAACCAGGATCAGACTCTCACCAGAGGGCCCACATCACCAAGGGGATGGGAACCAGGCAGGAGTGTCCTCACACCAGTGGGGCCACATCAGCGAAAGGTGAGGAACCCAGAACACGTGGCCTCAAAGCAGAGGACCCACATCACCAAGAGGCTCAGAGTGAGGCAGGCAGGAGTTGTCTCACAACACAGGGCCCATAGAATAAAAAAGGTGAGGAATCCAGCAGTTGGAAGCTCCAAGCAGGTGGCCCAGAGCACCGAGGCTATGGGATCAATGCCGGAGTGAACTCACAGCTGAGGGCCCACATCCTGACACTGTGAGCAACCCAGGCGTTGGGACTTCAGAGTAGAAGGCCCAAATCCCCATGGCGATGGGAACCTGGCAGGAGTGTCATCGCACCAGTGGGCACACATCAGAAAATGTGGGGATACCAGCAGTTAGGGCCTAACGCCAGACGGCCCTCATCACAGAGGGGAGGAGGCTCCCAGCATGCTCCAACTGCAACCAGAGGCCCCATGTGGCCAAGGCCATGTGTGCCAGCCAGGCAGGAGTGACCTCACAGCACAGGGCCTTCCTCCCAGAAGTGTGAGGAATCCAGCCAGGATCAGACTCTCAGCAGAGGGCCCACATCACCAAGGGGATGGGAACCAGGCAGGAGTGTCCTCACACCAGTGGGGCCACATCAATAAAATGTGAGGAAACCGGCACATGTGGCCTCAAACCAGAGGACCTACATCACAAAGGGGCTGGGAGTGAGGCAGGCAGGATGAGCCTCACAACACAGGGTCCAAAGAATAAAAAAGGTGAGGAATCCAGCAGTTGGAACCTCCCAGCAGGCAGCCCACAGCACAGAGGCTATGGGATCTAGGCCTGAGTTAACTAACACCAGAGAGCCAACATCAGGAAACTGTGAGTAACCCAGGCGTTGGGACCTCAGACCAGAAGACCCACATCCGCATGGGGATGGGAACCTTACAGGAGTGTCCTGGCATCACTGGACTCACATCAGAAAACGTGGGGAGCTCAGAAGTTAGAGCCTGACGCCAGAGGGCCCTCATCACCGAGGAGAGGAGGCTCCAGGCAGGCTCCAACTGCCACCAGAGGGCCAAAGTCACCAGGCAATGGGAGAAAGCCAGGCAGGAGTTACCTCACAGCAGAGGGCCTACCTCAAAGAAGGGTGAGGAACCCAGCCAGGATAAGACTCTCACCAGAGAGCCCACATCACCAAGGGGATCGGAAGAAGGCAGGAGTGTCCTCACACCAGTGTGGCCACATTATAGAAAGGTGAGGAACCCAGCACATGTGGCCTAAACCAGAGGACCCACATGTCCAAGGTGCTTAGAGTGAGGCAGGCAGGAGTAGCCTCACAACACAGGGCCCATAGAATAAAAAATGTGAGGAATCCCGCAGTTGGAACCTCCCAGCAGGCGGCCAGAAGCAGTGAGGCTATGGGATCTAGGCCTGACTGAACTCACAACAGAGGACCCTCATCATGAAACTGTGAGCAACCCAGACGATGGGACCTCAGAGCAGAAGGCCCACATTCCCATGGGGTTGGGAACCTGGCAGGAGTGTACTCGCACCACAGGGCGCACATCAGAAAATTTTGGGAGCCCAGGAGTTAGGGCCTGACGCCAGAGGGCCCTCATTACCCAGGGGCGGAGACTCCCAGCAGGCACCAACTCCCAACTGAGGGCCCACGTCGCCAAGGTAACGTGTGCCAACCAGGCAGGAGTGACCTCACCGCAGAGGGCCTACCTCACAGAAGGGTGAGGAAACCAGCCAGGATAAGACTCTCACCAGATTGTCCACCTCACCAAGGGGATCAGAACCAGGCAGAAGGGTCCTCACGCCAGGGTGGCCACATCATAGAAAGGTGAGGAACCCAGAACGTGTGGCCTAAATCAGAGGACCCACATCTCCAAGGGGCTAGGAGTGAGGCAGGCAGGAGTAGCCTCACAACACAGAGCCCATAGAATAAAAAATGTGAGGAATCCAGCAGTTGGAACCTGCCAGCAGGCGGCCCACAGCATGGAGTCTATGGGATCCAGGTCACAGAGAACTCACAACAGAGGGCCCACATCATGAAACTGTGAGCAACTGAGCCGTTGGGACTTCAGAACAGAAGGCCCACATCCCCATAGGGATGGGAACCTGGCAGGAGTGTCCTCGCACCACTTAGCACGAATCAGAAAATGTGGGAACCCAGCAGTTAAGGCCTGAGGGCAGAGGGCCCTCATCACTGAGGGGAGGAGGCTCCCAGCAGGCTCCAATTGCCACCATAGGGCTGACGTCGCCAAGGAGGGGTGTGCCAGCCAGACAGGAATGACCTCAGAGCAGAGGGCCCACCTCAAAGAAGTGTGAAGAAACTCAACAAGGATCAGACTCTCACCAGAGGGCCCACATCACCAAGGGGATGGGAACCAGGCAGGAGTGTCCTCACACCAGTGGGGCCACATCAGCAACAGGTGAGGAGCCCAGCACATGTGACCTAAAACCAGAGGACCCACATCACCAAGGGGCTCAGAGTGAGGCAGGCAGGAGTTGTCTAACAACACAGGGCCCATAGAATAAAAAAGGTGAGGAATCCAGCAGTTTGAACCTCCCAGCAGGTGGCCCAGAGCACCCAGTCTATGGGATCCAGGCCACAGTGAACTCACAGCAGAGGGCCCACATCATGAAACTGTGAGCAACCCAGCCGGTGGGACCTCAGAGCAGAAGGCCCACATCACCATGGTGATGGGAACCTCGCAGGAGTGTCCTCGCACCACTTAGCATGTATCAGAAAATGTGGGAACCCAGCAGTTAGGGCCTGACGCCAGAGGGCCCTCATCACCAAGGGGAGGAGGCTCCCAGCAGGCTCCAACTGCCACCAGCCGGCCGACGTTGCCAAGGCAGTGTGTGCAAGCCAGGCAGGAGTGACCACAGAGCAGAGGGCCCACCTCACAGAAGTGTGAGGATCCCAACCAGGATCAGACTCTCACCAGAAGGTCCACATCGCCAAGGGGATGGAAACCAGGCAGGAGTGCCCTCACACCAGTGGGGCCACATCAGCGAAAGATGAGGAACACAGTACATGTGGCCTCAAACAAGGGGACACACATCACGAAGGGGCTGGGACTGAGGCATGCAGGAGGAGACTCACAACAGAGGGCACATAGAATAAAAAAGGTGAGGAATCCAGGAGTTGGAAACTCCAGGCAGGCGGCCCAGAGCACCGACGCTATGGGATACAGGCCAGAGTGAACTCACAGCAAAGGGCCCACATCATGAAACTGTGAGCAACCCAGCCGTTGGGACCACAGAACAGAAGTCCCACATGCCCATGGGGATGGGAACCTGGCAGGAGTGTCCTCGCACCACTGGGCACACATCAGAAAATGTGTGGAGCCTAGCACTTAGGGCCTGACACCAGAGGGCCCTCATCACTGAGGGGAGGAGGCCCCAGCACGCTCCAACTGCCACCAGAGTGCCCACGTCACCAAGGCGATGTGTGCCAGCCAGGCACGATTGACCTCACAGCAGAGGGCCCACATCATGAAAGTGTGAGCAACCCAGCCGTTGGGACCTCAGAATAGAAGGCCCACAGCCCCATGTGGATGGGAACCTGGCAGGAGTGTCATCGCACCACTGGGCACACATCAGAAAATGTGGGGAGCCCAGCAGTTAGGCCCTGACGCCACTGGGCCCTCATCACCGAGGGGAGGAGGCTCCCAGCACGCTCCATCTGCAACCAGTGGGCCCATGTGGCCAAGGCGGGTTGTGCCAGCCAGGCAGGAGTGACCTCAGAGAAGAGGGCCCACCTCAAAGAAGTGTGAGGAACCCAGCCATGATCAGACTCTCACCAGAGGGCCCACATCACCAAGGGGATGGGAACCAGGCAGGAGTGTCCTCACACCAGTGGGGTCACATCATCAAAAGATGAGGAACCCAGCACATGTGGCCTCAAACCAGAGGACACACATCACCAAGGGGCTGGGAGTGAGGCAGGTGTCTGGACGGGCACATTTAACTATAATTTCCCACCAGGAAGAGGAATTAACCAAAGGGTCAGAGTGCCGTGCCGGACCCTGATTACGGCCTGAAGCAAACCTGTGGTTTTGTGGCCAGCTTACAAGGAAGCGAGTTAAGAAAGGAACTCAGGGGCACTGTCATTCACAAACCTGCAGTTATAAATGACAGCTATCGTCCAAAAATATATTGAAGTAAGGCAGCGAAGAAGACCTGAAAGTGGGGCAGAATTGCAGGAAACCGATTTCATGATGTAGACAGTAATTGCTTTTAAAGCATAGGAAAAGAGGCAGAACGTCTACAGTGATGCACTTGGCCAAGAAGGGCATATGCGTTTTATAGAGGGCCCTCATTAATGAGGGGAGGAGGCTCCCAGCACACACCAAAGGCCAACAGATGGCCCATGTCATCAAGGCGACATGTGCCAGCCAGGCAGGAGAGACCTCATATCACAGGGTCTACCTCACAGAAGGGTGAGGTACCCAGCGAGGATCAGACTCTCACCAGAGGGCCCACATCACCAAGGGGATGGGAACCAGTCAGGAGTGTCCTCACACCAGTGGGGCCACATCATCCAAAGTTGAGGAACACAGCACATGTGACCTCAAACCAGAGGACACACATCACCAAGGGACTGGGAGTGAGGCAGGCAGGAGGAGCCTCAAAACAGAGGGCCCATAGAATAAAAAAGGTGAGGAATCGCGCAGTTGGATCCTCCCAGCAGGCGGCCAGGAGCAGCGAGGCTATGGGATCCAGGCCAGAATGAACTCACACCAGAGGGCCCTCATCATTATACTGTGAGCAACCCAGCCGTTGGGACGTCAGAGCAGAAGGCCCACATCCACATGGGTATGGGAAACTGGCAGGAGTGCCATCACACCAGTGGGCACACATCAGAAAATATGGGTACCCAGCAGTTAGTGACTGACGCCACAGGGCCCTCATCACCGAGGGGAGTAGGCTCCCAGCAAGCTCCAACTGCCACCAGAGGGCCGACGTCACCAAGGCAACGGGAGCAAGCCAGGCAGGAGTGACCTCACAGCAGAGGGCCCACCTCCCAGAAGTGTGACGAAACCAGTCAGGATCAGACTCTCACCAGGCGGCCCACATCACCAAGGGGATGGGAACCAGGCAGGAGTGTCCTCACACCAGTGGGTCCACATCACTAAAAGGTGAGTAAACCGGCACATGTGGCCTGAAACCACAGGACCCACATCACCAAGGGGCTGGGAGTGAGGCAGGCAGGAGGAGCCTCACAACACAGGGCCCAAAGAATAAAAAAGGTGAGGTATCCAGCAGTTGGAACCTCGCAGCAGGCGGCCCAGAGCACAGAGACTATGGGATCCTGGCCTGAGTGAACTAACACCAGAGAGCCTATATCATGGAACTGTGAGCAACCCAGACGTTGGAACCACAGAGCAGAAGGCCCACATCCCCATGGGGATGGGAAACTTACAGGAGTGTCCTGTTATCACTGGGCTCACATCAGATAACATGGGGAGCCCAGCAGTGATGGCCTCACGCCAGAGGGCCCTCATCACCGAGGGGAGGAGGCTCCCAGTAGGTTCCAACTGCCACCAGAGGGCCGATGTCACCAAGGCAATGGGAAGCCAGGCAGGAGTTACCTCACAGCAGAGGGCCCACCTCACAGAAGGGTGAGGAACCCAGCCAGGATCAGACTCTCACCAGAGGGCTCATATCACCAAGGGGATGGGAACCAGGCACAAGTATCCTCACACCAGTGGGGCCACATCATCGAAAGGTGAGGGACCCAGCACACGTGGCCTCTAATCAGAGGACACACATAAACAAGGGGCTGGGAATGAGGCAGGCAGGAGGAGCCTCAAAACAGAGGGCCCATAGAATAAAAAAGGTGAGGAATCCCGCAGTTGGAACCTCCCAGCAGGCGGCCTGGAGTAGCGAGGCTATGGGATCCAGGGTGAGTGAACTCACACCAGAGGGCCCTCATCATGAAACTGTGAGAAATCCAGACGTTGGGACCTCACAGCAGAAGGCCCACATTCCCATGGGCTTGGGAACCTGACAGGAGTGTACTCGCACCACAGGGCGCACATCAGAAAATTTTGAGAGCCCAGGAGTTAGGGCCTGACGCCAGAGAGCCCTCATTACCGAGGGAAGGAGACTCCCAGCAGGCACCAACACACAATTGAGGGCCCACGTCGCCAAGGTGACGTGTGCCAGTCAGGCAGGAGTGACCTCACAGCACAGGGCCTACCTAACAGAAGGGTGAGGAAACCAACCAGGATAAGACTCTCGCCAGAGGGCCCACATCACCAAGGGGATCGGAACCACGCAGGAGTGTCCTAACACCAATGTGGCCACATCATAGAAAGGTGAGGAACCCAACACATGTGGCCTCAAAGCAGAGGACCCACATCTCCAAGGGACTCGGAGTGAGGTAGGCAGGAGTAGCCTTACAACACAGGGCCCATAGAATAAAAAGGTGAGGAATCCAGTAATTGGAAGCTCCCAGCAGGCGGCCCAGGGCACCCAGTCTATGAGATCTAGGCCGCAGTGAACTCACAGCAGAGGGCCCACATCATGATACTGTGAGCAACCCAGCCATTGGGACCTCAGAGCAGAAGGCCCACATCCCCATGGGGATGGGAAACTGGCAGGAGTGTCATCGCACCAGTGGGCACACATCAGAAAATGTGGGGAGCCCAGCAGTTAGGGCCTGATGCCAGAGGGCCCTCATCACCGAGGGGAGGAGGCTCCCATCCCGCTCCAACTGCAACCAGAGGGCCCACTTGGCCAAGGCGACGTGTGCCATCCAGGCACGAGTGACCTCACAGCAGAGAGCCCACCTCCCAGAAGTGTGAGGTATCCAGCCAGGATCAGACTCTCACCAGAGGGCCCACATCACCAAGGGGATGGGAACCAGGCAGGAGTGTCCTCACACCAGTGGGGCCACATCAATAAAAGGTGAGGAAACCGGCACATGTAGCCTCAAACCACAGGATCTACATCACCAATGGGGGGAGTGAGGAAGGCAGGAGGAGCCTCACAACACAGGGCACAAAGAATAAAAAAGGTGAGGAATCCAGCAGTTGGAACCTCGCAGCAGGCGGCCCAGAACACAGGGGCTATGGGATCTAGGCCTGAGTGAACTAACATCACAGAGCCAACACCATGAAACTGTAAGGAACCCAGGCGTTGGGACCTCAGAGCAGAAGGCCCACATCCCAATGGGGATGGGAACCTGGCAGGAGTGTCCTGGCATCACTGGGCTCACATCAGAAAACGTGGGGAGCACAGCAGTTAGAACCTGACGCCAGAGGGCACTCATCACTGAGGAGAGGAGGCTCCCAGCAGGCTCCAACTGTCACCAGAGGGCCTACGTCTCCAAGGCAATGGGAGCAAGCCAGGCAGGATTTACCTAAGAGCAGAGGGCCCACCACACAGAAGGGTGAGGAACGCAGCCAGTGTCAGACTCTCACCAGAGGGCCCACATCACCAAGGGGATGGGAACCAGGCAGGTGTTTCCTCACACCATTGGGGCCACATCATTGAAAGGTGAGGAACCCAGCACATGTGGTCTCGAACCAGAGGACACACATCACCAAGGGGCTGGGAATGAGGCAGGTGTCTGGACGGGCACATTTAACTCTCATTTCCCACCAGGAAGAGGAATTAACCAAACGCTGAGCATGCCATGCCAGAACCAGATTACAGCCTGAAGCAAACCTGCGGTTTTGTGGCCAGCTCACAAGGAAGCGAGTTAAGAAAGGAAATCAGGGGCACTGTAATTCTCAAACCTGCAGAGTTATAAATGACAGCTATTGTCAAAAATATATTGAAGTAAGGCTGCAAAGAGGACTTGAAAACGAGGCAGAATTGCAGGAATCAGATTTCAGGAGGTAGATTTGAATTGCATTTAAAGCATATGAAAAGCAGCAGATCTTTGACAGTGATGCACTTGGACAAAAAGTGCATATACATTTTTTCCTGAATACATTCAGGAAAAAACGCATACGCTCTTTTTTGTCAACCAAGCACTCGAGCAATGGAAATCTGCACTACAATGAAGTCTCTTTTCCCATTCATCAAAATGGCCATCTGAAAAAAGTGTAAAAACAAGAAACACAGGACAGGCCATGGAGAACAGGGAGCCTTGTTATGCTGATGGGTGGGATGTCAATTGCCAACAGACACTCTGGAGATGTTTATGATGTATCCTGAAACATCTAAAAAACAAAGCTACAGAGCCTAGGTCACTTCCACTTATGGCCCTATAGCTTAGGAATATTAAAATCAACAAGACACAGCCAACACAAAATTTAGGGCTGCTGTGTTTACAAGAACCTTGAGTCCTGTGCACATTAAATATCCCAGAAAGAAACAAATGGATAAAGAAGTTGTGCTACTTATGTACAATGGAATATCACTCAGCAATGAGATCAATGTCATCAGGCCTGTAGCAGCAAATTGAGTGGATTTAAGCACGATGATTCTAAGAGAAATATGTCACACAGAGAAAGATAGTTATCATAAGATATCACTAATAGAGGGAGTGTAAACTTGGCTCCACATGAACTGGATTACAAAACCGAACAGAGTCTCACATTTAGATAAAAAACTTATGCTTGCTTAAGGGGAAAGTTGAGTTGGGGTGCTGTATAAAACCAGAGATTGAAATTAGCACAGATACCTTTCCATAAGCCAAAAATGTAATAGACAAGACCTACTCCTTGCTCAACGAAATAGACTCATCCATGGTGTATCACCTCACACTGGTTAGAATGGGCATCATCAGAAAAATCTACAAACAACAAATGCTGGAAAGGGTGTGGAGATATGGAACCCTCTTCCAGTATTGTTGGGAATGTAAATTGATACAGTCACTGTGGAGAACATTATGGAGTTTCTTATAAAACTAACAATAGAATTACCATATGATACAGCAATCCCACTACTGGTCATATACCCAGACAAAACCATAAATTAAAAAACAACATTCAGCGCAATGTTCATTGCATCACTATTTATAATATCCAGGTAATGGAAGCAACCTAAATGCCCACAGACAGACGAATGCATAAAGATGTGGTACATATATAAAATGGAATATTACTAAGCCATAAAAAGGAATGAAATTGGGTCACCTGTAGAGACGTTGATGAATCTAGAGACTGTCATACACAGTGAAGTAAGTCAGAAAGAGAAAAACAAAACAAATCTTGTATATTAATGCATATATGTGGAACCTAGAAAAATTGTACAGATGAACCGTTTTGCAAGGCAGAAATAGAGCAACAGATGTAGACAACGAACGTATGGACACCAAGGGGGGAAAGCTGTTGGGGGGATGGTGGTGGGAGGTGTTGAGAGATTGGGATTGGCATGTATACATTTATATGTATAAAACAGATAACCAAAAAGAACCTGCTGTATAAAAAATAAAATAAAATTAAAAATTAAAAAAAGTAAAACAGAAAAAATATTCTTCCCTTCACATACATGTATTTATATGAATAAATTATTTCCATGCATATATCTGTAAATACAGAGGAGGAGAATAAAATCTACCTTGAACCAAAAACGAAAAAAAGAAAAAGAAAAACAGAACCCACCAGTTACACAGAGGAAAACCCTATCAGGTCACTTGCTCCAGTTGTAAACAATTCTGAAGTTGGTCAGTGGTGGGGAATCATCTCCCATTCAGCCAGCAGGCCCCACGCAACAAGCGTCCTCATTGCAAAGCTGGGGGACCATGCCGAGGCATCTGTGAGTAAACGTGGGCCGAGCCCCAGGCCAGCTGCTGCTGAAATGTTCCCACCCTTCCCAGGTAAAACACCTGAATATGTACAAGGACTTGAAAGCCTAGAGGAAGGGCCATGGAGCCACACGAGCGACAGCATGCCGGCCGACTTGATGCCTGCAGGCCAGCCAGGATGGTCCTGGCCCTGGGTGCTCTTCTGGAAGCTTTCCATTTCCCTGCCTGAGATACCCCTCCTGTCCTGGCCCCCACTGCTTTCTTCCTTCCTCACCTCTCCCCAGGAAGAAATTCCAGCGGCAGGTATGGGTGACACATCCTCTTCCTTAGCAGGTGGCATCTTGGCAACTGCTGCAGAAAGTCCAGCAGAGCCCCACTCACACTGGACCACCCACAAAGCCGTGGCCTCTCACTCCCTCCCACCAGCCCAGCCCCGAGACTGTTGACAGGGCAGAGAAAATGGCGTCAGGCACAGCTGCAGGGGCTCTTGCTGCCTGGAGCGGTGTTTATATCGATCTCAACCCAGGCACACCTGGGGAGGTCTGGCCGGCACGGTCAGGCTGCCCAGGTCAGCCAATCATCACCCCTCAGGGTCTCACAGTTGCAGAAAATGGAACTTGCTGAATCGGCCAGGTCCAAGGAACAGGTGTGGGCTCTTGAGAGTCAGGATAGACAAGGGGCTGTAGTTCTGGCTTGTTTTCTAATCATTTTATCTGGCCCATGAGTGGGAGACAACTTCAAGAAAACCCTCTCCTAATGAGAGGATCCCAGGAGTCAGGGAGAGGAGGGGAGGGTGGTGGGTGGAGACAGAGGCCTGGTGCCCCGGGTGCAGTGGAAGTCTCTGGAAGACCAGGTGGAGGGAGGCCGCACAGAGTGATCCCCAAGATCACAGACCTTTTGGAGCTGCTGTTTGTTAGTTCAAGTACTGCTCTGAGATGCTCTGTGTCAGATCTGAGCGACAGGTGAGCTGGGAGTGCTTTGCAATGTGCGCTATGTGCACGGTTCCTGTTTGCCCAGACTTGCCACGGAACATGCAAGGGTAGCTCTGTATCCTGGGAGGGACGTGACAACGAGAGCCCCACGGGCTGCAGGTGACCTGCCCAGGGAACACCATATCCTGGGAGGGGCCTGAACACGAGGGCCCTGTGGGCTGGGGTGGGGGTGGGGTACCTGCCTGGGTGAGCTCCATATCCTGGGATTGGCCTGACTTTGAGAGCCCATGGGCTGCAGCAGTCAAGGTAACGGATGTCAGGAGAGTCAGTGAAGCCACCGAGGATATACCTCCAGTAGTTCCTAAATCCTATACCCTGCTGGTTATTCTACCAACGACCAGGACTTGGTATTCTGTATTAGTCTTCAATGATGCCTTCTTTTACACTTTTTTCACATGGCCCTTTTGACCGGGGAGCAGTGAGACTTCATTGTAGTGCAGATTTCCTTTAAACACTTGCTTGGTTGGCCAAAAAGTGCGTATGCGTTTTTTCCTGAATATATTCAGGAAAAAAATCATATGCTCTTTTTGGCCAAGTGCATCATTGTCGACATTCTGCCTCTTTTCCTATGCTTTAAGTGCAATTCCAGTTTACCCCCTGAAATCGTTTTCCTGAAATTCTGCACCGCTTTAAAGCCCTCTTCACAGACTTACTTGAATATATTTTGGACGATAGCTATCATTCATAACTCTGCAGCTTTGTGAATTACAGTGCCCTTGAGCTCTTTTCTTCAACTCGCTTTCTTGTGAGCTGCCCGCAAAACCGCAGGATTGCTTCAGGCCCTAATCTGTTTCCGGCAGGGCACGCTGAGCCTTTGGTTAATTCCTCTTCCTGGTGGGAAATAAGCGTTCCATTTGCCCGTGCAGACACCTACAGCTAGTCTCTCATTGGATCTCCAAATTCCTGTTCATGTTGCGCAGAAATTGCAAAGTGTGCCAAACAGGAGGTTAAAGGCACTGACTCTCCAAGTGGGGAGAGTGTTAATAAAGCGTCTGGACTGGTGAACCCGAGTACCAGGGGACGAAAACTGAGATGCATTTGAAAACGTTTCCCAATGACACGGAGGAACGTACTCTGGGTTTCCCATGCATGTTTTAGCTGAAGGAAGAATTCCTTAAACCTGGAGAGTTCGGACCCATGGAATGGGTACCATGCAGTATGACTTCAAAGGGTCTGCATTTGCTCATCGAACCTCACCAATGCCATCAGCCCGAAGTGTCCAGCCTTATGTCTCAACCTAACCCTTACCCGAAGCCTTACCCTTATCCGTCCCCTAATCATAGGCTAACACTAACCCGTATCCTAACACGTACGCTCATCTTAAACCGTTGTCGTACCCTAACCTGTACCCTAAACAGTCCCCGTCCCCAAACCCTAACAAACCCTAACCCTAACTCTTACCCAAAGCCTTACCCTAAACCGTCCCCTAATTGTAACACGTACGCTAACACTAACCTGTACCCTAACATGTACTCTCAACCTAAACCGTGGTCGTACCCTAAGCTGTACCATAAAACGTCCCCATCCAGTAACCGTAAACCTAACCCTAACCCTAACGATAACCCTTACCCGAAACCTTACCCTAACCCGTCCCCTAATCCTAAACCGTACGCTAACACTAACCCGTAACCTAACATGTATGCTCACCCTAAACCGTTTTTGTACCCTAACCTGTACCCTAAACCATCCGTGTCCCAGTCCCCTAACCCAAACCCTAACCCTAATCCTTACCCGAAGCCTTACCCTAACCCTTCCTTTAATCCTAACCCGTACGCTAACACTAACCCATACCCTAAAACGTACGCTCACCCTAAACCGTTGTCGTACCCTAACCTGTAACCTAAACCGTCCCCGTCCCCTAACCCTAACCCTAACCCTACCCTTAACCCTTACCCGAAGCCTTACACTAACCCGTCCCCTAATCCTAACCCGTGCGCTAACACTAACCCGTACCCTAACATGTACGCTCACCCTAAACCATTGGCGAATCCTAACCTGTACTCTAAATTGTCCCCGACCCCGTCCCCTAATCCTAACCCTGACCCTTACTCGAAGCCTTACCCTAACACGTCCCCTAATCCTAATCCGTACGCTAACACTAACCCATACCCTAACACGTATGCTCAACCTAAACCGTTGTCGTACCCTAACCGGAAACCTAAACCATCCCAGTCCCCTAACCGTAACCCTAACCCTAACCCTAACCCTAACACTAACCCTTACCCGAAGCCTTACCCTAAACCGTCCCCTAATCCTAACCCGTACGCTAACACTAACCCAAACCCTAACACGTATGCTCACCCTAATCCTTTGTCATACCCTAACCTGTACCCTAAACAGTCCCCGTCCCCTTCCCCTAAACCTATCCCGAACCCTAACCCTAACCGTTACCCGAAGCCTTACTCTAATCCATCACTTAATCCTAACCCGTACACTAACACTGACCAATACCCTAACACGTACCCTCACCCTAAACCGTTGTCGTACCCTAACCTGTAACCTAAACCGCCACGTCCCCTAACCCTAACCCTAGCCCTAACCTTAACCCTTACCCGAAGCCTTACACTAACCCGTTCCCTAACCCTAACCCATGCGCTAACACTAACCCGTACCCTAACACGTACGCTCACCCTAAACCGTTGGTGAACCCTAACCTGTACCCTAAACCGTCCCTGGCCCCGTCCCCTAACCCTAACCCTTACCCGAAATGTTACGCTAACCCGTCCCCTAATCCTAACCCGTACGCTAACACTACCCCGTACCCTAACACATACGCTGACCCTAAAACATTGTTATACCCTAACCTGTACCCTAAACCGTCCCCGTCCCTTAACCGTAATCCTAACCCTTACCCGAAGCTTTACCCTAACCCGTCCCCAATCCTAAACCGTACCCTAACACTAACCCGTACCCTAACACGTACGCTCACCCTAAACCGTTGTCGTACCGTAAACTTTACCCTAAACCACCCCCGTCCCAGTCCCCTAACCCTAACCCTAACCCTAACCCTAACCCTAAACCTTACCCGAAGCCTTACCCTAACCCGTCCAGTAATCCTAACACTTACGCTAACACTAACCAGTACCTAACAGGTACGCTCACCCTAAACTGTTGTCGTACTCTAAACTCTACCCTAAACCATCCCGGTCCCCTAAACATAACCCTAACCCTAACCCCAAACCTTACCCGAAGCCTTACCCTAACCTGACCCCTAATCCTAACCCGTATGCTAACACTAACCCATACCCTAACACGTACGTTCACCCTAAACCGTTGTCGTACCCTAACCTGTACCCTAAACCATCCCCGTCCCCTAACCCTAACCGTAACCCTTACCCTAACCCTTACCAGAAGCCTTACCCTAACCCGTCCCCTAATCCTAACCCGTACACTAACACTAACCTGTACACTAACATGTACTCTCACCCTAAACCGTGGTCGTACCCTAACCTGTACCCTAAACCGTCACATCCCGTAACCCTAACCCTAACCCTAACCCTAACGCTAACCCTTACCCGAAACCTTACCCTAACCTGTCCCTTAATGCTAACCCGTACGTTAACACTAACCCGTACCCTAACACGTACGCTCAACCTAAACCGTTGTTGTACCCTAACCTGTACCCTAAACCATCCGTGTCGCAGTCCCCTAACCCTAACACTAACCCTAATCCTTACCCGAAGCCTTACTCTATCCCTTCCCTTAATCCTAACCCGTACTCTAAATTTAACCCATACCCTAAAACGTACGTTCACACTAAACCATTGTCGTACCCTAACCTGTAAGGTAAACCGTCCCCATCCCCTAAGCCTAAACCTAACCCTACCCTAACCCTTACCCGAAGCCTTACCCTAACCTGTCCCCTAATCCTAACCCGTACGCTAACACTAAACCGTACCCTAACACGTACGCTCACCCTAAACAATTGGCGAACCCTAACCTGTACCCTAAACCGTCCCCGTCCCCGTCCGCTAACCCTTACACTGACCCTTACTCGAAGCCTTACACTAACACGTCCCCTAATCTAAACCCGTACGCTAACACTAACCCGTACCCTAACACGTACGCTCACCCTAATCCGTTGTCATACCCTAACCTGTACCTTAAACCGTCCCCGTCCCTGTCCCCTAAACCTAACCCTAACCCTAACCCTAACCGTTACCCTAAGGCTTACTCTAATCCGTCCCTTAATTCTAACCCGTACACTAACACTGACCCATACCCTAACACGTACCCTCACCCTAAACCGTTGTCGTACCCTAACCTGTAACCTAAACAGTCCCCGTCCACTAAACCTAAACCTAACCCTAAACCTAACCCTTACCCGAAGCCTTACCGTAACCCGTCCCCTAATCCTAACCCATGCGCTAACACTAACCCGTACCCTAACACGTACAAGCACCCTAAACCGTTGGCGAACTCTAACCTGTACCCTAAACTGTCCCTGTCCCCGTCCCCTAACCGTAACCCCAACCCTTACCCGAAACGTTACCCTAACCCGTCCCCTGATCCTAACCCGTACGCTAACACTAACCCGTACCCTAACACATACGCTCATCCTAAAACGTTGTCGTACCCTAACCTGTACCCTAAACCGTCCCCGTCCCTTAACCCTAACCCTAACCCTTACCCGAAACTTTAACCTAACCCGTCCCCTAATCCTAACCCGTATGCTAACACTAACCCATACCCTAACACGTACGCTCACCCTAAACCGTTGTCGTACCCTAACCTGTAACCTAAACCATCCCCGTCCCCTAACCCTAACCCAAACCATAACCCTAACCCTAACCCTAACAATTACTCGAAGCCTTACCCTAAACTGTCCCGAAATCCTAACCCGTACTCTAACACTAACCCGTACCCTAATACGTACACTCAACCTAAACCTTTGTCTTATCCTAACCTGTACCCTAAACCATCCCCGTCCCCGTCCCCTAACCCTAACCCTAACCCTAACCCTTACCCGAAGACTTACCCTAACCCGTCCCCTAATCCTAACACTTACGCTAACACTAACCCGTACCCTAACACGTACGCTCACCCTAAACCGTTGTCGTACCCTACCCTGTATGCTAAACCATCCCTGTCCCCTAACCCTAACCCTAACCATAACCCTAACCCTAACCCTAACCCTTACCCGAAACCTTACATTAACCTGTCACATAATCCTAATCCGTACGCTAACACTAACAAATACCCTAACACGTACGTTCACCCTAAACCGTTGTCGTACCCTAAACTGTAACGTAAACCATCCCCGTCCCCTAAACCTAATCCTAACCCTAAGTCTAACCCTAACACTTACTCGAAGCCTTACCCTAACCCATCCCCTAATCCTAACCCGTACGCTAACACTAACCCGCACCCTAACACGTACGCTCACGCTAAAGCGTTGTCGTACACTAACCTGTTACCTAAATCATCCCTGTCCCGTAACCCTAACCCTAACCCTAACCCTAACCCTTATCTGAAGCCTTACACTAACCCGTCCCCTAATCCTAACCCGTACGCTAACACTAACCCGCACCCTAAAACGTACGCTCATGCTAAACCGTTGTCGTACACTAACCTGTTACCTAAATCATCCCCGTCCCCTAACCCTAACCCTAACCCTAACCCTTATCCGAAGCCTTACACTAATCCGTCCCCTAATCCTAACCCGTACGCTAACACTAACCAATACCCTAACACGTACGCTCACCCTAAACCGTTGCCGTACACTAACCTGTAGCCCAAACCTTCCCCGTCCCCTAACACTATCCCTAACCCTAACTCTTACACTAATCCTTACCCAAAGCCTTACCCTAACCTGTCCCCTAATCCTAACCCGTACGCTAACACTAACACGTACTGTAACACGTACGATCACCCTAAACATTTGTCGTACCCTAACGTGTACCCTTAAACGTCCCCGTGCCCTAACCCTAACCCTAACCCTAACCCAAAACCTAACCCTAAACCTTACTCGATGCCTTACTCTAACACTTCCCTTAATCCTAAACCATACGCTAACACTAACCCATACCCTAAAATGTACGCTCACCCTAAACCATTGTTGTACCCTAACCTGTAATCTAAACCGTCCCCTAACCCTAACCCTAAACCTAACCCTTACACGAAGCCTTACCCTAACCCGTCCCCTAATCCTAACCCGTACGCTAACACTAACACATACCCTAACACGTACGCTCACCCTAAACCATTGTCGTACACTAACCTGTACCCTAAACCGTCCTCATCCCCAACCCTAAACCTAACCCTAACCCTAACCCTAACCCTTACCCGAAGCCTTATCCTCACCCGTCTCCTATTCCTAACCCGTACGCTAACACTAACCCGTACCCTAATACGTACGCTCACCATAAACCATTGTCTTACACTAACCAGTACCCTAAACCATCCCCGTCCCCTAACCCTAACCCTAACCCTAACCCTAACACTTACCCGAAGCACTACCCTAACCTGTCCCCTAATCCTAACCCGTACGCTAACCCTAACCCGTATCCTAACACGTAAGCTCACCCTAAAACCTTGTCGTACACTAACCTGTACCCTAAACCGTGTCCGTCCCCTAACCCTAACCCTAACCCTAACCCTTACCCGAAGCATTACCCTAACCCGTCTCCTAATCCTAAATCGTACGCTAACACTAACCCGTAACGTAACACGTACGCTCACCCTAAACTGTTGTCGTACGCTAAGCTGTACCCTAAACGGTCCCCGTCCCCTAACCCTAAACTTAACATGAACCCTAACCCTAACCCTAACACTTACCCGAAACCTTACCCTAACCCGTCCCCAATCCTAACCCGTACGCTAAAACTAATCCATACCCTAACATGTACGCTCACCTGAAAACGTTGTCGTACCCTAACCTGTACCCTAAACCGTCCCCGTTCCTTACCCCAACCCTAACCCAACCTTAACCCTAACCCTTACCCGAAGCCTTACCCTAACCCGTCCCCTAATCCTAACCTGTACGCTAACACTAACCCATACCCTAACAGGTACGCTAACCCTCAACAATTTTCGTAGCCTAACCTGTACCCTAAACTGTCCCCGTACCCTAACCCTAACCCTAACCCTAACCCAAACCGTAAACCTTACCCGAAGCCTTACCATAAACCGTCCCCTAATGTTAACACGTACGCTAACACTAACTTGTACCCTAATACGTACGCTCATCCTAAACCATTGTCGTGCACAAACCTGTACCCTAAATCATCCCCATCCCCTAACCTTAACCCTAACCCTAACCCTTAAATGAAGGCTTACCCTAACCCGTCCCCTAATCCTAACCAGTACGATAACACTAACCCATACCCTAACACGTACGCTCACCCTACACTGTTGGCGTACCCTAATCTGTAGCCTAAACCATCCCCGTCCCCTAACCATAACCCTAACCCTAACCCTAACCCTTAAACGAAGGCTTACCCTAATCCGTCCCCTAATACTAACCCGTACACTAACCCTAACCCGTACCCTAACACGTACGCTCACCCTAAACAGTTGTCGTACCCTAAACCTTCCCCATCACCTAACCCAAACCCTAGTCCTAACCCTAACCCTAACCCTTACCCGAAGCCTGACCCTAAACCGTCCCCTAATAGTAACCCGTACGCTAACACTAACCTGTACCCTAACACGTACGCTCACCCTAAACCGTTTTCGTACTCTACCCTTTATGCTAAACCATCACCGTCCCCTAACCCTAACCCTAGCCCTAACCCTAACCCTTACCCGAACCCTTATATTAATCCGTCACATAATCCTAACCCGTACGCTAACACTAACACGTACCCTAACACGTACGTTCACCCTAAACCATTGTACACAAAACTGTACCATAAACCATCCCCGTACCCTAACCCTAATCCTAACCCTAACCCTAACCCAAACCCTTATCCGAAGCCTTACCCTAACCCGTCCCCTAATCCTGACCCGTAAGCTGACACTAACCCATACCCTAACACATACACTTACCCTAAACCTTTGTCGTACCCTAATCTGTACCCTTAACTGTCCCCTAACCCTAAGCCTAACACTTACCCGAACCCTTAAACAAAACGGTCCCCTAATCCTGACCCGTACGCTAACATGTACGCTCACGCTAAACCGTTGTCGTACCCTAACCTGTCACCTAAACCGTCCCCATACCCTAACCTTAACCATAACCATAAACCTAAACCTAACACTTAACCGAAGCCTTACCCTAACCCGTTCCTTAATCCTAACCCGTACGCTAACACTAACACATACCCTAAAACCTACGCTCACCCTAAACCGCTGTCGTACCCTAACCTGTACCCTAAACCGTCCCCTAACCCTAACCCTTACTCGAAGCCTTACCCTAACCCGTCCCCTAATCCTAACCCGTACGGTAACACTAACCCGTACCCTAATATGTACGCTCAGCCTAAACCATTTTCGTACACTAACCTGTACCCTAAACCAACCCCGTCCCCTAACCCTAACCCTAACCCTAACCCTAACCCTAAACCTTACCCGAATCCTTACCCTAACCCGTCCCCTAATCCTAACCCGTACGCTAAAAGTAACCCGTACCCTAATACGTACGCTCAGCCTAAACCATTGTTGTACACTAACCTGTACCCTAAACCGTTCCCGTACCCTAACCCTAACACTAACCCTAACCCTAACCCTAACCCTAATCCTAACACTGAAATGAAGGCTTACCCTAACCCGTCCCCTAATCCTAACCCATACACTAACCCTAACCCGTACCCTAACACGTACATTCACCCTAAACCGTTGTCGTACCCTAACCTGTACCCTAAACCGTCCCCGTCCCCTAACCCTAACTCTAACCCTAACCCTAACCGTAACACTTACCTGAAGCCTTAAACAAACCTGTCCCCTAATCCTGACCCGTACGCTAACACTCAAATATACCCTAACATGTATGCTCACGCTAAACCGTTGTCGTACCCTAACCTGTAACCTAAACCGTCCCTGTCCCCTAACCCTAACCCTAACCCTTATCCGAAGCCTTACCATGACCCGTCCCCTATTCCTAACCCATACGCTAACACTAACCCGTAACCTAACATGTACGCTCACCCTGAACCGTGGTCGTATGCTAACCTGTATCCCAAACCGTCCCCCTCCCGTAACACTAACCATAACCCTAACCCTAAAACTAACCCTTACCCAAAGCCTTACCCTAACCCGTCCCATAATCCTGACCCGTACGCTAACACTAACACGTACCCTAACATGTACGCTCACCCTAAACCGTTGTCGTACCCTAACCTGTACCCTAATCCGTCCCCGTCGCCTAACCATAAACCTAATTCTTACCCGAAGCCTTACCCTAACATGTCCCCTAATCCTAAACCGTACGCTAACACTAAACCCTACCCTAACACATACGCTCACCCTAAACCGCTGTCGTACCCTAAACTGTACCCTATACCGTCTCCAACCCCTAACCTTAACCCTAACCCTAACCCTAACCCTTACCCGAAGCCTTACCCTAACCTGTCCCCTAATCCTAACTCGTACGCTAACACTAACCCATACCCTAACATGTATGCTCACACTAAACCGTTGTCATACCCTAACCTGTACCCTAAACCGTCCCCTAACCCTAACCCTAACACTAACCCTAACCCTAACCCTCACCCGAAGCCTTCCCCTAACCCGTCCCCTAATCTAACCCGTACGCTAACACTAACCCGTACCCTAACACGTACGCTCACCCTAAACCATTGTTGTACCTTAACCTGTACCCTAAACCATCACCATCCCCTAACCCTAACCCTAACCCTAACCCTAACCCTAACCCTAAGACTTACACGAAGCCTTAACCTAACACGAACCCTAATCCTGACCCGTACGGTAACACTAAACCTTACCCTAACACGTACGCTCACGCTAAACCATTGTCGTACCCTAACCTTTAACCTAAACCATCCCCGTCCACTAACCCTAACCTTAAACCTAACCCTAACACTTATTCGAAGCTTTACCCTAACCCGTCGCCTAATCCTAAACCGTAGGCTAACACTAACCCGTACCCTAACATGTACACTCACCCTAAACCGTTGTCATACCCTAACCTGTACCCTAAATCATCCCCGTCCCCTAACCGTCACCCTAACCCTAACGCTAACCCTTACCCGAAGCCTTATCCTAAACCGTCCCCTAATCCTAACCCGTACTCTAACACTAAACCATACCCTAACAAGTACGCTCACCCTAAACCATTGTCGTACCCTAACCTGTAGCCCAAACTGTCCCCGTCTCCTAACACTGAACCTATCCCTAATCCTAACACTAACACTTACCCGAAACCTTACCCTAATCCGTCCCCTAATCCTAACCCGTACGCTAACACTAACACATACCTTAACATGTACGGTCACCCTAAATCGTTGTCGTACCCTAACCTGTACCCTAAACAGTCCCCGTCCCCTAACCCTAACCCTAACTCGTACCAGAAGCCTTACACTAATATGTCCCCTAATCCTAAACCGTACGCTAACACTAAACCGTACCCTACCACGTACACTCACCCTAAACCGTTGTCGTGCCCTAAACTGTACCCTATACCGTACCTGTCCCCTAACTCTAACCCTAACCCTAACCCTAAACCTAATGGTTACCCGAAGCCTTACCCTAACCCGTCCCCTAATCCTAACCCAGACGCTAACACTAACACATACCCTAAAATGTACGCTCACACTAAACACTTGTAGTACCCTAAACTGTACCCTAAATTGACCCCTAAACCTAACCCAAACCCTAACCCTAACCCTAACCCTAACCTGAAGCCTTTCCCTAACCCGTCCCCTAATCCTAACCCGTACGCTAACAGTAACCCTTACCCTAACACGTACGCTCACCCTAAAACGTGGTCATACTCTAAACTGTACCCTAAACCGTCCCCGTTCCCTAACCCTAACCCTAACCCTAACCCTAACACTTACCCGAAGCCTTGCCCTCACCCGTCCCCTAATCCTAACCCGTACGCTAACACTAAACCGTACCCTAACACGTACGCTCACCCTAAACCGTTGTCGTACCATAACCTGTACCCTAAACCGTCCCCGTCCCCTAACCCTAACCCTAACCCTAACCCTAACCCGAACGCTTACCCGAAGCCTTACCCTCACCCGTCCCCTAATCCTAACCTGTACGCTAACACTAACCCGTACCCTAACACGTACGTTCAACCTAAACCGTTGTCGTACCCTAACCTGTACCCTAAACCGTCCCCGTCCCCGTCCCCGTCCCCTAACCCTAACCCTAACCCTAACCCTAACCCTTACCCGAAGCCTTAACCTCACCCGTCCCCTAATCCTAACCCGTACGCTAACACTAACCCGTACCCTAACACGTACGCTCCCCTAAACCGTTGTCGTACACTAACCTGTACCCTAAACCGTCCCCGACCCCTAACCCTAACCCTAACCCTAACCCTAACCCTAACCCTTACCCGAAGCCTTACCCTCACCCGTCCCCTAATCCTAACCCGTAAGCTAACACTAACCCGTACCCTAACACGTACGCTCACCCTAAACCATTGTCGTACCCTAACCTGTACCCTAAACCGTCACCGTCCCCTAACCCTAACCCTAACCCTAACCCTAACCCTAACACTTACCCGAAGCCTTACACTCACCCGTCCCCTAATCCTAACCCGTACGCTAACACTAAACCGTACCCTAACACGTACGTTCACCCTAAACCGCTGTCGAACCCTAACCTGTACCCTAAACCGTCCCCGTCCCCTAACCCTAACCCTAACCCTAACGCTAACCCTCACCCTTACCGGAAGCCTTACCCTCACCCGTCCCCTAATGCTAACCCGTACGCTAATACTAACCCCTACCCTAACACGTACGCTCACCCTAAACCGTTGTCGTACCCTAACCTGTAACCTAAACCGTCCCCGTCCCCTAACCCTAACCCAAACCATAACCCTAACCCTAACCCTAACAATTACTCGAAGCCTTACCCTAAACTATCCCGAAATCCTAACCCATACTCTAACACTAACCCGTACCCTAATACGTACACTCAACCTAAACCTTTGTCTTATCCTAACCTGTACCCTAAACCATCCCCGTCCCCGTCCCCTAACCCTAACCCTAACCCTAACCCTTACCCGAAGACTTACCCTAACCCGTCCCCTAATCCTAACACTTACGCTAACACTAACCCGTACCCTAACACGTACGCTCACCCTAAACCGTTGTCGTACCCTACCCTGTATGCTAAACCATCCCTGTCCCCTAACCCTAACCCTAACCATAACCCTAACCCTAACCCTAACCCTTACCCGAAACCTTACATTAACCTGTCACATAATCCTAATCCGTACGCTAACACTAACAAATACCCTAACACGTACGTTCACCCTAAACCGTTGTCGTACCCTAAACTGTAACGTAAACCATCCCCGTCCCCTAACCCTAATCCTAACCCTAAGTCTAACCCTAACACTTACTCGAAGCCTTACCCTAACCCATCCCCTAATCCTAACCCGTACGCTAACACTAACCCGCACCCTAACACGTACGCTCACACTAAAGCGTTGTCGTACACTAACCTGTTACCTAAATCATCCCTGTCCCGTAACCCTAACCCTAACCCTAACCCTAACCCTTATCTGAAGCCTTACACTAACCCGTCCCCTAATCCTAACCCGTACGCTAACACTAACCCGCACCCTAAAACGTACGCTCATGCTAAACCGTTGTCGTACACTAACCTGTTACCTAAATCATCCCCGTCCCCTAACCCTAACCCTAACCCTAACCCTTATCCGAAGCCTTACACTAATCCGTCCCCTAATCCTAACCCGTACGCTAACACTAACCAATACCCTAACACGTACGCTCACCCTAAACCGTTGCCGTACACTAACCTGTAGCCCAAACCTTCCCCGTCCCCTAACACTATCCCTAACCCTAACTCTTACACTAATCCTTACCCAAAGCCTTACCCTAACCTGTCCCCTAATCCTAACCCGTACGCTAACACTAACATGTACCGTAACACGTACGATCACCCTAAACATTTGTCGTACCCTAACGTGTACCCTTAAACGTCCCCGTGCCCTAACCCTAACCCTAACCCTAACCCAAAACCTAACCCTAAACCTTACTCGATGCCTTACTCTAACACTTCCCTTAATCCTAAACCATACGCTAACACTAACCCATACCCTAAAATGTACGCTCACCCTAAACCGTTGTTGTACCCTAACCTGTAATCTAAACCGTCCCCTAACCCTAACCCTAAACCTAACCCTTACACGAAGCCTTACCCTAACCCGTCCCCTAATCCTAACCCGTACGCTAACACTAACACGTACCCTAACACGTACGCTCACCCTAAACCATTGTCGTACACTAACCTGTACCCTAAACCGTCCTCATCCCCTAACCCTAACCCTAACCCTAACCCTTACCCGAAGCCTTATCCTCACCCGTCTCCTATTCCTAACCCGTACGCTAACACTAACCCGTACCCTAATACGTACGCTCACCATAAACCATTGTCTTACACTAACCAGTACCCTAAACCATCCCCGTCCCCTAACCCTAACCCTAACCCTAACCCTAACACTTACCCGAAGCACTACCCTAACCTGTCCCCTAATCCTAACCCGTACGCTAACCCTAACCCGTATCCTAACACGTAAGCTCACCCTAAAACCTTGTCGTACACTAACCTGTACCCTAAACCGTGTCCGTCCCCTAACCCTAACCCTAACCCTAACCCTTACCCGAAGCATTACCCTAACCCGTCTCCTAATCCTAAATCGTACGCTAACACTAACCCGTAACGTAACACGTACGCTCACCCTAAACTGTTGTCGTACGCTAAGCTGTACCCTAAACGGTCCCCGTCCCCTAACCCTAAACTTAACATGAACCCTAACCCTAACCCTAACACTTACCCGAAACCTTACCCTAACCCGTCCCCAATCCTAACCCGTACGCTAAAACTAATCCATACCCTAACATGTACGCTCACCTGAAAACGTTGTCGTACCCTAACCTGTACCCTAAACCGTCCCCGTTCCTTACCCCAACCCTAACCCAACCTTAACCCTAACCCTTACCCGAAGCCTTACCCTAACCCGTCCCCTAATCCTAACCTGTACGCTAACACTAACCCATACCCTAACAGGTACGCTAACCCTCAACAATTTTCGTAGCCTAACCTGTACCCTAAACTGTCCCCGTACCCTAACCCTAACCCTAACCCTAACCCAAACCGTAAACCTTACCCGAAGCCTTACCATAAACCGTCCCCTAATGTTAACACGTACGCTAACACTAACTTGTACCCTAATACGTACGCTCATCCTAAACCATTGTCGTGCACAAACCTGTACCCTAAATCATCCCCATCCCCTAACCTTAACCCTAACCCTAACCCTTAAATGAAGGCTTACCCTAACCCGTCCCCTAATCCTAACCAGTACGATAACACTAACCCATACCCTAACACGTACGCTCACCCTACACTGTTGGCGTACCCTAATCTGTAGCCTAAACCATCCCCGTCCCCTAACCATAACCCTAACCCTAACCCTAACCCTTAAACGAAGGCTTACCCTAATCCGTCCCCTAATACTAACCCGTACACTAACCCTAACCCGTACCCTAACACGTACGCTCACCCTAAACAGTTGTCGTACCCTAAACCTTCCCCATCACCTAACCCAAACCCTAGTCCTAACCCTAACCCTAACCCTTACCCGAAGCCTGACCCTAAACCGTCCCCTAATAGTAACCCGTACGCTAACACTAACCTGTACCCTAACACGTACGCTCACCCTAAACCGTTTTCGTACTCTACCCTTTATGCTAAACCATCACCGTCCCCTAACCCTAACCCTAGCCCTAACCCTAACCCTTACCCGAACCCTTATATTAATCCGTCACATAATCCTAACCCGTACGCTAACACTAACACGTACCCTAACACGTACGTTCACCCTAAACCATTGTACACTAAACTGTACCATAAACCATCCCCGTACCCTAACCCTAATCCTAACCCTAACCCTAACCCAAACCCTTATCCGAAGCCTTACCCTAACCCGTCCCCTAATCCTGACCCGTAAGCTGACACTAACCCATACCCTAACACATACACTTACCCTAAACCTTTGTCGTACCCTAATCTGTACCCTTAACTGTCCCCTAACCCTAAGCCTAACACTTACCCGAACCCTTAAACAAAACGGTCCCCTAATCCTGACCCGTACGCTAACATGTACGCTCACGCTAAACCGTTGTCGTACCCTAACCTGTCACCTAAACCGTCCCCATACCCTAACCTTAACCATAACCATAAACCTAAACCTAACACTTAACCGAAGCCTTACCCTAACCCGTTCCTTAATCCTAACCCGTACGCTAACACTAACACATACCCTAAAACCTACGCTCACCCTAAACCGCTGTCGTACCCTAACCTGTACCCTAAACCGTCCCCTAACCCTAACCCTTACTCGAAGCCTTACCCTAACCCGTCCCCTAATCCTAACCCGTACGGTAACACTAACCCGTACCCTAATATGTACGCTCAGCCTAAACCATTTTCGTACACTAACCTGTACCCTAAACCAACCCCGTCCCCTAACCCTAACCCTAACCCTAACCCTAACCCTAAACCTTACCCGAATCCTTACCCTAACCCGTCCCCTAATCCTAACCCGTACGCTAAAAGTAACCCGTACCCTAATACGTACGCTCAGCCTAAACCATTGTTGTACACTAACCTGTACCCTAAACCGTTCCCGTACCCTAACCCTAACACTAACCCTAACCCTAACCCTAACCCTAATCCTAACACTGAAATGAAGGCTTACCCTAACCCGTCCCCTAATCCTAACCCATACACTAACCCTAACCCGTACCCTAACACGTACATTCACCCTAAACCGTTGTCGTACCCTAACCTGTACCCTAAACCGTCCCCGTCCCCTAACCCTAACTCTAACCCTAACCCTAACCGTAACACTTACCTGAAGCCTTAAACAAACCTGTCCCCTAATCCTGACCCGTACGCTAACACTCAAATATACCCTAACATGTATGCTCACGCTAAACCGTTGTCGTACCCTAACCTGTAACCTAAACCGTCCCTGTCCCCTAACCCTAACCCTAACCCTTATCCGAAGCCTTACCATGACCCGTCCCCTATTCCTAACCCATACGCTAACACTAACCCGTAACCTAACATGTACGCTCACCCTGAACCGTGGTCGTATGCTAACCTGTATCCCAAACCGTCCCCCTCCCGTAACACTAACCATAACCCTAACCCTAAAACTAACCCTTACCCAAAGCCTTACCCTAACCCGTCCCATAATCCTGACCCGTACGCTAACACTAACACGTACCCTAACATGTACGCTCACCCTAAACCGTTGTCGTACCCTAACCTGTACCCTAATCCGTCCCCGTCGCCTAACCATAAACCTAATTCTTACCCGAAGCCTTACCCTAACATGTCCCCTAATCCTAAACCGTACGCTAACACTAAACCCTACCCTAACACATACGCTCACCCTAAACCGCTGTCGTACCCTAAACTGTACCCTATACCGTCTCCAACCCCTAACCTTAACCCTAACCCTAACCCTAACCCTTACCCGAAGCCTTACCCTAACCTGTCCCCTAATCCTAACTCGTACGCTAACACTAACCCATACCCTAACATGTATGCTCACACTAAACCGTTGTCATACCCTAACCTGTACCCTAAACCGTCCCCTAACCCTAACCCTAACACTAACCCTAACCCTAACCCTCACCCGAAGCCTTCCCCTAACCCGTCCCCTAATCTAACCCGTACGCTAACACTAACCCGTACCCTAACACGTACGCTCACCCTAAACCATTGTCGTACCTTAACCTGTACCCTAAACCATCACCATCCCCTAACCCTAACCCTAACCCTAACCCTAACCCTAACCCTAAGACTTACACGAAGCCTTAACCTAACACGAACCCTAATCCTGACCCGTACGGTAACACTAAACCTTACCCTAACACGTACGCTCACGCTAAACCATTGTCGTACCCTAACCTTTAACCTAAACCATCCCCGTCCACTAACCCTAACCTTAAACCTAACCCTAACACTTATTCGAAGCTTTACCCTAACCCGTCGCCTAATCCTAAACCGTAGGCTAACACTAACCCGTACCCTAACATGTACACTCACCCTAAACCGTTGTCATACCCTAACCTGTACCCTAAATCATCCCCGTCCCCTAACCGTCACCCTAACCCTAACGCTAACCCTTACCCGAAGCCTTATCCTAAACCGTCCCCTAATCCTAACCCGTACTCTAACACTAAACCATACCCTAACAAGTACGCTCACCCTAAACCATTGTCGTACCCTAACCTGTAGCCCAAACTGTCCCCGTCTCCTAACACTGAACCTATCCCTAATCCTAACACTAACACTTACCCGAAACCTTACCCTAATCCGTCCCCTAATCCTAACCCGTACGCTAACACTAACACATACCTTAACATGTACGGTCACCCTAAATCGTTGTCGTACCCTAACCTGTACCCTAAACAGTCCCCGTCCCCTAACCCTAACCCTAACTCGTACCAGAAGCCTTACACTAATATGTCCCCTAATCCTAAACCGTACGCTAACACTAAACCGTACCCTACCACGTACACTCACCCTAAACCGTTGTCGTGCCCTAAACTGTACCCTATACCGTACCTGTCCCCTAACTCTAACCCTAACCCTAACCCTAAACCTAACGGTTACCCGAAGCCTTACCCTAACCCGTCCCCTAATCCTAACCCAGACGCTAACACTAACACATACCCTAAAATGTACGCTCACACTAAACACTTGTAGTACCCTAAACTGTACCCTAAATTGACCCCTAAACCTAACCCAAACCCTAACCCTAACCCTAACCCTAACCTGAAGCCTTTCCCTAACCCGTCCCCTAATCCTAACCCGTACGCTAACAGTAACCCTTACCCTAACACGTACGCTCACCCTAAAACGTGGTCATACTCTAAACTGTACCCTAAACCGTCCCCGTTCCCTAACCCTAACCCTAACCCTAACCCTAACACTTACCCGAAGCCTTACCCTCACCCGTCCCCTAATCCTAACCCGTACGCTAACACTAAACCGTACCCTAACACGTACGCTCACCCTAAACCGTTGTCGTACCATAACCTGTACCCTAAACCGTCCCCGTCCCCTAACCCTAACCCTAACCCTAACCCGAACGCTTACCCGAAGCCTTACCCTCACCCGTCCCCTAATCCTAACCTGTACGCTAACACTAACCCGTACCCTAACACGTACGTTCAACCTAAACCGTTGTCGTACCCTAACCTGTACCCTAAACCGTCCCCGTCCCCGTCCCCGTCCCCTAACCCTAACCCTAACCCTAACCCTAACCCTTACCCGAAGCCTTACCCTCACCCGTCCCCTAATCCTAACCCGTACGCTAACACTAACCCGTACCCTAACACGTACGCTCCCCTAAACCGTTGTCGTACACTAACCTGTACCCTAAACCGTCCCCGACCCCTAACCCTAACCCTAACCCTAACTCTAACCCTAACCCTTACCCGAAGCCTTACCCTCACCCGTCCCCTAATCCTAACCCGTAAGCTAACACTAACCCGTACCCTAACACGTACGCTCACACTAAACCATTGTCGTACCCTAACCTGTACCCTAAACCGTCACCGTCCCCTAACCCTAACCCTAACCCTAACCCTAACCCTAACACTTACCCGAAGCCTTACACTCACCCGTCCCCTAATCCTAACCCGTACGCTAACACTAAACCGTACCCTAACACGTACGTTCACCCTAAACCGCTGTCGAACCCTAACCTGTACCCTAAACCGTCCCCGTCCCCTAACCCTAACCCTAACCCTAACGCTAACCCTCACCCTTACCGGAAGCCTTACCCTCACCCGTCCCCTAATGCTAACCCGTACGCTAATACTAACCCATACCCTAACACGTACGCTCACCCTAAACCGTTGTCGTACACTAACCTGTACCCTAAACCGTCCCCGTCCCCAAACCCTAACCCTAACCCTAACCCTAACCCTAACCCTTACCCGAAGCCTTACCCTCACCCGTCCCCTAATCCTAACCCGTACGCTAACACTAACCCCTACCCTAACACGTACGCTCACCCTAAACCGTTGTCGTACCCTAACCTGTAACCTAAACCGTCCCCGTCCCCTAACCCTAACCCAAACCATAACCCTAACCCTAACCCTAACAATTACTCGAAGCCTTACCCTAAACTATCCCGAAATCCTAACCCGTACTCTAACACTAACCCGTACCCTAATACGTACACTCAACCTAAACCTTTGTCTTATCCTAACCTGTACCCTAAACCATCCCCGTCCCCGTCCCCTAACCCTAACCCTAACCCTAACCCTTACCCGAAGACTTACCCTAACCCGTCCCCTAATCCTAACACTTACGCTAACACTAACCCGTACCCTAACACGTACGCTCACCCTAAACCGTTGTCGTACCCTACCCTGTATGCTAAACCATCCCTGTCCCCTAACCCTAACCCTAACCATAACCCTAACCCTAACCCTAACCCTTACCCGAAACCTTACATTAACCTGTCACATAATCCTAATCCGTACGCTAACACTAACAAATACCCTAACACGTACGTTCACCCTAAACCGTTGTCGTACCCTAAACTGTAACGTAAACCATCCCCATCCCCTAACCCTAATCCTAACCCTAAGTCTAACCCTAACACTTACTCGAAGCCTTACCCTAACCCATCCCCTAATCCTAACCCGTACGCTAACACTAACCCGCACCCTAACACGTACGCTCACACTAAAGCGTTGTCGTACACTAACCTGTTACCTAAATCATCCCTGTCCCGTAACCCTAACCCTAACCCTAACCCTAACCCTTATCTGAAGCCTTACACTAACCCGTCCCCTAATCCTAACCCGTACGCTAACACTAACCCGCACCCTAAAACGTACGCTCATGCTAAACCGTTGTCGTACACTAACCTGTTACCTAAATCATCCCCGTCCCCTAACCCTAACCCTAACCCTAACCCTTATCCGAAGCCTTACACTAATCCGTCCCCTAATCCTAACCCGTACGCTAACACTAACCAATACCCTAACACGTACGCTCACCCTAAACCGTTGCCGTACACTAACCTGTAGCCCAAACCTTCCCCGTCCCCTAACACTATCCCTAACCCTAACTCTTACACTAATCCTTACCCAAAGCCTTACCCTAACCTGTCCCCTAATCCTAACCCGTACGCTAACACTAACATGTACCGTAACACGTACGATCACCCTAAACATTTGTCGTACCCTAACGTGTACCCTTAAACGTCCCCGTGCCCTAACCCTAACCCTAACCCTAACCCAAAACCTAACCCTAAACCTTACTCGATGCCTTACTCTAACACTTCCCTTAATCCTAAACCATACGCTAACACTAACCCATACCCTAAAATGTACGCTCACCCTAAACCGTTGTTGTACCCTAACCTGTAATCTAAACCGTCCCCTAACCCTAACCCTAAACCTAACCCTTACACGAAGCCTTACCCTAACCCGTCCCCTAATCCTAACCCGTACGCTAACACTAACACGTACCCTAACACGTACGCTCACCCTAAACCATTGTCGTACACTAACCTGTACCCTAAACCGTCCTCATCCCCTAACCCTAAACCTAACCCTAACCCTAACCCTAACCCTTACCCGAAGCCTTATCCTCACCCGTCTCCTATTCCTAACCCGTACGCTAACACTAACCCGTACCCTAATACGTACGCTCACCATAAACCATTGTCTTACACTAACCAGTACCCTAAACCATCCCCGTCCCCTAACCCTAACCCTAACCCTAACCCTAACACTTACCCGAAGCACTACCCTAACCTGTCCCCTAATCCTAACCCGTACGCTAACCCTAACCCGTATCCTAACACGTAAGCTCACCCTAAAACCTTGTCGTACACTAACCTGTACCCTAAACCGTGTCCGTCCCCTAACCCTAACCCTAACCCTAACCCTTACCCGAAGCATTACCCTAACCCGTCTCCTAATCCTAAATCGTACGCTAACACTAACCCGTAACGTAACACGTACGCTCACCCTAAACTGTTGTCGTACGCTAAGCTGTACCCTAAACGGTCCCCGTCCCCTAACCCTAAACTTAACATGAACCCTAACCCTAACCCTAACACTTACCCGAAACCTTACCCTAACCCGTCCCCAATCCTAACCCGTACGCTAAAACTAATCCATACCCTAACATGTACGCTCACCTGAAAACGTTGTCGTACCCTAACCTGTACCCTAAACCGTCCCCGTTCCTTACCCCAACCCTAACCCAACCTTAACCCTAACCCTTACCCGAAGCCTTACCCTAACCCGTCCCCTAATCCTAACCTGTACGCTAACACTAACCCATACCCTAACAGGTACGCTAACCCTCAACAATTTTCGTACCCTAACCTGTACCCTAAACTGTCCCCGTACCCTAACCCTAACCCTAACCCTAACCCAAACCGTAAACCTTACCCGAAGCCTTACCATAAACCGTCCCCTAATGTTAACACGTACGCTAACACTAACTTGTACCCTAATACGTACGCTCATCCTAAACCATTGTCGTGCACAAACCTGTACCCTAAATCATCCCCATCCCCTAACCTTAACCCTAACCCTAACCCTTAAATGAAGGCTTACCCTAACCCGTCCCCTAATCCTAACCAGTACGATAACACTAACCCATACCCTAACACGTACGCTCACCCTACACTGTTGGCGTACCCTAATCTGTAGCCTAAACCATCCCCGTCCCCTAACCATAACCCTAACCCTAACCCTAACCCTTAAACGAAGGCTTACCCTAATCCGTCCCCTAATACTAACCCGTACACTAACCCTAACCCGTACCCTAACACGTACGCTCACCCTAAACAGTTGTCGTACCCTAAACCTTCCCCATCACCTAACCCAAACCCTAGTCCTAACCCTAACCCTAACCCTTACCCGAAGCCTGACCCTAAACCGTCCCCTAATAGTAACCCGTACGCTAACACTAACCTGTACCCTAACACGTACGCTCACCCTAAACCGTTTTCGTACTCTACCCTTTATGCTAAACCATCACCGTCCCCTAACCCTAACCCTAGCCCTAACCCTAACCCTTACCCGAACCCTTATATTAATCCGTCACATAATCCTAACCCGTACGCTAACACTAACACGTACCCTAACACGTACGTTCACCCTAAACCATTGTACACTAAACTGTACCATAAACCATCCCCGTACCCTAACCCTAATCCTAACCCTAACCCTAACCCAAACCCTTATCCGAAGCCTTACCCTAACCCGTCCCCTAATCCTGACCCGTAAGCTGACACTAACCCATACCCTAACACATACACTTACCCTAAACCTTTGTCGTACCCTAATCTGTACCCTTAACTGTCCCCTAACCCTAAGCCTAACACTTACCCGAACCCTTAAACAAAACGGTCCCCTAATCCTGACCCGTACGCTAACATGTACGCTCACGCTAAACCGTTGTCGTACCCTAACCTGTCACCTAAACCGTCCCCATACCCTAACCTTAACCATAACCATAAACCTAAACCTAACACTTAACCGAAGCCTTACCCTAACCCGTTCCTTAATCCTAACCCGTACGCTAACACTAACACATACCCTAAAACCTACGCTCACCCTAAACCGCTGTCGTACCCTAACCTGTACCCTAAACCGTCCCCTAACCCTAACCCTTACTCGAAGCCTTACCCTAACCCGTCCCCTAATCCTAACCCGTACGGTAACACTAACCCGTACCCTAATATGTACGCTCAGCCTAAACCATTTTCGTACACTAACCTGTACCCTAAACCAACCCCGTCCCCTAACCCTAACCCTAACCCTAACCCTAACCCTAAACCTTACCCGAATCCTTACCCTAACCCGTCCCCTAATCCTAACCCGTACGCTAAAAGTAACCCGTACCCTAATACGTACGCTCAGCCTAAACCATTGTTGTACACTAACCTGTACCCTAAACCGTTCCCGTACCCTAACCCTAACACTAACCCTAACCCTAACCCTAACCCTAATCCTAACACTGAAATGAAGGCTTACCCTAACCCGTCCCCTAATCCTAACCCATACACTAACCCTAACCCGTACCCTAACACGTACATTCACCCTAAACCGTTGTCGTACCCTAACCTGTACCCTAAACCGTCCCCGTCCCCTAACCCTAACTCTAACCCTAACCCTAACCGTAACACTTACCTGAAGCCTTAAACAAACCTGTCCCCTAATCCTGACCCGTACGCTAACACTCAAATATACCCTAACATGTATGCTCACGCTAAACCGTTGTCGTACCCTAACCTGTAACCTAAACCGTCCCTGTCCCCTAACCCTAACCCTAACCCTTATCCGAAGCCTTACCATGACCCGTCCCCTATTCCTAACCCATACGCTAACACTAACCCGTAACCTAACATGTACGCTCACCCTGAACCGTGGTCGTATGCTAACCTGTATCCCAAACCGTCCCCCTCCCGTAACACTAACCATAACCCTAACCCTAAAACTAACCCTTACCCAAAGCCTTACCCTAACCCGTCCCATAATCCTGACCCGTACGCTAACACTAACACGTACCCTAACATGTACGCTCACCCTAAACCGTTGTCGTACCCTAACCTGTACCCTAATCCGTCCCCGTCGCCTAACCATAAACCTAATTCTTACCCGAAGCCTTACCCTAACATGTCCCCTAATCCTAAACCGTACGCTAACACTAAACCCTACCCTAACACATACGCTCACCCTAAACCGCTGTCGTACCCTAAACTGTACCCTATACCGTCTCCAACCCCTAACCTTAACCCTAACCCTAACCCTAACCCTTACCCGAAGCCTTACCCTAACCTGTCCCCTAATCCTAACTCGTACGCTAACACTAACCCATACCCTAACATGTATGCTCACACTAAACCGTTGTCATACCCTAACCTGTACCCTAAACCGTCCCCTAACCCTAACCCTAACACTAACCCTAACCCTAACCCTCACCCGAAGCCTTCCCCTAACCCGTCCCCTAATCTAACCCGTACGCTAACACTAACCCGTACCCTAACACGTACGCTCACCCTAAACCATTGTCGTACCTTAACCTGTACCCTAAACCATCACCATCCCCTAACCCTAACCCTAACCCTAACCCTAACCCTAACCCTAAGACTTACACGAAGCCTTAACCTAACACGAACCCTAATCCTGACCCGTACGGTAACACTAAACCTTACCCTAACACGTACGCTCACGCTAAACCATTGTCGTACCCTAACCTTTAACCTAAACCATCCCCGTCCACTAACCCTAACCTTAAACCTAACCCTAACACTTATTCGAAGCTTTACCCTAACCCGTCGCCTAATCCTAAACCGTAGGCTAACACTAACCCGTACCCTAACATGTACACTCACCCTAAACCGTTGTCATACCCTAACCTGTACCCTAAATCATCCCCGTCCCCTAACCGTCACCCTAACCCTAACGCTAACCCTTACCCGAAGCCTTATCCTAAACCGTCCCCTAATCCTAACCCGTACTCTAACACTAAACCATACCCTAACAAGTACGCTCACCCTAAACCATTGTCGTACCCTAACCTGTAGCCCAAACTGTCCCCGTCTCCTAACACTGAACCTATCCCTAATCCTAACACTAACACTTACCCGAAACCTTACCCTAATCCGTCCCCTAATCCTAACCCGTACGCTAACACTAACACATACCTTAACATGTACGGTCACCCTAAATCGTTGTCGTACCCTAACCTGTACCCTAAACAGTCCCCGTCCCCTAACCCTAACCCTAACTCGTACCAGAAGCCTTACACTAATATGTCCCCTAATCCTAAACCGTACGCTAACACTAAACCGTACCCTACCACGTACACTCACCCTAAACCGTTGTCGTGCCCTAAACTGTACCCTATACCGTACCTGTCCCCTAACTCTAACCCTAACCCTAACCCTAAACCTAATGGTTACCCGAAGCCTTACCCTAACCCGTCCCCTAATCCTAACCCAGACGCTAACACTAACACATACCCTAAAATGTACGCTCACACTAAACACTTGTAGTACCCTAAACTGTACCCTAAATTGACCCCTAAACCTAACCCAAACCCTAACCCTAACCCTAACCCTAACCTGAAGCCTTTCCCTAACCTGTCCCCTAATCCTAACCCGTACGCTAACAGTAACCCTTACCCTAACACGTACGCTCACCCTAAAACGTGGTCATACACTAAACTGTACCCTAAACCGTCCCCGTTCCCTAACCCTAACCCTAACCCTAACCCTAACACTTACCCGAAGCCTTACCCTCACCCGTCCCCTAATCCTAACCCGTACGCTAACACTAAACCGTACCCTAACACGTACGCTCACCCTAAACCGTTGTCGTACCATAACCTGTACCCTAAACCGTCACCGTCCCCTAACCCTAACCCTAACCCTAACCCTAACCCGAACGCTTACCCGAAGCCTTACCCTCACCCGTCCCCTAATCCTAACCTGTACGCTAACACTAACCCGTACCCTAACACGTACGTTCAACCTAAACCGTTGTCGTACCCTAACCTGTACCCTAAACCGTCCCCGTCCCCTAACCCTAACCCTAACCCTAACGCTAACCCTCACCCTTACCGGAAGCCTTACCCTCACCCGTCCCCTAATGCTAACCCGTACGCTAATACTAACCCATACCCTAACACGTACGCTCACCCTAAACCGTTGTCGTACACTAACCTGTACCCTAAACCGTCCCCGTCCCCAAACCCTAACCCTAACCCTAACCCTAACCCTAACCCTTACCCGAAGCCTTACCCTCACCCGTCCCCTAATCCTAACCCGTACGCTAACACTAACCCCTACCCTAACACGTACGCTCACCCTAAACCGTTGTCGTACCCTAACCTGTAACCTAAACCGTCCCCGTCCCCTAACCCTAACCCAAACCATAACCCTAACCCTAACCCTAACAATTACTCGAAGCCTTACCCTAAACTATCCCGAAATCCTAACCCGTACTCTAACACTAACCCGTACCCTAATACGTACACTCAACCTAAACCTTTGTCTTATCCTAACCTGTACCCTAAACCATCCCCGTCCCCGTCCCCTAACCCTAACCCTAACCCTAACCCTTACCCGAAGACTTACCCTAACCCGTCCCCTAATCCTAACACTTACGCTAACACTAACCCGTACCCTAACACGTACGCTCACCCTAAACCGTTGTCGTACCCTACCCTGTATGCTAAACCATCCCTGTCCCCTAACCCTAACCCTAACCATAACCCTAACCCTAACCCTAACCCTTACCCGAAACCTTACATTAACCTGTCACATAATCCTAATCCGTACGCTAACACTAACAAATACCCTAACACGTACGTTCACCCTAAACCGTTGTCGTACCCTAAACTGTAACGTAAACCATCCCCGTCCCCTAACCCTAATCCTAACCCTAAGTCTAACCCTAACACTTACTCGAAGCCTTACCCTAACCCATCCCCTAATCCTAACCCGTACGCTAACACTAACCCGCACCCTAACACGTACGCTCACACTAAAGCGTTGTCGTACACTAACCTGTTACCTAAATCATCCCTGTCCCGTAACCCTAACCCTAACCCTAACCCTAACCCTTATCTGAAGCCTTACACTAACCCGTCCCCTAATCCTAACCCGTACGCTAACACTAACCCGCACCCTAAAACGTACGCTCATGCTAAACCGTTGTTGTACACTAACCTGTTACCTAAATCATCCCCGTCCCCTAACCCTAACCCTAACCCTAACCCTTATCCGAAGCCTTACACTAATCCGTCCCCTAATCCTAACCCGTACGCTAACACTAACCAATACCCTAACACGTACGCTCACCCTAAACCGTTGCCGTACACTAACCTGTAGCCCAAACCTTCCCCGTCCCCTAACACTATCCCTAACCCTAACTCTTACACTAATCCTTACCCAAAGCCTTACCCTAACCTGTCCCCTAATCCTAACCCGTACGCTAACACTAACATGTACCGTAACACGTACGATCACCCTAAACATTTGTCGTACCCTAACGTGTACCCTTAAACGTCCCCGTGCCCTAACCCTAACCCTAACCCTAACCCAAAACCTAACCCTAAACCTTACTCGATGCCTTACTCTAACACTTCCCTTAATCCTAAACCATACGCTAACACTAACCCATACCCTAAAATGTACGCTCACCCTAAACCGTTGTTGTACCCTAACCTGTAATCTAAACCGTCCCCTAACCCTAACCCTAAACCTAACCCTTACACGAAGCCTTACCCTAACCCGTCCCCTAATCCTAACCCGTACGCTAACACTAACACGTACCCTAACACGTACGCTCACCCTAAACCATTGTCGTACACTAACCTGTACCCTAAACCGTCCTCATCCCCTAACCCTAAACCTAACCCTAACCCTAACCCTAACCCTTACCCGAAGCCTTATCCTCACCCGTCTCCTATTCCTAACCCGTACGCTAACACTAACCCGTACCCTAATACGTACGCTCACCATAAACCATTGTCTTACACTAACCAGTACCCTAAACCATCCCCGTCCCCTAACCCTAACCCTAACCCTAACCCTAACACTTACCCGAAGCACTACCCTAACCTGTCCCCTAATCCTAACCCGTACGCTAACCCTAACCCGTATCCTAACACGTAAGCTCACCCTAAAACCTTGTCGTACACTAACCTGTACCCTAAACCGTGTCCGTCCCCTAACCCTAACCCTAACCCTAACCCTTACCCGAAGCATTACCCTAACCCGTCTCCTAATCCTAAATCGTACGCTAACACTAACCCGTAACGTAACACGTACGCTCACCCTAAACTGTTGTCGTACGCTAAGCTGTACCCTAAACGGTCCCCGTCCCCTAACCCTAAACTTAACATGAACCCTAACCCTAACCCTAACACTTACCCGAAACCTTACCCTAACCCGTCCCCAATCCTAACCCGTACGCTAAAACTAATCCATACCCTAACATGTACGCTCACCTGAAAACGTTGTCGTACCCTAACCTGTACCCTAAACCGTCCCCGTTCCTTACCCCAACCCTAACCCAACCTTAACCCTAACCCTTACCCGAAGCCTTACCCTAACCCGTCCCCTAATCCTAACCTGTACGCTAACACTAACCCATACCCTAACAGGTACGCTAACCCTCAACAATTTTCGTAGCCTAACCTGTACCCTAAACTGTCCCCGTACCCTAACCCTAACCCTAACCCTAACCCAAACCGTAAACCTTACCCGAAGCCTTACCATAAACCGTCCCCTAATGTTAACACGTACGCTAACACTAACTTGTACCCTAATACGTACGCTCATCCTAAACCATTGTCGTGCACAAACCTGTACCCTAAATCATCCCCATCCCCTAACCTTAACCCTAACCCTAACCCTTAAATGAAGGCTTACCCTAACCCGTCCCCTAATCCTAACCAGTACGATAACACTAACCCATACCCTAACACGTACGCTCACCCTACACTGTTGGCGTACCCTAATCTGTAGCCTAAACCATCCCCGTCCCCTAACCATAACCCTAACCCTAACCCTAACCCTTAAACGAAGGCTTACCCTAATCCGTCCCCTAATACTAACCCGTACACTAACCCTAACCCGTACCCTAACACGTACGCTCACCCTAAACAGTTGTCGTACCCTAAACCTTCCCCATCACCTAACCCAAACCCTAGTCCTAACCCTAACCCTAACCCTTACCCGAAGCCTGACCCTAAACCGTCCCCTAATAGTAACCCGTACGCTAACACTAACCTGTACCCTAACACGTACGCTCACCCTAAACCGTTTTCGTACTCTACCCTTTATGCTAAACCATCACCGTCCCCTAACCCTAACCCTAGCCCTAACCCTAACCCTTACCCGAACCCTTATATTAATCCGTCACATAATCCTAACCCGTACGCTAACACTAACACGTACCCTAACACGTACGTTCACCCTAAACCATTGTACACTAAACTGTACCATAAACCATCCCCGTACCCTAACCCTAATCCTAACCCTAACCCTAACCCAAACCCTTATCCGAAGCCTTACCCTAACCCGTCCCCTAATCCTGACCCGTAAGCTGACACTAACCCATACCCTAACACATACACTTACCCTAAACCTTTGTCGTACCCTAATCTGTACCCTTAACTGTCCCCTAACCCTAAGCCTAACACTTACCCGAACCCTTAAACAAAACGGTCCCCTAATCCTGACCCGTACGCTAACATGTACGCTCACGCTAAACCGTTGTCGTACCCTAACCTGTCACCTAAACCGTCCCCATACCCTAACCTTAACCATAACCATAAACCTAAACCTAACACTTAACCGAAGCCTTACCCTAACCCGTTCCTTAATCCTAACCCGTACGCTAACACTAACACATACCCTAAAACCTACGCTCACCCTAAACCGCTGTCGTACCCTAACCTGTACCCTAAACCGTCCCCTAACCCTAACCCTTACTCGAAGCCTTACCCTAACCCGTCCCCTAATCCTAACCCGTACGGTAACACTAACCCGTACCCTAATATGTACGCTCAGCCTAAACCATTTTCGTACACTAACCTGTACCCTAAACCAACCCCGTCCCCTAACCCTAACCCTAACCCTAACCCTAACCCTAAACCTTACCCGAATCCTTACCCTAACCCGTCCCCTAATCCTAACCCGTACGCTAAAAGTAACCCGTACCCTAATACGTACGCTCAGCCTAAACCATTGTTGTACACTAACCTGTACCCTAAACCGTTCCCGTACCCTAACCCTAACACTAACCCTAACCCTAACCCTAACCCTAATCCTAACACTGAAATGAAGGCTTACCCTAACCCGTCCCCTAATCCTAACCCATACACTAACCCTAACCCGTACCCTAACACGTACATTCACCCTAAACCGTTGTCGTACCCTAACCTGTACCCTAAACCGTCCCCGTCCCCTAACCCTAACTCTAACCCTAACCCTAACCGTAACACTTACCCGAACCCTTAAACAAACCTGTCCCCTAATCCTGACCCGTACGCTAACACTCAAATATACCCTAACATGTATGCTCACGCTAAACCGTTGTCGTACCCTAACCTGTAACCTAAACCGTCCCTGTCCCCTAACCCTAACCCTAACCCTTATCCGAAGCCTTACCATGACCCGTCCCCTATTCCTAACCCATACGCTAACACTAACCCGTAACCTAACATGTACGCTCACCCTGAACCGTGGTCGTACGCTAACCTGTATCCCAAACCGTCCCCCTCCCGTAACACTAACCATAACCCTAACCCTAAAACTAACCCTTACCCAAAGCCTTACCCTAACCCGTCCCATAATCCTGACCCGTACGCTAACACTAACACGTACCCTAACATGTACGCTCACCCTAAACCGTTGTCGTAGCCTAACCTGTACCCTAATCCGTCCCCGTCGCCTAACCATAAACCTAATTCTTACCCGAAGCCTTACCCTAACATGTCCCCTAATCCTAAACCGTACGCTAACACTAAACCCTACCCTAACACATACGCTCACCCTAAACCGCTGTCGTACCCTAAACTGTACCCTATACCGTCTCCAACCCCTAACCTTAACCCTAACCCTAACCCTAACCCTTACTCGAAGCCTTACCCTAACCTGTCCCCTAATCCTAACTCGTACGCTAACACTAACCCATACCCTAACATGTACGCTCACACTAAACCGTTGTCATACCCTAACCTGTACCCTAAACCATCCCCTAACCCTAACCCTAACCCTAACCCTAACCCTAACCCTAACCCTAAGACTTACACGAAGCCTTAACCTAACACGAACCCTAATCGTGACCCGTACGGTAACACTAAACCTTACCCTAACACGTACGCTCACGCTAAACCATTGTCGTACCCTAACCTTTAACCTAAACCATCCCCGTCCACTAACCCTAACCTTAAACCTAACCCTAACACTTATTCGAAGCTTTACCCTAACCCGTCGCCTAATCCTAAACCGTAGGCTAACAGTAACCCGTACCCTAACAAGTACACTCACCCTAAACCGTTGTCATACCCTAACCTGTACCCTAAATCATCCCCGTCCCCTAACCGTCACCCTAACCCTAACGCTAACCCTTACCCGAAGCCTTATCCTAAACCGTCCCCTAATCCTAACCCGTACTCTAACACTAAACCATACCCTAACAAGTACGCTCACCCTAAACCATTGTCGTACCCTAACCTGTAGCCCAAACTGTCCCCGTCTCCTAACACTGAACCTATCCCTAATCCTAACACTAACACTTACCCGAAACCTTACCCTAATCCGTCCCCTAATCCTAACCCGTACGCTAACACTAACACATACCTTAACATGTACGGTCACCCTAAATCGTTGTCGTACCCTAACCTGTACCCTAAACAGTCCCCGTCCCCTAACCCTAACCCTAACTCGTACCAGAAGCCTTACACTAATATGTCCCCTAATCCTAAACCGTACGCTAACACTAAACCGTACCCTACCACGTACACTCACCCTAAACCGTTGTCGTGCCCTAAACTGTACCCTATACCGTACCTGTCCCCTAACTCTAACCCTAACCCTAACCCTAAACCTAACGGTTACCCGAAGCCTTACCCTAACCCGTCCCCTAATCCTAACCCAGACGCTAACACTAACACATACCCTAAAATGTACGCTCACACTAAACACTTGTCGTACCCTAAACTGTACCCTAAATTGACCCCTAAACCTAACCCAAACCCTAACCCTAACCCTAACCCTAACCTGAAGCCTTTCCCTAACCCGTCCCCTAATCCTAACCCGTACGCTAACAGTAACCCTTACACTAACACGTACGCTCACCCTAAAACGTGGTCATACTCTAAACTGTACCCTAAACCGTCCCCGTTCCCTAACCCTAACCCTAACCCTAACCCTAACACTTACCCGAAGCCTTACCCTCACCCGTCCCCTAATCCTAACCCGTACGCTAACACTAAACCGTACCCTAACACGTACGCTCACCCTAAACCGTTGTCGTACCCTAACCTGTACCCTAAACCGTCCCCGTCCCCTAACCCTAACCCTAACCCTAACCCTAACCCTAACCCTTACCCGAAGCCTTACACTCACCCGTCCTCTAATCCTAACCCGTACGCTAACACTAAACCGTACCCTAACACGTACGTTCAACCTAAACCGTTGTCGAACCCTAACCTGTACCCTAAACCGTCCCCGTCCCCTAACCCTAACCCTAACCCTAACGCTAACCCTCACCCTTACCGGAAGCCTTACCCTCACCCGTCCCCTAATCCTAACCCGTACGCTAATACTAACCCATACCCTAACACGTACGCTCACCCTAAACCGTTGTCGTACACTAAGCTGTACCCTAAAACGTCCCCGTCCCCAAACCCTAACCCTAACCCTAACCCTAACCTTAACCCTTACCCGAAGCCTTACCCTCACCCGTCCCATAATCCTAACCCGTACGCTAACACTAACCCCTACCCTAACACGTACGCTCACCCTAAACCGTTGTCGTACCCTAACCTGTACCCTAAACCGTCCCCGTCGCCTAACCCTCACCCTAACCCTAACCCTAACCCGAACCCTTACCCGAAGCCTTACCCTCACCCGTCCCCTAAACCTAACCCGTACGCTAACACTAACCCGTACCCTAACACGTACGCTCCGCTAAACCGTTGTCGTACCCTAACATGTACCCTAAACCGTCCCCGTCCCCTAACCCTAACCCTAACCGTAACCCTAACCCTAACCCTAAGCCTTACCCGACGCCTTACACTCACCCGTCCCCTAATCCTAAACCGTACGCTAACACTAACCCGTACCCTAACACGTACGCTCACCATAAACCGTTGTCGAAACCTAACCTGTACCCTAAACCATCCCCGTGCCCATCCCCTAACCCTAACCCTAACCCTTACCCGAAGCCTTACCCTCACCCGTCCCCTAATCCTAACCCGTACGCTAACACTAAACCATACCTTAACATGTACGCTCACCCTAAACCGCTGTCGTACCCTAACCTGTACCCTAAACCGTCCCCGTCCCCTAACCCTAACCATAAACTTAACCCTAACCCTAACCCTTACCCGAAGCCTTACACTCACCCGTCCCCTAATCCTAACCCGTACGCTAACACTAACCCGTACCCTAACACGTACGCTCACCCTAAACCGTTGTCGTACCCTAACCTGTACCCTAAACCGTCCCCTGACCCTAACCCTAACCCTAACCTTAACCCTAACACTTACCGGAAGCCTTACACTCACCCGTCCCCTAATCCTAAACCGTACGCTAACACTAACCCGTACCCTAACACGTACGCTCACCCTAAACCGTTGTCGTACGCTAACCTGTACCCTAAACCGTCCCCGTCCCCAAACCCTAACCCTAACCCTAACCCTAACCCTAACCCTTACCCGAAGCCTTACCCTCACCCGTCCCCTAATCCTAACCCGTACGCTAACACTAACCCGTACCCTAACACGTACGCTCACCCTAAACCGTTGTCGTACCCTAACCTGTACCCTAAACCGTCCCCGTCCCTAACCCTAACCCTAACCCTAACCCTAACCCTTACCCGAAGCCTTACCCTCACCCGTCCCCTAATCCTAACCCGTATGCTAACAATAACCCGTACCCTAACACGTACGCTCACCCTAAACCGTTGTCGTACCCTAACCTGTACCCTAAACCGTCCCCGTCCCCTAACCCTAACCCTAACCCTAACCCTAAACCTAACCCTTACCCGAAGCCTTACCCTCACCCGTCCCCTAATCCTAACCCGTACGCTAACACTAACCCGTACCCTAACACGTACCCTCACCCTAAACCGTTGTCGTACCCTAACCTGTACCCTAAACCGTCCCCGTGCCCGTCCCCTAACCCTAAACCTAACCCTAACCCTAACCCTTACCGGAAGCCTTACCCTCACCCGTCCCCTAATCCTATCCCGTACGCCAACTCTAACCCGTACCCTAACACGTACGCTCACCCTAAACCTTTGTCGTACCGTAACCTGTACCCTAAACCGTCCCCGTCCTCTAACCCTAACCCTAAACTAACCCTAACCCTTACCCGAAGCCTTACCCTCACCCGTCCCCTAATCCTAAACCGTACGCTTACACTAACCCGTACCCTAACACGTACGCTCACCCTAAACCGTTGTCGTACCCTAACCTGTACCCTAAACCGTCCCCGTCCCCGTCCCCTAACCCTAACCCTAACCCTAACCCTAAACCATACCCGAAGCCTTACCCTCACCTTTCCCATAATCCTAACCCGTACGCTAACACTAACCCGTACCGTAAAACGTACGCTCAGCCTAAACTGTTGTCGTACCCTAACCTTTACCCTAAACCACCCCCATCCCCTAACCCTAACCCTAACCCTAACCCTAACCCTTACCCGAAGCCTTACCCTCACCCGTCCCCTAATCCTAACCCGTACGCTAACACTAACCCGTACCCTAACACGTACGCTCACCCTAAACCGTTGACGTACCCTAACCTGTATCCTAAACCGTCCCCGTCCCCGTCCCTTAACACTAACCCTAACCCTAACCCTTACCCGAAGCCTTACCCTCACCCGTCCCCTAATCCTAACCCGTACGCTAACACTAACCCGTACCCTAACACGTACGCTCACCCTAAACCGTTGTCGTACCCTAACCTGTACCGTAAACCGTCCCCGTCCCCTAACCCTAACCCTAACCCTAACCCTAACCCTAACCCTTACCCGAAGCCTTACACTCACCCGTCCCCTAATCCTAACCCGTACGCTAACACTAACCCGTACCCTAACACGTACGCTCCCCTAAACCGTTGTCGTACCCTAACCTGTACCCTAACCCGTCCCCATCCCCTAACCCTAACCCTAAACCTTACCCGAAGCCTTACCCTCACCCGTCCCCTAATCCTAACCTGTACGCTAACACTAAATCGTACCCTAACACGTATGCTCACCCTAAACCGTTGTCGTACCCTAACCTGTACCCTAAACCGTCCCCGTCCCCTAACCCTAACCCTAACCCTAACCCTAACCCTAAACCTTACCCGAAGCCTTACCCTCACCCGTCCCGTAATCCTAACCCATACCCTAACACTAACCCGTACCATAACACGTACGCTCACCCTAAACCGTTGACGTACCCTAACCTGTACCCTAAACCGTCCCCATCCCCGTCCCCTAACCCTAACCGTAACCCTTACCCGAAGCCTTACCCTCAGCCGTCCCCTAATCCTAACCCGTACGCTAACACTAACCCGTACCCTAACACGTACGATCACCCTAAACCGTTGTCGTACCCTAACCTGAACCCTAAACCGTGCCCGTCCCCTAACCCTAACCCTAACCCAACGCTAACCCTAACCCTTACCCGAAGCCTTACACTCACCCGTCCCCTAATCCTAACCCGTACGCTAACACTAACCCGTACCCTAACACGTACGCTCACCCTAAACCGTTGTCGTACCCTAACCTGTACCCTAAACCGTCCCCGTCCCCAAACCCTAACCCTAACCCTAACCCTAACCCTAACACTTACCCGAAGCCTTACCCTCACCCGTCCCCTAATCCTAACCCGTACGCTAACACTAACCAGTACCCTAACACGTACGCTCACCCTAAACCGTTGTCGTACTCTAAGCTGCACCCTAAACCGTCCCCGTCCTCTAACCCTAACCCTAACCCTAACCCTAACCCTAACCCTAACCCTTACCCGAAGCCTTACCCTCACCCGTCCCCTAATCCTAACCCGTACGCTAACACTAACCCGTACCCTAACACGTACGCTCACCCTAAACCGTTGACGTACCCTAACCTGTACCCTAAACTGTCCCCGTCCCCGTCCCCTAACACTAACCCTAACCCTAACCCTTACCCAAAGTTTAACCCTCACCCGTCACCTAATCCTAACCCGTACGCTAACACTAACCCGTACCCTAACACGTACGCTCACCCTAAACCGTTGTCGTACCCTAACCTGTACCGTAAACCATCCCCGTCCCCTAACCCTAACCCTAACCCTAACCCTAACCCTAACACTTACCCGAAGCCTTACCCTCACCCGTCCCTTAATCCTAACCCGTACGCTAACACTAACCCGTACCCTAACACGTACGCTCCCCTAAACCGTTGTCGTACCCTAACCTGTACCCTAACCCGTCCCCATCCCCTAACCCTAACCCTAACCCTAACCCTAACCCTAACCCTTACCCGAAGCCTTACCCTCACCCGTCCCCTAATCCTAACCTGTACGCTAACACTAAACCGTACCCTAACACGTATGCTCACCCTAAACCGTTGTCGTACCATAACCTGTACCCTAAACCGTCCCCGTCCCCTAACCCTAACCCTAACCCTAACCCTAACCCTAACCCTTACCCGAAGCCTTACCCTCAACCGTCCCGTAATCCTAACCCGTACCCTAACACTAACCCGTACCATAACACGTACGCTCACCCTAAACCGTTGACGTACCCTAACCTGTACCCTAAACCGTCCCCGTCCCCGTCCCCTAACCCTAACCCTAACCCTTACCCGAAGCCTTACCCTCACTCGTCCCCTAATCCTAACCCGTACGCTAACACTAACCCGTACCCTAACATGTACGCTCACCCTAAACCGTTGTCGTACCCTAACCTGAACCCTAAACAGTGCCCGTCCCCTAACCCTAACCCTAACCCAACCCTAAACCTAACCTTTACCCGAAGCCTTACCCTCACCCGTCCCCTAATCCTAACCCGTACGCTAACACTAACCCGTACCCTAACACGTACGCTCACCCTAAACCGTTGTCGTACCCTAACCTGTACCCTAAACCGTCCCCGTACCCAAACCCTAACCCTAACCCTAACCCTAACCCTAACACTTACCCGAAGCCTTACCCTCACCCGTCCCCTAATCCTAACCCGTACGATAACACTAACCAGTACCCTAACACGTACGCTCACCCTAAACCGTTGTCGTTCCCTAAGCTGCACCCTAAACCGTCCCCGTCCTCTAACCCTAACCCTAACCCTAACCCTAACCCTAACCCTTACCCGAAGCCTTACACTCACCCGTCCCATAATCCTAACCCGTACACTAACACTAACCCGTACCCTAACATGTGCGCTCACCCTAAACCGTTGTCGTACCCTAACCTGTACCCTAAACCGTCCCCGTCCTCTAACCCTAAACCTAACCCTAACCCTAACCGTTACCCGAAGCCTTACACTCACACGTCCCCTAATCCTAACCCGTACGCTAACACTAACCCGTACCCTAACACGTACGCTCACCCTAAACCGTTGTCGTACCCTAACCTGTACCCTAAACCGTCCCCGTCCCCTAACCCTAACCCTAACCCTAACCCTAACCCTTACCGGAAGCCTTACACTCACCCGCCCCCTAATCCTAACCCGTACGCTAACACTAACCCGTACCCTAACACGTACGCTCACACTAAACCGTTGTCGTACGCTAACCTGTACCCTAAAACGTCCCCGTCCCCGAACCCTAACCCTAACCCTAACCCTAACCCTTACCCGAAGCCTTACCCTCACCCGTCCCCTAATCCTAACCCGTACGCTAACACTAACCCGTACCCTAACACGTACGCTCACCCTAAACCGTTGTCGTACCCTAACCTGTACCCTAAACCGTCCCCGTCCCCTAACCCTAACCCTAACCCTAACCCTAACCCTAACCCTTACCCGAAGCCTTACCCTCACCCGTCCCCTAATCCTAACCCTTACACTAACACTAACACGTACCTTAACACGTACGCTCACCCTAAACCGTTGTCGTACCCTAACCTGTACGCTAAACCGTCCCCGTCGCCTAACCCTAACCCTAACCCTAACCCTAACCCGAACCCTTACCTGAAGCCTTACCCTCACCCGTCCCCTAATCCTAACCCGTACGCTAACACTAACCCGTACCCTAACACGTACGCTCACCCTAAACCGTTGTCATACCCTAACCTGTACCCTAAACCGTCCCCGTCCCCGTCCCCTAACCCTAACCCTAACCCTAATCCTAAACCTTACCCGAAGCCTTACCCTCACCTTTCCCATAATCCTAACCCGTACGCTAACACTAACCCGTACCGTAAAACGTACGCTCAGCCTAAACTGTTGTCGTACCCTAACCTTTACCCTAAACCACCCCCATCCCCTAACCCTAACCCTAACCCTAACCCTAACCCTAACCCTTACCCGAAGCCTTACCCTCACCCGTCCCCTAATCCTAACCCGTACGCTAACACTAACCTGTACCCTAACACGTACGCTCACCCTAAACCGTTGACGTACCCTAACCTGTACCCTAAACCGTCCCCGTCCCCGTCCCTTAACACTAACCCTAACCCTAACCCTTACCCGAAGCCTTACCCTCACCCGTCCCCTAATCCTAACCCGTACGCTAACACTAACCCGTACCCTAACACGTACGCTCACCCTAAACCGTTGTCGTACCCTAACCTGTACCCTAAACCGTCCCCGTCCCCTAACCCTAACCCTAACCCTAACCCTAACCCTAACCCTTACCCGAAGGCTTACCCTCAACCGTCCCGTAATCCTAACCCGTACCCTAACACTAACCCGTACCATAACACTTACGCTCACCCTAAACCGTGGACGTACCCTAACCTGTACCCTAAACCGTCCCCATCCCCGTCCCCTAACCCTAACCCTAACCCTTACCCGAAGCCTTACCCTCAGCCCCCCCTAATCCTAACCCGTACGCTAACACTAACCCGTACCCTAACACGTACGATCACCCTAAACCGTTGTCGTACCCTAACCTGAACCCTAAACCGTGCCCGTCCCCTAACCCTAACCCTAACCCAACAGTAACCCTAACCCTTACCCGAAGCCTTACCCTCACCCGTCCCCTAATCCTAACCCGTACGCTAACACTAACACGTACCCTAACACGTACGCTCACCCTAAACCGTTGTCGTACCCTAACCTGTACCCTAAACCGTCCCCGTCCCCTAACCCTAACCCTAACCCTAACACTAACCCTAACCCTTACCCGAAGCCTTACCCTCACCCGTCCCCTAATCCTAACCCGTACGCTAACACTAACCCGTACCCTAACAGGTAAGCTCACCATAAACCGTTGTCGTACCTTAACCTGTACCCTAAACAGTCCCCGTCCCCGTCCCCTAACCCTAACCCTAACCCTAACCCTTACCCGAAGCCTTACCCTCACCCGTCCCCTAATCCTAAACCGTACCCTAACACTAACCCATACCCTAACACGTACACTCACCTTAAACCGTTGTCGTACCCTAACCTGTACCCTAAACCGTCCCCGTGCCCGTCCCCTAACCCTAAGGTAACCCTAACCTTAACCCTTACCCGAAGCCTTACCCTCACCCTTCCCCTAATCCTAACCCGTACGCTAACACTAACCCGTACCCTAACACGTACACTCACCCTAAACCGTTGTCGTACCCTAACCTGTACCCTAAACCGTCCCCGTCCCCTAACCCTAACCCTAACCCTAACCCTAACCCTTACCCGAAGCCTTACACTCACCCGTCCCCTAATCCTCACCCGTACGCTAACACTAACCCGTACCCTAACACGTACGCTCACCCTAAAGCTTTGTCGTACCCTAACCTGTACCCTAAACCGTCCCCGTCCCCTAACCCTAACCCTAACCCTAACCCTTACCCGAAGCCTTACCCTCACCCGTCCCCTAATCCTAACCCGTACGCTAACACTAACCCGTACCCTAACACGTACCCTCACCCTAAACCGTTGTCGTACCCTAACCTGTACCCTAAACCGTCCCCGTCCCCTAACCCTAACCCTAACCCTAACCCTAACCCTTACCCGAAGCCTTACCCTCACCCGTCCCCTAACCTAACCCGTACGCTAACGGTATACCGTACCCTAACACGTACGCTCACCCTAAACCGTTGTCGTACCCTAACCTGTACCCTAAACCGTCCCCGTCCCCGTCCCCTAACCCTAACCCTAACCCTAAACCTAACCCTTACCCGAAGCCTTACCCTCACCCGTCCCATAATCCCAACCCGTACGCTAACACTAACCCGTACCCTAACACGAACCCTCACCCTAAACCGTTGTCGTACCTTAACCTGTACCCTAAACCGTCCCCGTGCCCGTCCCCTAACCCTAACCCTAACCCTAACCCTAACCCTTTCCCGAAGCCTTACCCTCACCCGTCCCCTAATCCTAACCCGTACGCTAACACTAACCCGTACCCTAACACGTACGCTCACCCTAAACCGTTGTCGTACCCTAACCTGTACCCTAAACCGTCCCCGTCCCCTAATCCTAACCCTAACCCTAACCCTAACCCTAACCCTTACCCGAAGCCTTACCCTCACCCGTCCCCTAATCCTAACCCGTACGCTAACACTAACCCGTACCCTTACACGTACGCTCACCCTAAACCGTTGTCGTACCCTAACCTGTACCCTAAACCGTCCCTGTCCCCTAACCCTAACCCTAACCCTAACCCTAACCCTTACCCGAAGCCTTACCCTCACCTGTCCCCTAATCCTAACCCGTAAGCTATCACTAACCCGTACCCTAACACGTACCCTCACCCTAAACCGTTGTCGTACCCTAACCTGTACCCTAAACTGTCCCCGTCCCCTAACCCTAACCCTAACCCTAAACCTTACCCGAAGCCTTATCCTCACCCGTCCCCTAATCCTAACCCGTACGCTAACACTAACCCATACCCTAACATGTAGGCTCACCCTAAACCGTTGACGTACCCTAAACTGTACCCTAAACCGTCCCCGTCCCCTAAACCTAACCCTAACCCTAATCCTAACCCTTACCCGAAGCCTTACCCTCACCCGTCCCCTAACCTAACCCGTACGCTAACACTATACCGTACCCTAACTCGTACGCTCACCCAAAACCGTTGTCGTACCCTAACCTGTACCCTAAACCGTCCCCGTGCCCGTCCCCTAACCCTAACCCTAACCCTAAACCTAACCCTTTCCCGAAGCCTTACCCTCACCCGGCCCATAATCCCAACCCGTACGCTAACACTAACCCGTACCCTAACACGTACGCTCACCCTAAACCGTTGTCGTACACTAACCTGTACCCTAAAGCGTCCCCGTCCCCTAACCCTAACCCTAAACCTAACCCTAACCCTAAACCTTACCCGAAGACTTACACTCACCCGTTCCCTAATCCTCACCCGTACCCTAACACTAACCAGTACCCTAACACGTACGCTCACCCTAAACCTTTGTCATAACCTAACCTGTACCCTAAACCGTCCCGGTTCCCTAACCCTAACCCTAACCCTAACCCTAACTCTAACCCTTACCCGAAGCCTTACCCTCACCCGTCCCCTAATCCTAACCCGTACGCTAACACTAACCCGTACCCTAACACGTACGCTCATCCTAAACCGTTGTCATAGGCTAACCTGTACCCTAAACCGTCCCCGTCCCCTAACCCTAACCCTAACCCTAACTCTAACCCTTACCCGAAGCCTTACCCTCACCCGTCCCCTAATCCTAAAGCGTACGCTAACACTAACCCGTACCCTAACACGTACGCTCACCCTAAATCGTTGTCGTACCCTAACCTGTACCCTTAACCGTCCCCGTCCCCTAACCCTAACCCTAACCCTAACCCTAACCCTAACACTTACCCGAAGCCTTACCCTCACCCGTCCCCTAATCCTAACCCGTACGCTAACACTAACCCGTACCCTAACACGTACGCTCACCCTAAACCGTTGTCTTACCCTAACCTGTACCCTAAACAGTCCCCGTGCCCGTCCCCTAACCCTAACCCTAACCCTAACCCTAACCCTTACCCGAAATCTTACCCTCACCCGTCCCCTAATCCTAACCTGTACGCTAACACTAACCCGTACCCTAACACGTACGCTCACCCTAAACCGTTGTCGTACCCTAACCTGTACCCTAAACCGTCCCCGTCCCCTAACCCTAACCCTAACCCTCACCCTAATCCTAACCCTTACCCGAAGCCTTACCCTCACCCGTCCCCTAATCCTAACCCGTACGCTAACACTAACCCGTACCTTAACACGTACGCTCACCCTAAACCGTTGTCGTATCCTAACCTGTACCCTAAACCGTCTTCGTCCCCATCCCCTAACCCTAACCCTAACCCTAACCCTTACCCGAAGCCTTACCCTCACCCGTCCCCTAATCCTAACCCGTACGCTAACACTAACCCGTACCCTAACACGTACGCTCACCCTAAACCGTTGTCGTACCATAACCTGTACCCTAAACCATCCCCGTCCCCGTCCCCTAACCCTAACCCTAACCCTAACCCTAACCCTAACACTTACCCGGGCCTTACCCTCACCCGTCCCCTAATCCTAACCCGTGTGCTAACACTAACGCGCTCCCTAACACGTACGCTCACCCTAAACTGTTGTCGTACCTTAAACTGTACCCTAAATCGTACCCGTCCCCTAACCCTAACCCTAAACCTAACCCTAATCCTAACCCTTACCCGAAGGCTTACCCTCACCCGTCCCCTGATCCTAACACGTACGCTAACACTAACCCGTACCCTAACACGTACGCTCACCCTAAACAGTTGACGTACCCTAACCTGTACCCTAAACCGTCCCCGTCCCCTAACCCTAACACTAACCCTAACCCTTACCCGAAGCCTTACCCTCACCCGGCCCCTAATCCTAACCCGTACGCTAACACTAACCCGTACCCTAACATGTAAGCTCACCATAAACCGTTGTCGTACCCTAACCTGTACCCTAAACCGTCCCCGTCCCCGTCCCCTAACACTAACCCTAACCCTAACCCTTACCCGTAGCCTTACCCTCACCCGTCCCCTAATCCTAACCCGTACCCCAACACTAACCCGTACCCTAACACGTACGCTCACCCTAAACCATTGTCGTACACTAACCTGTACACTAAACCGTCCCTGTCCCCTAACCCGAACCCTAACCCTAACCCTAACCCTTACCCGAAGCCTTACCCTCACCCGTCCCCTAATCCTAACCCGTACGCTAACACTAACCCGTACCCTAACACGTACCCTCACCCTAAACCGTTGTCGTACCCTAACCTGTACCCTAAACCGTCCCCGTGCCCGTCCCCTAACCCTAACCCTAACCCTAACCCTAACCCTTTCCCGAAGCCTTACCCTCACCCTTCCCCTAATTCTAACCCGTACGCTAACACTAACCCGTACCCTAACACGTATGCTCACCCTAAACCTTTGTCGTACCCTCACCTGTACCCTAAACCGTCCCCGTCCCCTAACCCTAACCCTAACCCTAACCCTAACCCTTACCCGAAGCCTTACCCTCACCCGTCCCCTAATCCTAACCCGTAAGCTAACACTAACCCGTACCCTAACACGTACCCTCACCCTAAACCGTTGTCGTACCCTAACCTGTACCCTAAACTGTCCCCGTCCCCTAACCCTAACCCTAACCCTAACCCTTACCCGAAGCCTTATCCTCACCCGTCCCCTAATCCTAAACCGTACGCTAACATTAACCGGTACCCTAACACGTAGGCTCACCCTAAACCGTTGACGTACCCTAATCTGTACCCTAAACCGTCCCCGTTCCCTAACCCTAACCCTAACCCTAACCCTTACCCGAAGCCTTACACTCACCCGTCCCCTAATCCTAAACCGTACCCTAACACTAACCCGTACCCTAACACGTACGCTCACCTTAAACCGTTGTCGTACCCTAAACTGTACCCTAAACCGTCCCCGTGCCCGTTCCCTAACCCTAACCCTAACCCTAACCTTAACCCTTACCCGAAGCCTTACCCTCACCCTTTCCCTAATCCTAACCCGTACGCTAACACTAACCCGTACCCTAACACGTACGCTCACCCTAAACCGTTGTCGTACCCTAACCTGTACCCTAAACCGTCCCCGTCCCCTAACCCTAACCCTAACCCTAACCCTAACCCTAACCCTTACCCGAAGCCTTACCCTCACCCGTCCCCTAATCCTAACCCGTCCGCTAACACTAACCCGTACCCTAACACGTACGCTCACACTAAACCGTTGTCGTACCCTAACCTGTACCCTAAACCGTCCCCGTCCCCTAACCCTAACCCTAACCCTAACCCTTACCCGAAGCCTTACACTCACCCGTCCCCTAATCCTCACCCGTACGCTAACACTAACCCGTACCCTAACACGTACGCTCACCCTAAACCTTTGTCGTACCCTAACCTGTACCCTAAACCGTCCCCTAACCCTAACCCTAACCCTAACCCTAACCCTAACCCTAACCCTTACCCGAAGCCTTACCCTCACCCGTCCCCTAATTCTAACCCGTACGCGTACACTAACCCGTACCCTAACACGTACCCTCACCCTAAACCGTTGTCGTACCCTAACCTGTACCCTAAACCGTCCCCGTCCCCTAACAGTAACCCTAACCCTAACCCTAACACTTACCCGAAGCCTTATCCTCACCCGTCCCCTAATCCTAACCTGTACGCTAACACTAACCCGTACCCTAACACGTACGCTCACCCTAAACCGTTGACGTACCCTAAACTGTACCCTAAACCGTCCCCGTCCCCTAACCCTAACCCTATCCCTAATCCTAACCCTAACCCTTACCCGAAGCCTTACACTCACCCGTCCCCTAATCCTAACCCGTACGCGAACACTAAACCGTACCCTAACACGTACGCTCACCCTCAACCGTTGTCCTACCCTAACCTGTACCCTAAACCGGCCCCGTCCTCTAACCCTAACCCTAACCCTAACCCTAACCCTAACTTTTACCCGAAGCCTTACCCTCAACCGTCCCCTAATCCTAACCCGTACGCTAACACTAACCCGTACCCTAACACGTACGCTCACCCTAAACCGTTGTCGTACTCTAACCTGTACCCTAAACCGTCCCCGTCCCCTAACCCTAACCCTAACCCTAACCCTAACCCTTACCCGAAGCCTTACCCTCACCCGTCCCCTAATCCTAACCCGTACGCTAACACTAATCCGTACCGTAACACGTACCCTCACCCTAAACCGTTGTCGTACCCTAACCTGTACCCTAAACCGTCCCCGTGCCCGTCCCCTAACCCTAACCCTAACCCTAACCCTAACCCTTTCCCGAAGCCTTACCCTCACCCGTCCCCTAATCCTAACCCGTAAGCTAACACTAACCCGTACCCTAACACGTACCCTCTCCCTAAACCGTTGTCGTACCCTAACCTGTACCCTAAACAGTCCCCGTCCTCTAACCCTAACCCTAACCCTTACCCGAAGCCTTATCCTCACCCGTCCCCTAATCCTAACCCGTACGCTAACACTAACCCGTACCCTAACACGTAGGCTCACACTAAACCTTTGACGTACCCTAAACTGTACCCTAAACCGTCCCCGTCCCCGTCCCCTAACCCTAACCCTAATCCTAACCCTTACCCAAAGCCTTACACTCACCCGTCCCCTAATCCTAACCCGTACGCTAACACTAAACCGTACCCTAACACGTACGCTCACCCTAAACCGTTGTCGTACCCTAACCTGTACCCTAAACCGTCCCCGTCCCCTAACCCTAACCATAACCCTAACCCTAACTTTTACCCGAAGCCTTACCCTCAACCGTCCCCTAATCCTAACCCGTACGCTAACACTAACCCGTACCCTAACACGTACGCTCACCCTAAACCGTTGTCGTACCCTAACCTGTACCCTAAACCGTCCCCGTCCCCGTCCCCGTCCCTTAACCCTAACCCTAATCCTAACCCTAACCCTAACCCTTACCCGAAGCCTTACACTCACCCGTCCCTTAATCCGCATCCGTACCCTAACACTACCCGTACCCTAACACGTACGCTCACACTAAATCTTTGTCGTACCCTAACCTGTACCCTAAACCGTCCCCGTCCCCTAACCCTAACCCTAACCCTAACCCTAACCCTTACCCGAAGCCTTACCCTCACCCGTCCCCTAATCCTAACCCGTACGCTAACACTAACCCATACCCTAACACGTACGATCATCCTAAACTGTTGTCGTAGCCTAACCTGTACCCTAAAACGTCCCCGTCCCCTAACCCTAACCCTAACCCTAACCCTTACCCGAAGCCTTACCCTCACCTGTCCCCTAATCCTAACCCGTACGCTAACACTAACCCGTACCCTAACACGTACGCTCACCCTAAATTGTTGTCGTACCCTAACCTGTACCCTAAACCGTCCCCGTCCCCTAACCCTAACCCTAACCCTAACCCTAACCCTTATCCGAAGCCTTACCTTCACCCGTCCCCTAATCCTAACCCGTACCCTAACACTAACCCGTACCCTAACACGTACGCTCACCTTAAACCGCTGTCGTACCCTAACCTGTACCCTAAACCGTCCCCGTGCCCGTCCCCTAACCCTATGCCTAACCCTAACCCTAACCCTAACCCTTACCCGAAGCCTTACCCTCACCCGTCCCCTAATCCTAACCCGTACGCGAACACTAACCCGTACCCTAACATGTACCCTCACCCTAAACTGTTGTCGTACCCTAACCTGTACCCTAAACCGTCCCCGTCCCCTAACCCTAACCCTAACCCTAACCCTTATCCGAAGCCTTATCCTCACCCGTCCCCTAATCCTAACCCGTACGCTAACACTAACCCGTACCCTAACACGTACGCTCACCCTAAAACGTTGACGTACACTAAACTGTACCCTAAACCGTCGCCGTCCCCTAACCCTAACCCTAACCCTTACCCGAAGCCTTACACTCACCCGTCCCCTAATCCTCACCCGTACGCTAACACTAAAACGTACCCTAACACGTACGCTCACCCTAAACCATTGTCGTACCCTAACCTGTACCCTAAACCGTCCCCGTCCCCGTCCCCGTCCCCTAACCCTAACCCTAACCCTAACCCTTACCCGAAGCCTTACACTCACCCGTCCCTTAATCCTCATCCGTACCCTAACACTAACCCGTACCCTAACACGTACGCTCACCCTAAACCTTTGTCGTACCCTAAACTGTACCCTAAACCGTCCCCGTCCCCTAACCCTAACCCTAACCCTAACCCTAACACTTACCCGAAGCCTTACACTCACCCGTCCCCTAATCCTAACCCGTAAGCTAACACTAACCCGTACCCTAACACGTACACTCACCCTAAACCGTTGTCGTACCCTAACCTGTACCCTAAACCGTCCCCTTGCCCGTCCCCTAACCCTAACCCTAACCCTAACCCTAACTCTTACCCGAAGCCTTACCCTCACCCGTCCCCTAATCCTAACCCGTACGCTAACACTAACCCGTACCCTAACACGTACGCTCACCCTAAACCGTTGTCGTACCCTAACCTGTACCCTAAACCGTCCCGTCCCCGTCCCCTAAACCTAACCCTAACCCTAACCTTTACCCTAAACCTTACCCTCACCCGTCCCCTAATCCTAACACGTACGCCAACACTAACCCGTACCCTAACACGTACGCTCACCCTAAACGGTTGTCGTACACTAACCTGTACCCTAAACCGTCCCCGTCCCCTAACCCGAACCCTAACCCTAACACTAACCCTTACCCGAAGCCTTACCCTCACCCGTCCCCTAATCCTAAACCGTACCCTAACACTAACCGGTACCCTAACACGTACGCTCACCTTAAACCGTTGTCGTACCCTAACCTGTACCCTAAACCGTCCCCGTCCCCGTCCCCTAACCATAACCCTAACCCTAACACTTACCTGAAGCCTTACCCTCACCCGTCCCCTAATCCTAAACCGTACGCTAACACTAACCCGTACCCTAACACGTATGCTCACCCTAAACCGTTGTCGTACCCTAACCTGTACCCTAAACCGTCACCGTCCCCTAACCCTAACCCTAACCCTAAACCTAAACCTTACCCGAAGCCTTACCTTCACCCGTCCCCGAATCCTAACCCGTACGCTAACACTAACCCGTACCCTAACACGTACGCTAACCCTAAACCGTTGTCGTACCCTAAACTGTACCCTAAACCGTCCCCGTCCCCTAACCCTAACCCTAACACTAACCTTAACCCTAATCCTTACCCGAAGCCTTACACTCACCCCTCCCCTAATCCTAACCCATACGCTAACACTAACCCGTACCCTAACACGTACGCTCACCCTAAACCGTTGTCGTACCCTAACCTGTACCCTAAACCGTCCCCGTCCCCTAACCCTAACCCTAACCCTAACCCTAAACCTTACCCGAAGCCTTACCCTCACCCGTCCCTTAATCCTAACCCGTACGCTAACACTAACCCGTACCCTAACACGTACCCTCACCCTAAACAGTTGTCGTACCCTAACCTGTACCCTAAACTGTCCCCGCCCCCTAACCCTAACCCTAACCCTAACCCTAACCCTAACCCTAACACTTACGCGAAGCCTTACCCTCACCCGTCCCCTAATCCTAACCCGTACGCTAACACTAACCCGTACCCTAACACGTACGCTCACCCTAAACCGTTGACGTACCCTAAACTGTACCCTAAACCGTCCCCGTCCCCTAACCCTAACCCTAACCCTAACCCTAAACCTTACCCGAAGCCTTACCCTCACCCGTCCCTTAATCCTAACCCGTACGCTAACACTAACCCGTACCCTAACACGTACCCTCACCCTAAACAGTTGTCGTACCCTAACCTGTACCCTAAACTGTCCCCGTCCCCTAACCCTAACCCTAACCCTAACCCTAACCCTAACCCTAACACTTACGCGAAGCCTTACCCTCACCCGTCCCCTAATCCTAACCCGTACGCTAACACTAACCCGTACCCTAACACGTACGCTCACCCTAAACCGTTGACGTACCCTAAACTGTACCCTAAACCGTCCCCGTCCCCTAACCCTAACCCTAACCCTAACCCTAACCCTTATCCGAAGCCTTACCTTCACCCGTCCCCTAATCCTAACCCGTACCCTAACACTAACCCGTACCCTAACACGTACGCTCACCTTAAACCGCTGTCGTACCCTAACCTGTACCCTAAACCGTCCCCGTGCCCGTCCCCTAACCCTATGCCTAACCCTAACCCTAACCCTAACCCTTACCCGAAGCCTTACCCTCACCCGTCCCCTAATCCTAACCCGTACGCGAACACTAACCCGTACCCTAACATGTACCCTCACCCTAAACTGTTGTCGTACCCTAACCTGTACCCTAAACCGTCCCCGTCCCCTAACCCTAACCCTAACCCTAACCCTTATCCGAAGCCTTATCCTCACCCGTCCCCTAATCCTAACCCGTACGCTAACACTAACCCGTACCCTAACACGTACGCTCACCCTAAAACGTTGACGTACACTAAACTGTACCCTAAACCGTCGCCGTCCCCTAACCCTAACCCTAACCCTTACCCGAAGCCTTACACTCACCCGTCCCCTAATCCTCACCCGTACGCTAACACTAAAACGTACCCTAACACGTACGCTCACCCTAAACCATTGTCGTACCCTAACCTGTACCCTAAACCGTCCCCGTCCCCGTCCCCGTCCCCTAACCCTAACCCTAACCCTAACCCTTACCCGAAGCCTTACACTCACCCGTCCCTTAATCCTCATCCGTACCCTAACACTAACCCGTACCCTAACACGTACGCTCACCCTAAACCTTTGTCGTACCCTAAACTGTACCCTAAACCGTCCCCGTCCCCTAACCCTAACCCTAACCCTAACCCTAACACTTACCCGAAGCCTTACACTCACCCGTCCCCTAATCCTAACCCGTAAGCTAACACTAACCCGTACCCTAACACGTACACTCACCCTAAACCGTTGTCGTACCCTAACCTGTACCCTAAACCGTCCCCTTGCCCGTCCCCTAACCCTAACCCTAACCCTAACCCTAACTCTTACCCGAAGCCTTACCCTCACCCGTCCCCTAATCCTAACCCGTACGCTAACACTAACCCGTACCCTAACACGTACGCTCACCCTAAACCGTTGTCGTACCCTAACCTGTACCCTAAACCGTCCCGTCCCCGTCCCCTAAACCTAACCCTAACCCTAACCTTTACCCTAAACCTTACCCTCACCCGTCCCCTAATCCTAACACGTACGCCAACACTAACCCGTACCCTAACACGTACGCTCACCCTAAACGGTTGTCGTACACTAACCTGTACCCTAAACCGTCCCCGTCCCCTAACCCGAACCCTAACCCTAACACTAACCCTTACCCGAAGCCTTACCCTCACCCGTCCCCTAATCCTAAACCGTACCCTAACACTAACCGGTACCCTAACACGTACGCTCACCTTAAACCGTTGTCGTACCCTAACCTGTACCCTAAACCGTCCCCGTCCCCGTCCCCTAACCATAACCCTAACCCTAACACTTACCTGAAGCCTTACCCTCACCCGTCCCCTAATCCTAAACCGTACGCTAACACTAACCCGTACCCTAACACGTATGCTCACCCTAAACCGTTGTCGTACCCTAACCTGTACCCTAAACCGTCACCGTCCCCTAACCCTAACCCTAACCCTAAACCTAAACCTTACCCGAAGCCTTACCTTCACCCGTCCCCGAATCCTAACCCGTACGCTAACACTAACCCGTACCCTAACACGTACGCTAACCCTAAACCGTTGTCGTACCCTAAACTGTACCCTAAACCGTCCCCGTCCCCTAACCCTAACCCTAACACTAACCTTAACCCTAATCCTTACCCGAAGCCTTACACTCACCCCTCCCCTAATCCTAACCCATACGCTAACACTAACCCGTACCCTAACACGTACGCTCACCCTAAACCGTTGTCGTACCCTAACCTGTACCCTAAACCGTCCCCGTCCCCTAACCCTAACCCTAACCCTAACCCTAAACCTTACCCGAAGCCTTACCCTCACCCGTCCCTTAATCCTAACCCGTACGCTAACACTAACCCGTACCCTAACACGTACCCTCACCCTAAACAGTTGTCGTACCCTAACCTGTACCCTAAACTGTCCCCGTCCCCTAACCCTAACCCTAACCCTAACCCTAACCCTAACACTTACGCGAAGCCTTACCCTCACCCGTCCCCTAATCCTAACCCGTACGCTAACACTAACCCGTACCCTAACACGTACGCTCACCCTAAACCGTTGACGTACCCTAAACTGTACCCTAAACCGTCCCCGTCCCCTAACCCTAACCTTAACCCTAACCCTTACCCGAAGCCTTACACTCACCCATCCCCTAATCCTAACCCGTACGCTAACACTAAACCGTACCCTAACACGTACGCTCACCCTAAACCGTTGTCGTACCCTAACCTGTACCCTAAACCATCCCCGTCCCCGTCCCCTAACCCTAACCCTAACCCTAACCCTAAGCCTTACCCGAAGCCTTAACCTCACCCGTCCCCTAATCCTAACACGTGCGCTAACACTAACCCGCTGCCTAACACGTATGCTCACCATAAACCGTTGTCGTACCCTAACCTGTACCCTAAACCGGCCCTGTCCCCGTCCCCTAACCCTAACCCTAACTCTAACACTAACCCTAACCCTTACCCGAAGCCTTACCCTCACCCGTCCCCTAATCCTAACCCGTACGCTAACACTAACCCGTACCCTAACACGTACGCTCACCCTAAACCGTTGTCGTACCCTAACCTGTACCCTAAACCGTCCCGTCCCCGTCCCCTAAACCTAACCCTAACCCTAACCTTTACCCTAAACCTTACCCTCACCCGTCCCCTAATCCTAACACGTACGCCAACACTAACCCGTACCCTAACACGTACGCTCACCCTAAACGGTTGTCGTACACTAACCTGTACCCTAAACCGTCCCCGTCCCCTAACCCGAACCCTAACCCTAACACTAACCCTTACCCGAAGCCTTACCCTCACCCGTCCCCTAATCCTAAACCGTACCCTAACACTAACCGGTACCCTAACACGTACGCTCACCTTAAACCGTTGTCGTACCCTAACCTGTACCCTAAACCGTCCCCGTCCCCGTCCCCTAACCATAACCCTAACCCTAACACTTACCTGAAGCCTTACCCTCACCCGTCCCCTAATCCTAAACCGTACGCTAACACTAACCCGTACCCTAACACGTATGCTCACCCTAAACCGTTGTCGTACCCTAACCTGTACCCTAAACCGTCACCGTCCCCTAACCCTAACCCTAACCCTAAACCTAAACCTTACCCGAAGCCTTACCTTCACCCGTCCCCGAATCCTAACCCGTACGCTAACACTAACCCGTACCCTAACACGTACGCTAACCCTAAACCGTTGTCGTACCCTAAACTGTACCCTAAACCGTCCCCGTCCCCTAACCCTAACCCTAACACTAACCTTAACCCTAATCCTTACCCGAAGCCTTACACTCACCCCTCCCCTAATCCTAACCCATACGCTAACACTAACCCGTACCCTAACACGTACGCTCACCCTAAACCGTTGTCGTACCCTAACCTGTACCCTAAACCATCCCCGTCCCCGTCCCCTAACCCTAACCCTAACCCTAACCCTCACCCGAAGCCTTACCCTCACCCGTCCCCTAATCCTAACCCGTACGCTAACACTAACGCATACCCTAACACGTACGCTCACCCTAAACCGTTGTCGTACACTAACCTGTACCCTAAACCGTCCCTGTGCCCGTCCCCTAACCCTAAGCCTAACCCTAACCCTAACCCTTACCCGAAGCCTTACCCTCACCCTTCCCCTAATCCTAAACCGTACGCTAACACTAACCCGTACCCTACCACGTACGCTCACCCTAAACCGTTGTCGTACCCTAAACTGTACCCTAAACCGTCCCCGTCCCCTAACCCTAACCCTAACCCTAACCCTAACCCTAACCCTTACCCGAAGCCTTACCCTCACCCGTCCCCTAATCCTAACCCGTACGCTAACACTAATCCGTACCGTAACACGTACCCTCACCCTAAACCGTTGTCGTACCCTAACCTGTACCCTAAACCGTCCCCGTGCCCGTCCCCTAACCCTAACCCTAACCCTAACCCTAACCCTTTCCCGAAGCCTTACCCTCACCCGTCCCCTAATCCTAACTCGTAAGCTAACACTAACCCGTACCCTAACACGTACCCTCTCCCTAAACCGTTGTCGTACCCTAACCTGTACCCTAAACAGTCCCCGTCCTCTAACCCTAACCCTAACCCTTACCCGAAGCCTTATCCTCACCCGTCCCCTAATCCTAACCCGTACGCTAACACTAACCCGTACCCTAACACGTAGGCTCACACTAAACCTTTGACGTACCCTAAACTGTACCCTAAACCGTCCCCGTCCCCGTCCCCTAACCCTAACCCTAATCCTAACCCTTACCCAAAGCCTTACACTCACCCGTCCCCTAATCCTAACCCGTACGCTAACACTAAACCGTACCCTAACACGTACGCTCACCCTAAACCGTTGTCGTACCCTAACCTGTACCCTAAACCGTCCCCGTCCCCTAACCCTAACCATAACCCTAACCCTAACTTTTACCCGAAGCCTTACCCTCAACCGTCCCCTAATCCTAACCCGTACGCTAACACTAACCCGTACCCTAACACGTACGCTCACCCTAAACCGTTGTCGTACCCTAACCTGTACCCTAAACCGTCCCCGTCCCCGTCCCCGTCCCTTAACCCTAACCCTAATCCTAACCCTAACCCTAACCCTTACCCGAAGCCTTACACTCACCCGTCCCTTAATCCGCATCCGTACCCTAACACTACCCGTACCCTAACACGTACGCTCACACTAAATCTTTGTCGTACCCTAACCTGTACCCTAAACCGTCCCCGTCCCCTAACCCTAACCCTAACCCTAACCCTAACCCTTACCCGAAGCCTTACCCTCACCCGTCCCCTAATCCTAACCCGTACGCTAACACTAACCCATACCCTAACACGTACGATCATCCTAAACTGTTGTCGTAGCCTAACCTGTACCCTAAAACGTCCCCGTCCCCTAACCCTAACCCTAACCCTAACCCTTACCCGAAGCCTTACCCTCACCTGTCCCCTAATCCTAACCCGTACGCTAACACTAACCCGTACCCTAACACGTACGCTCACCCTAAATTGTTGTCGTACCCTAACCTGTACCCTAAACCGTCCCCGTCCCCTAACCCTAACCCTAACCCTAACCCTAACCCTTATCCGAAGCCTTACCTTCACCCGTCCCCTAATCCTAACCCGTACCCTAACACTAACCCGTACCCTAACACGTACGCTCACCTTAAACCGCTGTCGTACCCTAACCTGTACCCTAAACCGTCCCCGTGCCCGTCCCCTAACCCTATGCCTAACCCTAACCCTAACCCTAACCCTTACCCGAAGCCTTACCCTCACCCGTCCCCTAATCCTAACCCGTACGCGAACACTAACCCGTACCCTAACATGTACCCTCACCCTAAACTGTTGTCGTACCCTAACCTGTACCCTAAACCGTCCCCGTCCCCTAACCCTAACCCTAACCCTAACCCTTATCCGAAGCCTTATCCTCACCCGTCCCCTAATCCTAACCCGTACGCTAACACTAACCCGTACCCTAACACGTACGCTCACCCTAAAACGTTGACGTACACTAAACTGTACCCTAAACCGTCGCCGTCCCCTAACCCTAACCCTAACCCTTACCCGAAGCCTTACACTCACCCGTCCCCTAATCCTCACCCGTACGCTAACACTAAAACGTACCCTAACACGTACGCTCACCCTAAACCATTGTCGTACCCTAACCTGTACCCTAAACCGTCCCCGTCCCCGTCCCCATCCCCTAACCCTAACCCTAACCCTAACCCTTACCCGAAGCCTTACACTCACCCGTCCCTTAATCCTCATCCGTACCCTAACACTAACCCGTACCCTAACACGTACGCTCACCCTAAACCTTTGTCGTACCCTAAACTGTACCCTAAACCGTCCCCGTCCCCTAACCCTAACCCTAACCCTAACCCTAACACTTACCCGAAGCCTTACACTCACCCGTCCCCTAATCCTAACCCGTAAGCTAACACTAACCCGTACCCTAACACGTACACTCACCCTAAACCGTTGTCGTACCCTAACCTGTACCCTAAACCGTCCCCTTGCCCGTCCCCTAACCCTAACCCTAACCCTAACCCTAACTCTTACCCGAAGCCTTACCCTCACCCGTCCCCTAATCCTAACCCGTACGCTAACACTAACCCGTACCCTAACACGTACGCTCACCCTAAACCGTTGTCGTACCCTAACCTGTACCCTAAACCGTCCCCGTCCCCTAACCCTAACCCTAACCCTAACCCTAAACCTTACCCGAAGCCTTACCCTCACCCGTCCCTTAATCCTAACCCGTACGCTAACACTAACCCGTACCCTAACACGTACCCTCACCCTAAACAGTTGTCGTACCCTAACCTGTACCCTAAACTGTCCCCGTCCCCTAACCCTAACCCTAACCCTAACCCTAACCCTAACCCTAACACTTACGCGAAGCCTTACCCTCACCCGTCCCCTAATCCTAACCCGTACGCTAACACTAACCCGTACCCTAACACGTACGCTCACCCTAAACCGTTGACGTACCCTAAACTGTACCCTAAACCGTCCCCGTCCCCTAACCCTAACCTTAACCCTAACCCTTACCCGAAGCCTTACACTCACCCATCCCCTAATCCTAACCCGTACGCTAACACTAAACCGTACCCTAACACGTACGCTCACCCTAAACCGTTGTCGTACCCTAACCTGTACCCTAAACCATCCCCGTCCCCGTCCCCTAACCCTAACCCTAACCCTAACCCTAAGCCTTACCCGAAGCCTTAACCTCACCCGTCCCCTAATCCTAACACGTGCGCTAACACTAACCCGCTGCCTAACACGTATGCTCACCATAAACCGTTGTCGTACCCTAACCTGTACCCTAAACCGTCCCTGTCCCCGTCCCCTAACCCTAACCCTAACTCTAACACTAACCCTAACCCTTACCCGAAGCCTTACCCTCACCCGTCCCCTAATCCTAACCCGTACGCTAACACTAACCCGTACCCTAACACGTACGCTCACCCTAAACCGTTGTCGTACCCTAACCTGTACCCTAAACCGTCCCGTCCCCGTCCCCTAAACCTAACCCTAACCCTAACCTTTACCCTAAACCTTACCCTCACCCGTCCCCTAATCCTAACACGTACGCCAACACTAACCCGTACCCTAACACGTACGCTCACCCTAAACGGTTGTCGTACACTAACCTGTACCCTAAACCGTCCCCGTCCCCTAACCCGAACCCTAACCCTAACACTAACCCTTACCCGAAGCCTTACCCTCACCCGTCCCCTAATCCTAAACCGTACCCTAACACTAACCGGTACCCTAACACGTACGCTCACCTTAAACCGTTGTCGTACCCTAACCTGTACCCTAAACCGTCCCCGTCCCCGTCCCCTAACCATAACCCTAACCCTAACACTTACCTGAAGCCTTACCCTCACCCGTCCCCTAATCCTAAACCGTACGCTAACACTAACCCGTACCCTAACACGTATGCTCACCCTAAACCGTTGTCGTACCCTAACCTGTACCCTAAACCGTCACCGTCCCCTAACCCTAACCCTAACCCTAAACCTAAACCTTACCCGAAGCCTTACCTTCACCCGTCCCCGAATCCTAACCCGTACGCTAACACTAACCCGTACCCTAACACGTACGCTAACCCTAAACCGTTGTCGTACCCTAAACTGTACCCTAAACCGTCCCCGTCCCCTAACCCTAACCCTAACACTAACCTTAACCCTAATCCTTACCCGAAGCCTTACACTCACCCCTCCCCTAATCCTAACCCATACGCTAACACTAACCCGTACCCTAACACGTACGCTCACCCTAAACCGTTGTCGTACCCTAACCTGTACCCTAAACCATCCCCGTCCCCGTCCCCTAACCCTAACCCTAACCCTAACCCTCACCCGAAGCCTTACCCTCACCCGTCCCCTAATCCTAACCCGTACGCTAACACTAACGCATACCCTAACACGTACGCTCACCCTAAACCGTTGTCGTACACTAACCTGTACCCTAAACCGTCCCTGTGCCCGTCCCCTAACCCTAAGCCTAACCCTAACCCTAACCCTTACCCGAAGCCTTACCCTCACCCTTCCCCTAATCCTAAACCGTACGCTAACACTAACCCGTACCCTACCACGTACGCTCACCCTAAACCGTTGTCGTACCCTAAACTGTACCCTAAACCGTCCCCGTCCCCTAACCCTAACCCTAACCCTAACCCTAACCCTAACCCTTACCCGAAGCCTTACCCTCACCCGTCCCCTAATCCTAACCCGTACGCTAACACTTACCCGTACCCTAACACGTACACTCACCCTAAACCTTTAACGTACCCTAAACTGTACCCTAAACCGTCCCCGTCCCCTAACCCTAACCCTAACCCTAACCCTAACCCTAACCCTAACCCTAAACTGTCCCCGTCCCCTAATCCTAACCCTAACCCTAACCCTAACCCTAACCCTTACCTGAAGCCTTACCCTCACCCGTCCCCTAATCCTAACCCGTACGCTAACACAAACCCGTACCCTAATACGTACGCTCACCCTAAACCGTTGTCGTACCCTAACCTGTACCCTAAACCGTCCCGGTCCCCGTCCCCTAACCCTAACACTAACCCTAACCCTTACCCGAAGCCTTACCCTCACCCTTCCCCTAATCCTAACCCGTACAATAACACTAACCCGTTACCTAACACGTACCCTCACCCTAAACCGTTGTCGTACACTAACCTGTACCCTAAACCGTCCCCGTGCCTGTGCCCTAACCCTAACCCTAACCCTAACCCTAACCCTTTCCCGAAGCCTTACCCTCACCCGTCCACTAATCCTAACCCGTACGCTAACACTAACCCGTACCCTAACATGTACGCTCACCCTAAACCGTTGTCGTACCCTAACCTGTACCCTAAACCGTCCCAGTCCCCTAACCCTAACCCTAACCCTAACCCTTACCCGAAGCCTTACACTCACCCGTCCCCTAATCCTCACCCGTACGCTAACACTAACCCGTACCCTAACACGTACGCTCACCCTAAACCTTTGTCGTACCCTAACCTGTACCCTAAACCGTCCCCTAACCCTAACCCTAACCCTAACCCTAACCCTAACCGTAACCCTTACCCGAAGCCTTACCCTCAACCGTCCCCTAATCCTAACCCGTACGCTAACACTAACTCGTACCCTAACATGTACCCTCACCCTAAACCGTTGTCGTACCCTAACCTGAACCCTAAACCGTCCCCGTCCCCTAACCCTAACCCTAACCCTAACACTTACCCAAAGCCTTACCCTCACCCGTCCCCTAATCCTAACCCGTACGCTAACACTAACCCGTACCCTAACACGTACGCTCACACTAAACCGTTGACGTACCCTAAACTGTACCCTAAACCGTCCCCGTCCCCTAACCCTAATCCTAACCCTAACCCTAACCCTTACCCGAAGCCTTACACTCACCCGTCCCCTAATCCTAACCCGTACGCTAACACTAAACCGTACCCTAACACGTACGCTCACACTAAACCGTTCTCGTACCCTAACCTGTACCCTAAACCGTCCCCGTCCCCTAACCCTAATCCTAACCCTAACCCTAACCCTTACCCGAAGCCTTACCCTCACCCTTCCCCTAATCCTAAACCGTACGCTAACACTAACCCATACCCTACCACGTACGCTCACACTAAACCGTTGTCGTACCCTAACCTGTACCCTAAACCGTCCCCGTCCCCTAACCCTAACCCTAACCCTAATCTTAAACCTAACCCTTACCCGAAGCCTTACCCTCAACCGTCCCCTAATCCTAACCCGTACGCTAACACTAACCCGTACCCTAACACGTACGCTCACCCTAAACCGTTGTCGTACCCTAACCTGTACCCTAAACCGTCCCCGTCCCCTAACCCTAACCCTAACCCTAACCCTAACCCTTACCCGAAGCCTTACCCTCACCCGTCCCCTAATCCTAACCCGTACGCTAACACTTACCCGTACCCTAACACGTACACTCACACTAAACCGTTAACGTACCCTAACCTGTACCCTAAACCGTCCCCGTCCCCTAACCCTAATGCTAACCGTAACCCTAACCCTTACCCGAAGCCTTACACTCACCCGTCCCCTAATCCTAACCCGTACGCTAACACTAAAGCGTACCCTAACACGTACGCTCACCCTAAAACGTTGTCGTACCCTAACCTGTACCCTAAACCGTCCCCGTCCCCTAACCCTAACCCTAACCCTAAACCTAACCCTAACCCTTACCCGAATCCTTACACTCACCCGTCCCCTAATCCTAACCCGTACGCTAAGACTAAACCGTACCCTAACAGGTACGCTCACCCTAAACCGTTGTCGTACACTAACCTGTACCCTTAACCGTCCCCGTCCCCTAACCCTAAACCTAACCCTAACTTTTACCCGAAGCCTTACCCTCAACCGTCCCCTAATCCTAACCCGTACGCTAACAGTAACCTGTACCCTAACACGTACGCTCACCCTAAACCGTTGTCGTACCCTAAACTGTACCCTAAACCGTCCCCGTCCCCGTCCCCGTCCCCTAACCCTAACCCTAAACCTAACCCTTACCCGAAGCCTTAAACTCACCCATCCCCTAATCCTCACCCGTACCCTGACACTAACCCGTACCCTAACACGTACGCTCACCCTAAACCTTTGTCGTACCCTAACCCTAAACCGTCCCCGTCCCCTAACCCTAACCCTAACCCTAACCCTAACCCTTACCCGAAGCCTTACACTCACCCGTCCCCTAATCCTAACCCGTACGCTAACACTAACCCGTAGCATAACACGTACGCTCATCCTAAACCGTTGTCGTAGCCTAACCTGTACCCTAAATCGTCCCCGTCCCCTAACCCTAACCCTAACCCTAACCCTTACCCGAAGCCTTACGCTCACCCGTCCCCTAATCCTAACCCGTACGCTAACACTAACCTGTACCCTAACACGTACGCTCACCCTAAATTGTTGTCGTACCCTAAACTGTACGCTAAACCTTCCCCGTCCCCGTCCCCGTCCCCTAACCCTAACCCTAACACTTACCCGAAGCCTTACCCTCACCCATCCCCTAATCCTAACCCGTACGCTAACACTAACCCGTACCCTAACACGTACGCTCACCCTAAACCGTTGTCGTACCCTAACCTGTACCCTAAACCGTCCCCGTGCCCGTCCCCTAACCCTAACCCTAACCATATCCCTAACCCTAATCCTAACCCGTATGCTAAAACTAACCCGTACCCTAACACGTACGCTCACCCTAAACCATTGTCGTACCCTAACCTGTACCCTAAACCGTCACTGTCCCCTAACCCTAACCCTAACCCTAAACCTAACTCTTACCCGAAGCCTTACTTTCACCCGTCCCCTAATCCTAACCCGTACGCTAACACTAACCTGTACCCTAACACGTACGCTCACCTTAAACCGTTGTCGTACACTAACCTGTACCCTAAACCGTCCCCGTCCCCGTCCCCTAACCCTAACCCTAACCCTAACCCTTACCCGAAGCCTTACCATCACCCGTCCCCTAATCCTAACCCGTACGCTAACACTAACCCGTACCCTAACACGTACGCTCACCATAAACCGTTGTCGTACCCTAACCTGTACCCTAAGCCGTCCCTGTCCCCGTCCCCTAACCCTAACACTAACCCTAACACTAACCCTAACCCTTACCCGAAGCCTTACCCTCACCCGTCCCCTAATCCTAACCCGTACGCTAACACTAACCCGTACCCAAACACGTACGCTCACCCTAAGCCGTTGTCGTACCCTAACCTGTACCCTAAACCGTCCCCGTCCCCTAACCCTAACCCTAACCCTAACCCTAACCCTAAACCTTACCCGAAGCCTTACCCTCACCCGTCCCCTAATCCTAACCCGTACGCTAACACTAACCCGTACCCTAACACGTAAGCTCACACTAAACCGTTGTCCTACCCTAACCTGTACCCTAAACCGTCCCCGTCCCCGTCCCCTAACCCTAACCTTAACCCTAACCCTTACCCGAAGCCTTACCCTCACCCGTCCCCTAATCCTAACCCGTACGCCAACACTAACCCGTACCCTAACACGTACGCTAACCCTAAACCGTTGTCGTACACTAACCTGTACCCTAAACCGTCCCCGTCCCCTAACCCGAACCCTAACCCTAACCCTAACCCTTACACGAAGCCTTACCCTCACCCGTCCCCTAATCCTAAACCGTACCCTAACACTAACCCGTCCCCTAACACGTACGCTCACCTTAAACCGTTGTCGTACCCTAACCTGTACCCTAAACGTCCCTATCCCCTAACCCTAACCCTAACCCTAACCCTAACCCTAACCCTTACCCGAATCCTTACCCTCACCCGTCCCCTAATCCTAACCCGTACGCTAACAATAACCCGTACCCTAACACGTACGCTCACCCTAAACCGTTGTCGTACCCTAACCTATACCCTAAACCGTCCCCGTCCCCTAACCCTATCCCTAAGCCTAACCCTAACCCTTACCCGAAGCCTTACAGTCACCCGTCCCATAATCCTAACCCGTACGCTAACACTAACCCGTACCCTAACACGTACGCTCACCCTAAATCTTTGTCGTACCCTAACCTGTACCCTAAACCGTCCCCGTCCACTAACCCTAACCCTAACCCTAAACCTTACCCGAAGCCTTACCCTCACCCGTCCCCTAATCCTAACCCGTACGCTAACACTAACCGGTACCCTAACACGTACGCTCACCATAAACCGTTGTCGTACCCTAACCTGTACCCTAAACCGTCACCGTCCCCTAACCCTAACCCTAACCCTAACCCTAACCCTTACCCGAAGCCTTACCCTCACCCGTCCCCTAATCCTAACCCGTACGCTAACACTAACCCGTACCCTAAAACGTACGCTCACCATAAACCGTTGTCGTACCCTAACCTGTACCCTAAACCGTCCCTGTCCCCGTCCCCTAACACTAACCCTAACCCTAACACTAACCCTAACACTTACCCTAAGCCTTACCCTCACCCGTCCCCTAATCCTAACCCGTACGCTAACACTAACCCGTACCCTAACACGTACGCTCACCCTAAACCGTTGTCGTACCCTAACCTGTACCCTAAACCGTCCCTGTCCCCTAACCCTAACCCTAACCCTAACCCCAACCCTAACCCTTACCCGAAGCCTTACCCTCACCTGTCCCCTAATCCTAACCCGTACGCTAACACTAACCTGTACCCTAACACGTAAGCTCACCCTAAACCGTTGTCGTACCCTAACCTGTACCATAAACCGTCCCCGTCCCCGTTCCCTAACCCTAACCCTAACACTTACCCGAAGCCTTACCCTCACCCGTCCCCTAATCCTAACCCGTACGCCAACACTAACCCATACCCTAACACGTACGCTCACCCTAAACCGTTGTCGTACCCTAACCTGTACGCTAAACCGTCCCTGTCCCCTAACCCTAACCCTAACCATAACCCTTACCCGAAGCCTTACCCTCACACGTCCCCTAATCCTCAACCGTACCCTAACACTAACTCGTACCCTAACACGTACGCTCACCCTAAAGCTTTGTCGTACCCTAACCCTAAACCGTCCCCGTCCCCTAACCCTAACCCTAACCCTAACCCTAACCCTTACCCGAAGCCTTACCCTCACCCGTCCCCTAATCCTAACCCGTACGCTAACACTAACCCTTACCCTAACACGTACGCTCAACCTAAACCGTTGTCGTACCCTAACCTGTACCCTAAACCGTCCCCGTCCCCTAAACCTAACCCTAACCCTAACCCTTACACGAAGCCTTACCCTCACCCGTCCCCTAATCCTAAACCGTACGCTAACACTAACACTTACCCTAAAACGTACGCTCACCCGAAACCGTTGTCGTTCCCTAATCTGTACCCTCAACCATCCCCGTCCCCGTCCCCTAACCCTAACCCTAACCCTAAACCTAACCCTTACCCGAAGCCTTACCCTCACCCGTCCTCTAAATCTAACCCGTGCGCTAAAACTAACCCGCTCCCTAACACGTACGCTCACCCTAAACTGTTGTCGTACCCTAAACTGTACCCTAAACCGTCCCCGTCCCTTAACCCTAAACCTAAACCTAGCCCTAATCCTAACCCTTACCCGAAGCCTTACCCTCACCCTTCCCCTAATCTTAACCCGTACGCTAACACTAACCCGTACCCTAACTCGTACGCTCACCCTAAACCGTTGTCGTACCCTAACCTGTACACTATACCGTCCCCGTCCCCGTCCCCTAACCCTAACCCTAACCCTAACCCTTACCCGAAGCCTTAACCTCACCCGTCCCCGAATCCTAACCCGTACGCTAACACTAACCCGTACCCTAACACGTACGCTCACCCTAAACCGTTGTCGTACCCTAACCTGTACCCTAAACCATCCCCATCCCCTAACCCTAACCCTAACCCTAACCCTAACCCTAACCCTTACCCGAAGCCTTACCCTCACCCGTCCCCGAATCCTAACCCGTACGCTAACACTAACCCGTACCCTAACACGTACGCTCACCCTAAACCGTTGTCGTACCCTAACCTGTACCCTAAACCGTCCCCGTCCCCGTCCCCTAACCCTAACCCTAAACCTAACCCTTACCCGAAGCCTTACCCTCACCCGTCCCCTAATCCTAACCCGTGCGCTAACACTAACCCGCTCCCTAACACGTACGCTCACCCTAAACTGTTGTCGTACACTAAACTGTACCCTAAACCGTCCCCGTCCCTTAACCCTAACCCTAAACCTAACCCTAATCCTAACCCTTACCCGAAGCCTTACCCTCACCCGTCCCCTAATCCTAACCCGTACGCTAACACTAACCCGTACCCTAACACGTACCCTCACCCTAAACCGTTGTCGTACCCTAAACTGTACCCTAAACCGTCCCCGTGCCCATCCCCTAACCCTAACCCTAACCCTAACCCTAACCCTAACCCTTTCCAGAAGCCTTACCCTCACCCGTCCCCTAATCCTAACCCGTACGCTAACACTAACCCGTACCCTAACACGTACGCTCACCCTAAACCGTTGTCGTACCCTAACCTGTACCCTAAACCGTCCCCGTCCCCTAACCCTAACCCTAACCCTAAACCTAACCCTAACCCTTACCCGAAGCCTTACACTCACCCGTCCCCTAATCCTAACCCGTACGCTAAGACTAAACCGTACCCTAACAGGTACGCTCACCCTAAACCGTTGTCGTACACTAACCTGTGCCCTAAACCGTCCCCGTCCCCTAACCCTAACCCTAACCCTAACCCTAACTTTTACCCGAAGCCTTACCCTCAACCGTCCCCTAATCCTAACCCGTACGCTAACAATAACCCGTACCCTAACACGTACGCTCACCCTAAACCGTTGTCGTACCCTAATCTGTACCCTAAACCGTCCCCGTCCCCGTCCCCGTCCCCTAACCCTAACCCTAACCCTAAACCTAACCCTTACCCGAAGCCTTAAACTCACCCGTCCCCTAATCCTCACCCGTACCCTGACACTAACCCGTACCCTAACACGTACGCTCACCCTAAACATTTGTCGTACCCTAACCCTAAACCGTCCCCGTCCCCTAACCCTAACCCTAACCCTAACCCTAACCCTTACCCGAAGCCTTACACTCACCCGTCCCCTAATCCTAACCCGTACGCTAACACTAACCCGTAGCCTAACACGTACGCTCATCGTAAACCTTTGTCGTAGCCTAACCTGTACCCTAAACCGTCCCCGTCCCCTAACCCTAACCCTAACCCTAACCCTTACCCGAAGCCTTACCCTCACCCGTCCCCTAATCCTAACCCGTACGCTAACACTAACCCGTACCTTAACACGTACGCTCACCCTAAACCGTTGTCGTACCCTAACCTGTACCCTAAACCGTCCCCGTTCCCTAACCCTAACCCTAACCCTAAACCTAACCCTAACCCTTACCCGAAGCCTTACACTCACCCGTCCCCTAATCCTAACCCGTACGCTAAGACTAAACCGTACCCTAACAGGTACGCTCACCCTAAACCGTTGTCGTACACTAACCTGTGCCCTAAACCGTCCCCGTCCCCTAACCCTAACCCTAACCCTAACCCTAACTTTTACCCGAAGCCTTACCCTCAACCGTCCCCTAATCCTAACCCGTACGCTAACAATAACCCGTACCCTAACACGTACGCTCACCCTAAACCGTTGTCGTACCCTAATCTGTACCCTAAACCGTCCCCGTCCCCGTCCCCGTCCCCGTCCCCTAACCCTAACCCTAAACCTAACCCTTACCCGAAGCCTTAAACTCACCCGTCCCCTAATCCTCACCCGTACCCTGACACTAACCCGTACCCTAACACGTATGCTCACCCTAAACCTTTGTCGTACCCTAAACCTAAACCATCCGCGTCCCCTAACCCTAACCCTAACCCTAACCCTTACCCGAATCCTTACACTCACCCGTCCCCTAATCCTAACCCGTACGCTAACACTAACCCGTAGCCTAACACGTACGCTCATCCTAAACCGTTGTCGTAGCCTAACCTGTACCCTAAACCGTCCCCGTCCCCTAACCCTAACCCTAACCCTAACCCTTACCCGAAGCCTTACCCTCACCCGTCCCCTAATCCTAACCCGTACTCTAACACTAACCCGTACCCTAACACGTACGCTCACCCTAAATCGTTGTCGTACCCTAAACTGTACGCTAAACCGTCCCCGTCCCCGTCCCCTAACCCTAACCCTAACCCTAACCCTAACCCTAACACTTACCCGAAGCCTTACCCTCACCCGTCCCCTAATCCTAACCCGTACGCTAACACTAACCCGTACCCTAACACGTACGCTCACCCTAAACCGTTGTCGTACCCTAACCTGTACCCTAAACCGTCCCCGTCCCCGTCCCCGTCCCCTAACCCTAACCCTAACACTTACCCGAAGCCTTACCCTCACCCGTCCCCTAATCCTAACCCGTACGCTAACACTAACCCGTACCCTAACACGTACGCTCACCCTAAACCGTTGTCGTACCCTAACCTGTACCCTAAACCATCCCCGTCCCCGTGCCGTAACCCTAACCCTAACCCTAACCCTTACCCGAAGCCTTACCCTCACCCGTCCCCTAATCCTAACCCGTGCGCTAACACTAACACGCTCCCTAACACGTACGCTCACCCTAAACTGTTGTCGTACACTAAACTGTACCCTAAACCGTCCCCGTCCCTTAAACCTAACCCTAAACCTAACCCTAATCCTAACCCTTACCCGAAGCCTTACCCTCACCCTTCCCCTAATCCTAACCCGTACGCTAACACTAACCCATACCGTAACACGTACGCTCACCCTAAACCGTTGTCGTACCCTAACCTGTACCCTAAACCGTCCCCGTCCCCTAACCCTAACCCTAACCATAACCCTAACCCTAATCCTAACACGTATACTAAAACTAACCCGTACCCTAACACGTACGCTCACCCTAAACCATTGTCGTACCCTAACCTGTACCCTAAACCGTCACCGTCCCCTAACCCTAACCCTAACCCTAACCCTAACACTTACCCGAAGCCTTACTTTCACCCGTCCCCTAATCCTAACCCGTACGCTATCACTAACCTGTACCCTAACACGTACGCTCACCCTAAATCGTTGTCGTACACTAACCTGTACCCTAAACCTTGCCCGTTCCCGTCCCCGTCCCCTAACCCTAACCCTAACCCTTACCCGAAGCCTTACCCTCACCCGTCCCCTAATCCTAACCCGTACGCTAACACTAACCCGTACCCAAACACGTACGCTCACCCTAAACTGTTGTCGTACCCTAACCTGTACCCTAAACCGTTCCCGTCCCCTAACCCTAACCCTAACCCTAACCCTAACCCTAAACCTTACCCGAAGCCTTACCCTCACCCGTCCCCTAATCCTAAACCGTACGCTAACACTAACCCGTACCCTAACACGTAAGCTCACACTAAACCGTTGTCCTACCCTAACCTGTACCCTAAACCGTCCCCGTCCCCTAACCCTAACCCTAACCCTAACCCCAACCCTAACCCTTACCCGAAGCCTTACCGTCACCTGTCCCCTACTCCTAAACCGTACGCTAACACTAACCCGTACCCTAACACGTAAGCTCACCCTAAACCGTTGTCGTACCCTAACCTGTACCCTAAACCGTCGCCGTCCCCGTTCCCTAACCCTAACCCTAAAACTTACCCGAAGCCTTACCCTCACCCGTCCCCTAATCCTAACCCGTACGCCAACACTAACCCATACCCTAACACGTACGCTCACCCTAAACCGTTGTCGTACACTAACCTGTACCCTAAACCGTTCCCGTCCCCTAACCCGAACCCTAACCCTAACCCTATCCCTTACCCGAAGCCTTACCCTCACCCTTCCCCTAATCCTAAACCGTACCCTAACACTAACCCGTACCCTAACACGTACGCTCACCTTAAACAGTTGTCGTACCCTAACCTGTACCCTAAACCGTCCCTGTCCCCTAACCCTAACCCTAACCCTAACCCTAACCCTAACCCTACCCGAAGCCTTACCCTCACCCGTCCCCTAATCCTAACACGTACGCTAACACTAACACGTACCCTAACACGTACGCTCACCCTAAACCGTTGTCGTACCCTAACCTGTACCCTAAACCGTCCCCGTCCCCTAACCCTAACCCTAACCCTTACCCGAAGCCTTACCCTCACCCGTCCCATAATCCTAAACCTTACGCTAACACTAACACGTACCCTAACACGTACGCTCACCCTAAATCGTTGTCGTACCCTAACATGTACCCTAAACCGTCCCCGTCCCCTAACCCTAACACTAACCCTAACCCTAACCCTTACCCGAAACCTTACCCTCACCCGTCCCCTAATCCTAACCCGTACGCTAACACTAACCCGTACCCTAACATGTACGCTCACCATAAACCGTTGTCGTACCCTAACCTGTACCCTAAACCGTCCCCGTCCCCGTCCCCGTCCCCTAACCCTAACCCTAACCCTAACCCTAACACTTACCCGAAGCCTTACACTCACCCGTCCCCTAATCCTAACCCGTACGCTAACACTAACCCGTACCCTAACACGTACGCTCAGCATAAACCGTTGTCGTACCCTAACGTGTACCCTAAACCGTCACCGTCCCCTAACCCTAACCCTAACCCTAACCCTTACCCGAAGCCTTACCCTCACCCTTCCCCTAATCCTAACCCGTACGCTAACACTAACCCGTACCCTAACACGTACGCTCACCCTAAACCGTTGTCGTACACTAATCTTTACCCTAAACCGTCCCCGTCCCCTAACCTTAACCCTAACCCTAACCCTAACCCTAACACTTACCCGAAGCCTTACACTCACCCGTCCCCTAATCCTAACCCGTACGCTAACACTAACCCGTACCCTAACACGTACGCTCACCCTAAACCGTTGTCGTACCCTAACCTGTAACCTAAACCGTCCCCGTCCCCTAACCCTAACCCTAAACCTAACACTAACCCTAACACTTACCCGAAGCCTTACCCTCACACGTCCCCTAATCCTAACCCGTATGCTAACACTAACCCGTACCCTAACACGTACGCTCACCCTAAACCGTTGTCGTACCCTAAGCTGTACCCTAAACCGTCCCCGTCCCCTAACCCTAACCCTAACCCTAACCTTTACCCGAAGCCTTACCCTCACCCGTCCCCTAATCCTAACCCGTACGCTAACACTAACCCGTACCCTAACACGTACGCTCACCCTAAACCGTTGTCGTACCCTAACCTATACCCTAAACCGTCCCCGTCCCCGTCCCCGTCCCCTAACCCTAACCCTAACCCTAACCCTTACCCGAAGCCTTACCCTCACCCGTCCCCTAATCCTAACCCGTACGCTAACACTAACCCGTACCCTAACACTTACCCTCACCCTAAACCGTTGTCGTACCCTAACCTGTACCCTAAACCGTCCCCGTGCCCGTCCCCTAACCCTAACCCTAACCCTAACCCTAACCCTTTCCCGAAGCCTTACCCTCACCCGTCCCATAATCCTAACCCGTACGCTAACACTAACCCGTACCTTAACACGTACGCTCACCCTAAACCGTTGTCGTACCCTAACCTGTACCCTAAACCGTCCCCGTCCCCTAACCCTAACCCTAAACCTAACTCTAACCCTAACCCTTACTCGAAGCCTTACACTCACCCGTCCCCTAATCCTCACCCGTACGCTAACACTAACCCGTACCCTAACACGTACGCTCACCCTAAACCTTTGTCGTACCCTAACCTGTATCCTAAACCGTCCCCTGACCCTAACCCTAACCCTAACCCTAACCCTAACACTAACCCTTACCCGAAGCCTTACCCTCACCCGTCCCCTAATCCTAACCCGTATGCTAACACTAACCCGTACCCTAACACATACGCTCACCCTAAACCGTTGTCGTACCCTAACATGTACCCTAAACCATCCCCGTCCCCTAACCGTAACCCTAACCCTAAACCTAACCCTTAACCGAAGCCTTAACCTAACCCGTCCCCTAATCCTAAACCGTAGGCTAACAATAACCCGTACACTAACACGTGCGCTCACCCTAAAGCGTTGTCGTACCCTAACCTGTACCCTAAACCGTCCCCATCCCCTAACCCTAACTCTAAACCTAACCTTTACCCGATGCCTTACCCTAACCCGTTCCCTAATCCTAAACCATACGCTAACACTAACCCATACGCTAACACGTACGCTCACCATAACCCGTGGTCATACCTTAACCTGTACCCTAAACCGTCCCCGTCCCCTAACCCTAACATTAACCCTAACCCTTACCCGAAGCCTTACCCTAACACATCCCCTAATCCTAACCCGTACTCTAAAACTACCCCGTACCCTAACATGTACGCTCACCCTAAACCGTTGTCGTAACCTAACCTGTACCCTAAACCGTTCCCGTCCCCTAACCCTAACCCTAAACCTAAGTCTTACCCGAAGCCTTACACTAACACGTCCCCTAATCCTAAACCGTACGCTAACACTAAGCCGTACCCTAATCCTAACCCGTACCCTAACACTAACCCGTACTCTAACATGTAGGCTCACCATAAACACTTGTTGTACCCTAACCTGTACCCTAAACCGTCCCCGTCTCCTAACCCTAAACCCTAACCCTTACCCGAAGTCTTACCCTAACCCGTCCCCTAATCATAACCCGTACGCTAACACTAAGGTGTACCCTAACACGTATGCTCACCCTAAACATTTGTCGTACCCTAACCTGTACACTAAACCGTCCCCATCCCCTAACACTAACCCTAACCCTAAACCTTACCCGAAGCCTTACCCTAACCCGTCCCCTAATCCTAACCCGTACGCTAAAAATAAACCATACGCTAACACGTACGTTCACCCTACACCGTTCTCATACCCTAACCTGTACCCTAAACCGTCCCCTTCCCCTAACCCTAACCCTAACCCTAACTCTAAACCTAACCCTTACCCGAAGCTGTACCCTAACCTGTTCCCGAATACTAACCCGTACGCTAACACTAACCCGTAACCTAACACGTACGCTCACCATAAACTGTTTTCGTACCCTAAACTGTACCCTAAACCGTCCCTCTCCCCTTGCCCGTCCCCTAACCCTAACCCTAACCTTAACCCTAACCCTTACCCGAAGCCTTACCCTAATCCGTCCCCTAATCCTAACACGTACGCTAAAACTAGCCCATACCCTAACACGTACGCTCATGCTAAACAGTTGTCGTACCCTAACCTGTACCCTAAACCGTCCCCGTCCCCATCCCCGTCCCCTAACCCTAACCCTAATTCTAACCCTTACCCGAAGCCTTACACTAACACGTCCCCTAATCCTATCCCGTGCGCTAACACTAACACGTACCCTAATACGTACGCTCACCCTAAACCGTTGTTGTACACTAACGTTTACCCTAAACCGTCCCCATCCCCTAACCCTAATCCTAACCCAAACCCTAACCCTTAAACGAAGCCTTACCCTAACACGTCCCCTAATTCTAACCCGTACGCTAACATTAAGCCGTACCCTAACACGTACGCTCAACCTAAACCGTTGTCGTACACTAACCTGTACCCTAAATCGTCCCCGTCCCCAAACCCTAACCCTAACCGTAACCCTAACCATAACCCTTACCGGAAGCCTTACCCTAACCCGTCCCCTAATCCTAACCCGTATGCTAACACTAACCCGTGCCCTAACACGTACGCTCACCCTAAACCGTTGTCGTACCCTAACATGTACCCTAAACCATCCCCGTCCCCTAACCGTAACCCTAACCCTAAACCTAAACCTTAACCGAAGCCTTAACCTAACCCGTCCCCTAATCCTAAACCGTAGGCTAACAATAACCCGTACACTAACACGTGCGCTCACCCTAAACCGTTGTCGTACCCTAACCTGTACCCTAAACCGTCCCCATCCCCTAACCCTAACTCTAAACCTAACCTTTACCCGATGCCTTACCCTAACCCGTTCCCTAATTCTAAACCATACGCTAACACTAACCCATACGCTAACACGTACGCTCACCATAACCCGTGGTCATACCTTAACCTGTATCCTAAACCGCCCCCGTCCCCTAACCCTAACATTAACCCTAACCCTTACCCGAAGCCTTACCCTAACACATCCCCTAATCCTAACCCGTACTCTAAAACTACCCCGTACCCTAACATGTACGCTCACCCTAAACCGTTGTCGTAACCTAACCTGTACCCTAAACCGTTCCCGTCCCCTAACCCTAACCCTAAACCTAAGTCTTACCCGAAGCCTTACACTAACACGTCCCCTAATCCTAAACCGTACGCTAACACTAAGCCGTACCCTAATCCTAACCCGTACCCTAACACTAACCCGTACTCTAACATGTAGGCTCACCATAAACACTTGTTGTACCCTAACCTGTACCCTAAACCGTCCCCGTCTCCTAACCCTAACCCTAACCCTTACCCGATGTCTTACCCTAACCCGTCCCCTAATCATAACCCGTACGCTAACACTAAGCTGTACCCTAACACGTACGCTCACCCTAAACATTTGTCGTACCCTAACCTGTACACTAAACCGTCCCCATCCCCTAACACTAACCCTAACCCTAAACCTTACCCGAAGCCTTACCCTAACCCGTCCCCTAATCCTAACCCGTACGCTAAAAATAAACCATACGCTAACACGTACGTTCACCCTACACCGTTGTCATACACTAACCTGTACCCTAAACCGTCCCCTTCCCCTAACCCTAACCCTAACCCTAACTCTAAACCTAACCCTTACCCGAAGCTGTACCCTAACCCGTTCCCGAATACTAACCCGTACGCTAACACTAACCCGTAACCTAACACGTACGCTCACCATAAACTGTTTTCGTACCCTAAACTGTACCCTAAACCGTCCCTCTCCCCGTGCCCGTCCCCTAACCCTAACCCTAACCTTAACCCTAACCCTTACCCGAAGCCTTACCCTAAACCGTCCCCTAATCCTAACACGTACGCTAAAACTAGCCCATACCCTAACACGTACGCTCATGCTAAACAGTTGTCGTACCCTAACCTGTACCCTAAACCGTCCCCGTCCCCATCCCCGTTCCCTAACCCTAACCCTAAATCTAACCCTTACCCGAAGCCTTACACTAACACGTCCCCTAATCCTATCCCGTGCGCTAACACTAACACGTACCCTAACACGTACGCTCACCCTAAACCGTTGTTGTACACTAACGTGTACCCTAAACCGTCCCCATCCCCTAACCCTAATCCTAACCCAAACCCTAACCCTTAAACGAAGCCTTACCCTAACACGTCCCCTAATCCTAACCCGTACGCTAACATTAAGCCGTACCCTAACACGTACGCTCAACCTAAACCGTTGTCGTACACTAACCTGTACCCTAAATCGTCCCCGTCCCCAAACCCTAACCCTAACCGTAACCCTAACCATAACCCTTACCGGAAGCCTTACCCTAACCCGTCCCCTAATCCTAACCCGTATGCTAACACTAACCCGTGCCCTAACACGTACGCTCACCCTAAACCGTTGTCGTACCCTAACCTGTACCCTAAACCATCCCCGTCCCCAACCCTAACCCTAAACCTAACCCTAACCCTAACCCTTATGCGATGCCTTACCATAACCCGTCCCCTAATCCTAAACCGTACGCTAACACTAAACCGTACCCTAACATGTACGTTCACCCTAAACCATTGTCGTACCCTAACCTGTACCCTAAACCGGCCCCAACCCCTAAACCTAACCCTAACCCTAACACTAACCCTAAACTTACCCGAAGCCTTACCCTAACCCGTCCCCTAATCCTAACCCGTACACTAACACTAACCCGTACGATAACATGTATGCTCACCCTAAACTGTTGTCGTACCCTAACCTGTACCCTAAAATGTCCCCTTCCCCTAACCCTAACCCTAACGCTAACCCTAACCCTAACCCGAACCCTTACCCTAAACCGTCCCCTAATCCTAACCCTTACGCTAACACTAACCTGTACCCTAACACGTAAGCTCACCCTAAATATTTGTCGTACCCTAACCTGTAGCCTAAACTGTCCCCATCCCCTAACCCTAACCCTAACCCATTCCTAACCCTATCCCTTACCCGAAGCCTTACACTAACAAGTCCCCTAATCCTTACCCGTACGCTAACACTAACCCTTACCCTAACACGTACGTTCACCCTAAACCATTTTCGTACCCTAACCTGTACACTAAACCTTCCCCATCCCCTAACCCTAACCCTAACCCTAACCCCAACCCTTACCCGAATCCTTACCCTAACCTGTCCCCTAATCTTAACCCGTATGCTAACACTAACCCGTTCGCTAACATGTACGCTTACCCTAATCTGTTGTCGTACACAAACCTGTACCCTAAACCATCCCCGTCCCCATACACTAACCCTAACCCTAACCCTAACACTTACCCGAATCCTTACCCTAACCCGTTCCCTAATCCTAAACCGTACGCTAACACTAACCCGTACCCTAACACGTACGCTCACCCTAAACCGTTTTCGTACGCTAACCTGTACCCTAAACCATCCCCGTCCCCTAACGCTAACCCTAACCATAACCATAACCCTAACCCTTACCCGAAGCCTTACCCTAAACCGTCCCCTAATCCTAACCCGTACGCTAACACTAACACGTAACCTATCACGTACGCTCAACCTAAATCGTTGTCGTACCCTAAGCTGTATGCTAAACCGTCCCCGTCCCCTATCCCTAACCCTAACCCAAACCCTACCCCTAACCCTTACCCGAAGCCTTACCCTAACCGGTCCCCTAATCCTAACCCGTACGCCAACACTAACCCATACCCTAACACGTATGCTCACCCTAAACCGTTGTCGTACCTTAACCTGTACCCTAAACTGTCCCTGTCCCCTAACGCTAACCCTAACACTTTCCCGAAGCCTTACCCTAACCCGTCCCCTAATCCTAACCCGTACGCTAACACTAACCCGTACCCTAACACGTACGCTCACCCTAAACCGTTGTCGTACTCTAACCTGTACCCTAAACCGTCCCCGTCCCCTTCCCTTAACCCTAACCCATAACTAACCCTAACCCTTACCCGAAGCCTTACCCTAACACGTCCCCTAATCCTGAACTGTACGCTAACACTAACCCGTACCCTAACACGTACGTTCACCCTAAATCATTGTTCTATCCTAAACTGTACCCTAAAGCGTCCCCATCCCCTAACCCTAACCCTAACTCTAACCCGAACTCTTACCCGAAGCCTTACCCTAACCCGTCCCCTAATCCTAACCTGTATGCTAACACTAACCTTTGCCCTAACACATACGCTCAACCCAATCCATTGTCGTACACTAACCTGTACCCTAAACCGTCCCCATCCCCGACTCCTAACCCTTACCCTAACCCTAACCCTAACCCTTACCCGAAGCCTTACACTAACCCATTCCCTGATACTAAACCGTACGCTAACACTAACCTGTACACTAACACGTACGCTCACCCTAAACCGTTGTCGTACCCTAACCTGTACCCTAAACCATCCCCGTTCCCTAACCCTAACCCTAACCCTAACCATAACCCTAACCCTTACCCGAAGCCTTACCCTAACCTGTCCCATAATCCTAACCCGTACGCTAACACTAAGTTGTACCCTAACACGTATGCTGAACCTAAACAGTTGTCGTACACTAACCTGTACCCTAAACCGTCCCCGTCCCCGTCCCCTAACCCTAACCCTAACCCTAACCCTAACCTTACCCGAAGCCTTACCCTTACCCGTCCCCTAATCCTAACCCGTACGCTAACACTAAACCGCACCCTAACACGTATGCTCACCCTAAACTCTTATAGTAACCTAACCTGTACCCTAAACCGTCCCCGTCCCCGTCTCCTAACCCTAACCCTAACCGTAACCCTAACCCTTACCCGAAGCCTTACCCTCACCCATCCCCTAATTCTAACCCGTACGCTAACACTAACCCGTACCCTAACACGTACGCTCACCCTAAACCGTTGTCGTACCCTAACCTGTACCCTAAACCGTCCCCGTCCCCTAACCCTAACCCTAACCCTAACACTAACCCTTCCCTAACCGTACCCCTAACCCTAACCCTAAACCTAAACCTTACCCGAAGCCTTACCGTAACCCGTCCACTAATCCTAAATCGTACGCTAACACTAACCCGTACACTAACACGTACACTCACCCTAAAACGTTGTCATACCCTAACCTGTACCCTAAACCGTCACCGTCCCCGTCCCTTAACACTAAACCTAAACCTAACCCTTACCCGAAGCCTTAACCTAACCCGTCCCCTAATCCTAACTCGTACGCTAACACTAACCAGTACCCTAACACGTACGCCCACGCTGAACCGTTGTCATACCCTACCCTGTACCATAAACCGTCTCCGTACCCTAACCTTAACCCTAACCCTAACCCTAAGCCTTACCCGAAGCCTTACCCTAACCTGTCCCCTAATCCTAACACATACGCTAACACTAACACGTACCCTAACATGTACGCTCAACCTAAACCATTGTCGTACCCTAAGCTGTACGCTAAACCGTCCCCGTCCCCGTCCCCTAACCCTAAACCTAACCCTAACACTAGCAATTAACTGAAGCCTTACCCTACCACGTCCCTTAATCCTAACCCGTATGCTAACACTAACATGTCCCCTAACACGTACGCTAACCCTAAACCGTTGTCCTACACTAACCTGTACCCTAAACTGTCCCCGTCCCCTATCTCTAACCCTAAACCTAACCCAAACCCTAATCCTTACCCGAAGCCTTACCATAACCCGTCCCGTAATCCTAACCCGTATGCTAACACTAACACGTTCCCTAACACGTACGCTCACCTAAACCGTTGTCGTACACTAACCTGTGCCCTAAACTGTCCCTTTCCCCTAACCCTAACCCTAACCTTAAACCTAACACTAACCCTTACCCGAAGCCTTACCCTAAAACGTCCCCTAATCCTAAACCGTACGCTAACACTAACACGTACCCTAACACATAAGCTCACTCTAAACCATTGTCGTACACTAACCTGTACCCTAAACTCTCCCCGTCCCCGTCCCCTAACCCTAAGCCTAACCCTAACCCTAACCCTTACCCGAAGCCTTACCCTAAAACGTCCCCTAATCCTAAACCGTATGCTAACACTAACCCGTACCCTTACACGTACGCTCACCCTAAACCATTGTCGTACCCTAACCTGTACCCTAAACCGTCCCCGTCTCCGTCCCCGTCCGCATCCCCTAACCCTAACCCTAACCCTAACACTTACCCGAAGCCTTACCCTAACCTGTTCCCTAATCCTAACCCGTACGCTAACACTAACCCGTCTCCTAAAACGTACGCTCTCCCTAAACCGTTGTCGTATGCTAACCTGTACCTTAAACCGTCGCCGTCACCTAACCCTAAACCCAACACTAACCCTAACCGTAACCCTTACCCGAAGACTTACCCTAACCCGTCCGCTAATCCTAACCCGTACGCTCACACTAACCTGTACCCTAACACGTATGCTCCCCCTAAACTGTTGTCTTACCCTAAACTGTACCCTAAACAGTCCCCATCCCCTAACCCTAACCCTAACCTTAAACCTAACACTAACACTTACCCGAAGCCTTACACTAACCCGTCCCTTAATCCTAACCCGGACGCTAACACTAACACGTACCCTGACACGTACGCTCTCCTTAAACTGTTGTCGTAACCTAACCTGTACCCTAAAACGTCCCCTTCCCCAAACCCTAACCCTAACACTAAACCTAACACTAAATCTTACCTGAAGCCTTACCCTAAACCGTCGCCTAATCCTAACCCGTACCCTAACACTAACCTGTACCCTAACACGTATGCCCACCCTAAACCGTTGTCGTACACTAACCTGTACACTAAACCGTCCCCATCCCCTCAACCTAACCCTGACCCTAACCCTTACCCGAAGCCTTACCCTAACCCGTCCCATAATCCTAACCCCTACGCTAAAACTAACATGTACCCTAACACGTACGCTCACCCTAAACCGTTGTCGTACCCTAACCCATCCCTGTACCCGTCCCCTAACCCTAACCCTAAACCTTACCCGAAGCCTTACCCTAACCCGTCCCCTAATCCTAACACGTATGCTAACACTAACCCATACCCTAACACGTACGCTCACCCTAAACCGTTGTCGTACCCTAACCTGTACCCTAAACCGTCCCTGTCCCAATTCCCTAACCCTAACCCTAACCCTAACACTAACCCTAACCCTTACCCGAAGCCTTACCCTCACCCGTCCCCTAATCCTAACCCGTACGCTAACACTAACCCGTACCCTAACACGTACGCTCACCCTAAACCGTTGTCGTACCCTAACCTGTGCCCTAAACCGTCCCCGTCCCCTAACCCTAACCCTAACCCTAACCCTTACCCGAAGCCTTACCCTCACCCGTCCCCTAATCCTAACCCGTACGCTAACACTAACCTGTACCCTAACACGTAAGCTCACCCTAAACCATTGTCGTACCCTAACCTGTACCCTAAACCGTCCCCGTCCCCGTCCCCTAACCCTAACGCTAACCCTAACCCTTACACGAAGCCTTACCCTCACCCGTCCCCTAATCCTAACCCGTACGCCAACACTAACCCGTACCCTAACACGTACGCTCACCCTAAACCGTTGTCGTACACTAACCTGTACCCTAAACCGTCCCCGTCCCCTAACCCTAAACCTAACCCTAACCCTAACCCTTACCCGAAGCCTTACCCTCACCCGTCCCCTAATCCTAAACCGTACGCTAACACTAACCCGTACCCTAACACGTACGCTCACCTTAAACCGTTGTCGTACCCTAACCTGTACCCTAAACCGTCCCTGTCCCCTAACCCTAACCCTAACCCTAACCCTAACCCTAACCCTTACCCGAAGCCTTACCCTCACCCGTCCCCTAAACCTAACCCGTACGCTAACACTAACCCTTACCCTAACACGTTCGGTCACCCTAAATCGTTGTTGTACCCTAACCTGTACCCTAAACCGTCCCCGTCCCCTAACCCTAACCCTAACCCTAACCCTTACCCGAAGCCTTACCCTCACCCGTCCCCTAATCCTAACCCGTACACTAACACTAACCCGTACCCTAACATGTACGCTCACCCTAAACCGTTGTCGTACCCTAACCTGTACGCTAAACCGTCCCCGTCCCCTAACCCTAACCATAACACTAACCCTAAACCTTACCTGAAGCCTTACCCTCACCCGTCCCCTAATCCTAACCCGTACGATAACACTAACCCGTACCCTAACACGTACGCTCACCCTAAACCGTTCTCGTACCCTAACCTGTAACCTAAACCGTCCCCGTCCCCGTCCCCTAACCCTAACCCTAACCCTAACCCTGACCCGAAGCCTTACCCTCACCCGTCCCCTAATCCTAACCCGTACGCTAACACTAACCCGTACCCTAACACGTACGCTCACCCTATACCGTTGTCGTACCCTAACCTGTACCCTAAACCGTCCCCGTCCCCTAACCCTATCCCTAACACTAACCCTAACCCTAATGCTTACCCGAAGCCTTACACTCACCTGTCCCCTAATCCTAACCCGTACGCTAACACTAACCCGTACCCTAACACATACTCTCACCCTAAACCGTTGTCGTACCCTAACCTGTACCCTAAACCGTCCCCGTCCCCGTCCCCTAACCCTAACCCTAACCCTAACCCTAACCCTTACCCGAAGCCTTACCCTCACCCGTCCCCTAATCCTAACCCGTACGCTAACACTAACGCGTACCCTAACACGTACGCTCACCCTAAACCGTTGTCGTACCCTAACCCATCCCTGTACCCGTCCCCTAACCCTAACCCTAACCCTTACCCGAAGCCTTACCCTAACCCGTCACCTAATCCTAACACATATGCTAACACTAACCCATACCCTAACACGTACGCTCACCCTAAACCATTGTCGTACCCTAACCTGTGCCCTAAACCGTCCCCGTCCCCTAACCCTAACCCTAACCCTAACCCTTACCTGAAGCCTTACCCTCACCCGTCCCCTAATCCTAACCCGTACGCTAACACTAACCCGTACCCTAACACGTAAGCTCACCCTAAACCGTTGTCGTACGCTAACCTGTACCCTAAACCGTCCCCGTCCCCGTCCCCTAACCCTAACCCTAACCCTTACCCGAAGCCTTACCCTCACCCGTCCCCTAATCCTAACCTGTACGCCAACACTAACCCGTACCCTAACACGTACGCTCACCCTAAACCGTTGTCGTACACTAACCTGTACCCTAAACCGTCCCCGTCCCCTAACCCTAACCCTAACCCTAACCCTTACCCGAAGCCTTACCCTCACCCGTCCCCTAATCCTAAACCGTACGCTAACACTAACCCGTACCCTAACACGTACGCTCAACTTAAACCGTTGTCGTACCCTAGCCTGTACCCTAAACCGTCCCTGTCCCCTAACCCTAACCCTAACCCTAACCCTTACCCGAAGCCTTATCCTCACCCATACCCTAATCCTAACCTGTACGCTAACACTAACCCGTACCCTAAAACGTAGGCTCACCCTAAATCGTTGTCGTACCCTAACCTGTACCCTAAACCGTCCCCGTCCCCTAACCCTAACCCTAACCCTAACCCTAACCCTTACCCGAAGCCTTACCCTCACCCGTCCCCTAATCCTAACCCGTACGCTAACACTAACCCGTACCCTAACACGTACGCTCACCCTAAACCGTTGTCGTACCCTAACCTGTACGCTAAACCGTCCCCGTCCCCTAACCCTAACCCTAACCCTAACCCTAACCCTAAACCTTACCTGAAGCCTTACCCTCACCCGTCCCCTAATCCTAACCCGTACGCTAACACTAACCCGTACCCTAACACGTACGCTCACCCTAAACCGTTGTCGTACCCTAACCTGTAACCTAAAACGTCCCCGTCCCCGTCCCCTAAACCTAACCCTAACCCTAACCCTTACCCGAAGCCTTACCCTCACCCGTCCCCTAATCCTAACCCGTACGCTAACACTAACCCGTACCCTAACACGTACGCTCACCCTAAACCGTTGTCGTACCCTAACCTGTACCCTAAACCGTCCCCGTCCCCTAACCCTAACCCTAACACTAATCCTAAACCTAATCCTTACCCGAAGCCTTACACTCACCCGTCCCCTAATCCTAACCCGTACGCTAACACTAACCCGTACCCTAACACCTACGCTCACCCTAAACCGTTGTCGTACCCTAACCTGTACCCTAAACCGTCCCCGTCCCCGTCCCCTAACCCTAACCCTAACCCTTACCCGAAGCCTTACCCTCACCCGTCCCCTAATCCTAACCCGTACGCTAACACTAACGCGTACCCTAACACGTACGCTCACCCTAAACCGTTGTCGTACACTAAACTGTACCCTAAACCGTCCCCGTGCCCGTCCCCTAACCCTAAGCCTAACCCTAACCCTAACCCTTACCCGAAGCCTTACCCTCACCCTTCCCCTAATCCTAACCCGTACGCTAACACTAACCCGTACCCTAACACGTACGCTCACACTAAACCGTTGTCGTACCCTAACCTGTACCCTAAACCGTCCCGTAACCCTAACCCTAACCCTAACCCTAACCCTTACCCGAAGCCTTACCCTCACCCGTCCCCTAATCCTAACCCGTACGCTAACACTAACGCGTACCCTAACACGTACGCTCACCCTAAACCGTTGTCGTACCCTAACCTGTACCCTAAACCATCCCCGTCCCCTAACCCTAACCCTAACACTAACCCTAACCCTAACCCTTACCCGAAGCCTTACCCTAACCCGTCCCCTAATCCTAACCCGTACGCTAACACTAAACTGTACCCTAATACGTACGCTCACCCTAAACCGTTGTTGTACCCTAACCTGTACCCTAAACCGTCCCCGTCCCCTAACGCGAACCCTAAACCTAACCCTAACCATTACCCAAAGCCTTACCCTAACCCATCCCCTAATCCTAAACCGTACGCTAACCCTAACCCGTACCCAAACACGTACGCTCACCCTAAACCGTTGTCATAGCCTAACCTGTATCCTAAACCGTCTTCGTCCTCTAACCCTAACGCTAAACCTAACCCTAACCCTAACCCTTACCCGAGGCCTTACCCTAACCGGTCCCCTATTCCTCACCCGTACGCTAACACTAACCCGTACCCTAACACGTACGCTCTCCCTAAACCTTTGTCGTACCGTAACCTGTAACCTAAACCGTCCCCGTCCCCTAACCCTAACCCTAACACTAAACCTAACCCAAACCCTTACCCGAAGCCTTACCCTAACCCGTCCCTTAATCCTAACCCGTACGCTAACACTAAAATGTACCCTAACTCGTACGCTCACCCTAAATCGTTATCGTACACTATCCTGTACCCTAAACCATCCCCCACCCCGTCCCCTAACCCTAAAGCTTACCCAAAGCCTTACCCTAGCCCATCCCCTAATCCTAACCCGTACGCTGACACTGACAGGTACCCTAACATGTACGCTCCCCCTAAATCTTTTCGTACACTAACCTGTACCCTAAACCGTCCTGGTCCCCGTCCCCTAACCCTAAACCTAAACCTAACCCTAAACCTTACCCGAAGCCTTACACTAACCCGTCCTCTAATCCTAAACCGTACGCTAACACGAACCATTACCCTAACACATATGCTCACCCTAAACCATTGTCGTACCCTAACCTGTACCTTAAACTGTCCCCGTCCCTGTTCCCTAACCCTAACCGTAACCCTAACCCTAACACTTACCCGAAAACTTACCCTAACCCGATCTCTAATCCTAAACCGTATGCTAACACTAACCCGTACGCTAACACGTATGCTCACCCTAAACCGTTGTCGTACCCTAACCTGTACCCTAAACCGTCCCCGTCCCCATCCCCTAACCCTAACCCTAACCCTTACCCGAAGCCTTACCCTAACCCGTCCCCTAACCCTAACCCGTATGCTAACACTAACCCGTAACCTAAAACATACGCTCACCCTAAACTGTTGTCATAGCCTAACCTGTACCCTAAACTGTCCCCGTCCTCTAACCCTCACCCTAACCCTAACCCTCACCCTAAACCTTACACGAAGCCTTACCCTAACCCATTCCCTAATCCTAACCCGTACGCTAAAACTAACCCATACCCTAACAGGTATGCTCACCCTAAACAGTTGTCGTACCCTAACCTGTACCCTAAACTGACCCCGTCCCCGTGCCCGTCCCCTAACCCTAACCCTAACCCTTACCCGATGCCTTTTACTAACCCGTCCCTTAATCCTAACCCGTACGTTAACACTAACATGTACCGTAAAACGTACACTCACCCTAAACCGTTGTCATAGCCTAACCTGTACCCCAAACCGTCCCCGTCCTCTAACCCTAACCCTAACGCTAACCCTAACCCTAACACTTACCCGAAGCCTTACCCTAACCCGTCCATTAATCCTAACCCGTACGATAACACTAACCCGTACCGTAACACGTACGCTCTCCTTAAAACTTTGTCGTATCCTAACCTGTACCCTAACCGTCCCGGTCCCCTAACCCTAACCCTAACACTAACCCTAACCCTAACACTTACCCGAAGCCTTACCCTAAGACGTCCCCTTATCCTAACCCGTAGGCTAACACTAACATGTATCCTAACACGTACGCTCACCCTAAAGTGTTGTCATACACTAACTTGTACCTTAAACCGTCCCCGTCCACTAAACCTAACCCTAAACTTAACCCTATCCCTAACCCTTACCCGAAGACTTACCCTAACCCGCCCCCTAATCCTAACACGTAAGGTAACACTAACCCGTGCCCTAACACGTACACTCACCCTAAACCACTTTCGTACACTAACCTGTACCCTAAACCGTCCCTGTCCCCGTGCCCGTCCCCTAACCCTAACCCTAACCCTAACCCTAACCCTTACCCTAAGCCTTACCCTAACCCGTCCCCTAATCCTAACCTGTACGCTAACACTAACCCGTACCCTAACACGTACGCTCTCCCTAAACCGTTGTCGTAATTTAACCTGTACCCTAAACCATCCCCATCCCCTACCGTAACCCTAACCCTAACCCTAACCGTAACCCCGTCCCCGTCCCCTAACCCTAATCCAATCCCTTACCCTTACCCTAAGCCTTACACTAACCCGTCACTTAATCCTAACATGTACGCTAACACTAACACGTACCCTAACACGTACGCTCACCCTAAACCGTTGTCGTACACTAAACTGTACCCTAAACCGTCCCCGTCCCCTAACCATAACCCTAACACTAACCATTACCCGAAGCCTTACCCTAACCCGTCCCCTAATCCTAACACGTACGCTAACAGTAACCTGTGCCCTAACACGTATGCTCCCCCTAAACCGTTGTCGTACACTAACCTGTACCCTAAACCGTCCCCGTCGGCTAACCCTAACCCTAACGCTAACCCTAACCCTAACACTTACCCGAAGCCTTACACTAACCCGTCCCTTAATCCTAACCCGGACGCTAACACTAACACGTACCCTAACATGTACGCTGACCTTAAGCCATTGTCGTACACTAACATGTACCCTAAACTGTCCCGTCCTCGTCCCCGTCCCCTAAACCTAACCCTAACCCTTACCCGAAGCCTTACCCTAAACCGTCCCCTAAACCTAACCCGTACGCTAATATTAACCTGTACCCTAACATGTACCCTCACCCTAAACCGTTGTCGTACACTAACCTGTACCCTAAACTGTCCCAGTCCCCTAACCCTAACCCTAACCATAACCCTAACACTAACCCTTACCCGAAGCCTTACCCTAACCCGTGCCCTACTCCTAACCCGTACGCTAACACTAACACGTACCCTAACACATACGCTGACCCTAAACCATTGTCGTATCCTTACCTGTACCCTAAACCGTCCCTGTCCCCTAACCCTAACCCTAAACCTAACCCTAACCCTAGGCCTTACCCGAAACCTTACCCTAACCGTCCGATAATCCTAACCCGTACGCTAACACTAACCCGTACCCTAACTCGTACGCTCACCCTAAACAGTTGTCGTACCCTAAAGTGTACCCTAAACTGTCCCCGTCCCCGTCCCCTAACCCTAACCCTAACCCTAAACCTTAACCGAAGCCTTACCCTAACCCGTCCCCTAACCCTAAACCGCACGCTAACACTAACCCGTAACCTAACACGTACGCTCACCCTAAACCATTGTCATAGCCTAACCTGTACCCTAAACCGTCCCCATCCTCTAACCCTAACCCTAACCCTAACCCTAACCCTAACCCTAACACTTACCCGAAGCCTTACCCTAACCTGTCCCCTAATCCTAACCCGTACGCTAACACTAACCCGTACCCTAACACGTACGCTCTCCCTAAACAGTTGTCGTACCCTAACCTGTACCCTAAACCGTCCATGTCCCCTAACCCTAACCCTAACACTAACCCTAACCCTAACCCTTACCTGAAGCCTTACCGTAACCCGTCCCCTAATCCTAACCCGTACCCTAACACTAACCTGTATCCTAACACATACGCTCACCCTAAACCGTTGTCGTACCCTAACCTGTACCCTAAACCGTCACCGTCCCCTTAACCTAACCCTAACCCTAAACCTTACCCGAAGCCTTACCCTAACCCGTCCCCTAATCCTAACCCGTACGCTAACACTAACACGTACCCTAACACGTACGCTCACCCTAAACCGTTGTCGTACGCTAAACTGTACCCTAAACCGCCCCCGTACCCGTCCCCTGACCCTAACCCTAACCGTAACCCTAACCCTAACCCTTACCCGAAGCCTTACCCTAACCCTTCCCCTAATCCTGAACTGTACGCTAACACGAACCCTTACCCTAACACGTACGCTCACCCTAAACCGTTGTCGTAACTAACATGTACCCTAAACTGTCCCCGTCCCCGTGCCCGTCCCCTAACCCTAACCCTAACCCTAACCCTTACTCGAAGCCTTACCCTAACCTGTCCCCTAATCCTAACCCGTACGCTAACAGTAACCCGTACTCTAACACGTACGCTCACACTAAACCGTTGTCATACACTTACCTGTACACTCAAACGTCCCCTAACACTAACCCTAACCCTAACCCTAACTCTAACCCTTACCCGAAGCCTTACCTTAACCCGTCCCCTAATCCTAACCCGTACACTAACACTAACCTGTACCCTAACACGTACGCTCACCCTAAACCGTTCTCGTACACTTACCTGTACCCTAAACCGTCCCCGTCGCCTTCCCCGTCTCCTAACCCTAACCCTAACCCTAACCCTTACCCGAAGCCTTACCCTAACCCGTCCACTAATCCTAACCCGTACGCTAACAGTAACCCATACCCTAACACGTACGCTCTCCCTAAACCGTTGTCGTACCCTAAACTGTACCCTAAACCGTCGCCGTCAACTAACCCTAACCCTAACCCTAACCCTAATCCTTACCGTAACCCTTAGCCGAAGCCTTACCCTAATCCGTCCCCTAATCCTAACCCGTACGCTAACACTAACCTGCACCCTAACACATACGCTCACCCTAAAACGTTGTCGTACACTAATCTGTACCCTAAACCGTCCGCGTCCCCTAACCCTAACCCTAACCCTAACCCTTACCCGAAGCCTTACACTAACCCGTCCCTTAATCCTAACCCGTACGCTAACACTAACACGTACCCTAACACGTACGCTCACCCTAAACCGTTGTCGTACCCTAACCTGTACCCTAAACCATCCCCATCCCCATCCCCGTCCCCTAACCCTAACCCTAACCGTTACCCAAAGCCTTACACTAATACATCCTATAATCCTAACACGTATGCTACCACTAACCCGTACCCTAACACGTATGCTCACCCTAAACAGTTGTCGTACCCTAACCAGTACCCTAAACTGTCCCCGTCCCCGTGCCCGTCCCCTAACCCTAACCCTAAACCTAACCCTTACCCGAATCCTTACCCTAACACGTCCCCTAAACCTAACCCGTACGCTAACACTAACACGTACCCTAACACGTAGGCTCACCCTAAGCAGTTGTCGTATCCTAAGCTGTACCCTAAAACGTCCCCGTCTCCTAACCCTAACCCTAACCCTAACCCTAACCCTAAACTTTACCCGAAACCTTACCCTAACCCTTCCCCTAATCCTAACCCGTACGATAACACTAACCAGTATCCTAACACGTACGCTCCCCCTAAAATGTTGTCGTATGCTAACCTGTACTCTAAACGGTCCCAGTCCCCTGTTAAAGAAATCTGCACTAAAATGAAGTCTCACTGTCCCCCAGTCAAAAGGGCCATCTGAAAAAAGTGTAAAATCCAGAAATGCAGCACAGGCCATGGAGAACAGGGAGCCTTGTTATGCTGATGGGTGGGATGTAAATTGCCAAGAGCCACTCTGGAAAAGTGTATGGTGTTTCCTGAAACACCTAAAAAACAAAGCAACGGAGCCTACGGCACTTCCACTTATGGTCCTATAGCTTAGGGAAATTAAAATCCACAACACACAGCCACCCCAAAGTTTCAGACGGCTCTGTTTACAAGAACCTCGTCTACGGTACAAGTTAAATATCCCAGAAAGCGAAAATTGGATAAAGAAGTTGTGGTACGTACGTACAATGGAATATCACTCACCAATGAAATCTATGTCATCTGGCCCGTCGTGGCATAATGAGTGGATTCAGGTACGATGATTCTAAGTGAAATAAGTCACACAGAAAATGAAACATCATAAGATATCACTAATACAACGAATGTAATCTTGGCTACACATGAACTGAATTACAAAACAGAACAGGGTCTCAAATTTAGAAAACCAACTTATGTTTGCGTAAGGGGAAAGGTGAGTTGGGGTGCTGCATAAAACCAGAGTTAGAAATTAGCACAGATACCATTCCATAAGTCAAATACGTAATAGTCAAGACCTACCCCTTGCTCAACGAAATGGGCTAAACACCCTATATTCAACGCCTAGGAATACACCTGACTAGTAAGAATCTTCAATCCCATGGATTTATATGTCTCCATAAGAGAATGAAGCGTGTGTACGCAGCAGAGAAATGAATGCAGCAGAGAAAATCCGATAAATCCCATTATCAAAATTAATTACGAAAACAAAACACAATGACAGTGAAATAGAGAGCAATTCTTAAATAATTCATTCAGGGCTTGTGATGCAACCTGGATTTACCTCATCTACAACCAGAGCTGAGTGAGACATAAGGTTGGACACTTCGGGCTGATAGTATTGGTGAGGTTGGATGAGCAAACGCAGACCACTTGAAGTCATACTGCATGGTACCCATTCCATGGGTCCCAAATCTCCAGGTTTAAGAGATTCTTCCTTCAGCTAAAACATGCATGGGAAACCCACAGTATGGTGCACCGTGTGACTGGGAAACGATTTCAAATGCATCTCAGTTTTCGTCCCCTTTTACTCGGGTTCACAATTCCAGACCCTTTACTAACACTCTCCCCACTTGGAGAGTCAGTGCCTTTAACCTCCTGTTTGGCACAGTTTGCAATTTCTGTGCAAGATGAACAGGAATAGGGAGAACCAATGAGAGACTAGCTGTAGGTCTCTGCACAGGCAAATTTAACGCTCATTTCCCACCAGGAAGAGGAATTAACCAAGGCTCAGCATGCCGTGCCGGAACCAGTTTAGGGCCTGAAGCAATCCTGTAGCTTTGCGGCCAGCTCACAAGAAAGCGATTTGAAAAACCTAGCTCTGGGGCACTGTAATTCACAAAGCTGCAGAGTTATAAATGACAGCTATCGTCCAAAAATATATTGAAGGAAGCCTGTGAATAGGACTTGAAAGCGGGGCAGAATGGCAGGAAAACGATTTCAGGGGGTAGACGGGAATTGCATTTAAAGCATAGGAAAAGAGGCAGAACATCGACAATGATGCACTTGGCCAAAAAGGGCGTATGCGTTTTTTCCTGAATATATTCAGGAAAAAACGCATACGCACTTTTGGGCCAACCAAGCAAGCATGTTAAAGAAATCTGCACTACAATGAAGTCTCACTGCCCTCCGGTCAAAAGGGCCATCTGAAAAAAGTGTAAAATCCAGAAATGCAGCACAGGCCATGGAGAACGGGGAGCCTTGTTTTGCTGATGGGTGGGATGTAAATTGCCAACAGCCACTCTGGAGAAGTGTATGCTGTTTCCTGAAACACCTAAAAAACAAAGCAATGGAGCCTACGGCACTTCCACTTATGGTCCTATAGCTTAGGGAAATTAAAATCAAAAACACACAGCCATCCCAAAGTTTCGGACGGCTCTGTTTACAATAACCTCGTCTACAGTACAAGTTAAATATCCCAGAAAGCGAAAAATGGAGAAAGAAGTTGTGGTACGTACGTACAATGGGCTATCACTCACCAATGAAGTCTATGTCATCTGGCCCGTCATGGCATAATGAGTGGATTCATGTACGATGATTCTAAGTGAAATAAGTCACACAGAAAATGAAACATCATAAGATATCACTAATACACGGAATGTAATCTTGGCTACACATGAACTGAATTACAAAACAGAACAGGGTCTCAAATTTAGAAAACCAACTTATGTTTGCTTAAGGGGAAAGGTGAGTTGGGGTGCTGCATAAAACCAGAGATAGAAATTAGCACAGATACCATTCCATACGTCAAATATGTAATAGTCAAGACCTATCCCTTGCTCAACGAAATGCGCTAAACACCGTATATTCAACGCCTAGGAATACACCTGACTAGTAAGAATCTTCAAACCCATGGATTTATATGTCTCCATAAGAGAATCAAGCGTGTGTACAGCTGCATGAAGGCAGCAGAGAAAATCCGATAAATCCCATTATCAAAATGAATTACAAAAACAAAACACAATGACAGTGAAATAGAGAGCAATTCTTAAATAATTCATTCAGGTCTTGTGATGCAACCTGGATTTACCTCATCTAAACCCAGAGCTGAGTGAGATATAATGTTGGACTCTTCGGGCTGATAGCATTGGTGAGGTAAGATGAGCAAATGCAGACCCTTTGAAGTCATACTGCATGGGACACATTCCATGGGTTCCAACTCTCCAGGTTTAAGCGATTCTTCCTTCAGCTAAAACATGCATGGGAAACCCACAGTATGGTGCACCGTGTGACCGGGAAACGTTTTCAAATGCATCTCAGTTTTCGTCCCCTTTTACTCGGGTTCACTATTCCAGACCCTTTACTAACACTCTCCCCACTTGGAGAGTCAGTGCCTTTAACCTCCTCTTTGGCACAGTTTGCAATTTCTGCAAAAGATGAACAGGAATAGGGAGAACCAATGAGAGACTAGCTGTAGGTGTCTGCATGGGAAAATTTAACGCTCATTTCCTACCAGGAAGAGGAATTAACCAAAGGCTCAGCATGCCATGCCGGAACCAGATTAGGGCCTAAAGCAATCCTATGGGTTTGCGGCCAGCTCACATGAAAGCGAGTTGAAGAAAGGAACTCAGGGACACTGTAATTCACAAACTGGCAGAGTTATAATTGACAGCTATCGTCCAAAAATATATTGAACGTAGGCTGCGAAGAGGACTTGAAAGCGGGGCAGAATTGCAGGAAAACGATTTCAGGGGGTAGACTGGAATTGCATTTAAAACATAAGTAAAGAGGCAGAACGTCGACAATGATGCACTTGGCCAAAAAGGGCGTTTGCGTTTTTTCCTGAATATATTCAGGAAAAAACGCAAACGCACTTTTTGGCCAACCAAGCAAGCATGTTAAAGGAATCTGCACTACAATGAAGTCTCACTGCCCCCCGGTCAAAAGGGCCATCTGAAAAAAGTGTAAAATCCAGTAAGGCAGCACAGGCCATGGAGAACAGGGAGCTTTGTTATGCTGATGGGCCGGGTGTAAATTGCCAACAGCCACTCTGGAGAAGTGTATGGTGTTTCCTCAAACACCTAAAAGACAAAGCAACGGAGCCTACGGACTTCCACTTATGGTCCTATAGCTTAGGGAAATTAAAATCAAAAACACACAGCCACCCCAAAGTTTCGGACGGCTCTGTTTACAAGAACCTCGTCTACGGTACCAGTTAAATATCCCAGAATGTGAAAAATGGATAAAGAAGTTGTGGTACGTACGTACAATGGAATATCACTCACCAATGAAGTCTATGTCATCTTGCCCGTCGTGGCATAATGAGTGGATTCAGGGACGATGATTCTAAGTGAAATAAGTCACACAGAAAAAGAAACATCATAAGATATCACTAACACACGGAATGTAAACTTGGCTACATATGAACTGAATTACAAAACATAACAGGGTCTCAAATTGAGAAAACAAACTTATGATTGCTTAAGGGGAAAGGTGAGTTGGGGTGCTGCATAAAACCAGAGATAGAAATTAGCACAGATACATTTCTGTAAGCCAAATATGTAATAGACAAGACCTACCCCGTGCTCAACGAAATGGATTAAATACCACATATTCAATGCCTAGGAATACACCTGACTAGTAAGAATCTTCAAACACATGGATTTATATGTCTCCATAATAGAATCAAGCGTGTGTACAGCTGCATGAACGCAGCATAGAAAATCTGATAAATCCCATTATCAAAATGAATTACAAAAACAAAACACAATGACAGTGAAATAGAGAGGTATTAATAAATAATTCATTCAGGGCTTGTGATGCAACCTGGATTTACACATCTACCCCCAGATCTGAGTGAGACATAAGGCTGGACACTTCGGGCAGATAGCATTAGTGAGGTTCGATGAGCAAATGCAGACCCTTTGAAGTCATACTGCATGGTACCCATTCCATGGGTCCCAACTCTCCAGGTTTAAGCGATTCTTCTTTCAGCTAAAACATGCATGGGAAACCCACAGTATGTTGCACCATGTGACTGGGAAACATTTTCAAATGTATCTCAGTTTTCATCCCCTTTTACTCGGGTTCACCATTCCAGACCCTTTACTAACACTCTCCCCACTTGGAGAGTCAGTGCCTTTAACCTCCTGTTTGGCACAGTTTGCAATTTCTGCGCAAGATGAACCTGAATAGGGAGAGCCAATGAGAGACTAACTGTGGGTGTCTGCACGAGCAAATTTAACGCTCATTTCCCACCAGGAAGAGGAATTAACCAAAGGCTCAGCATGCCCTAAAGGAACCAGATTAGGCCTGAGGCAATCCTGTGGGTTTGCGGCCAGCTCTCAAAAAGCGAGATGAAGAATGGAGCTCAGGGGCACTGTAATTCACAAACATGCAGACTTATAAATCACAGCTCTCGTCCAAAAATATATTGAATGAAGGCTGCGAAGAGGACTTGAAAGCGGGGCAGAATTGCTGAAAACGATTTCAGGGGGTAGACTGGAATTGCATTTAAAGCATAGGAAAAGAGGCAGAATGTCGACAATGCTGCACCTGGGTAAAAAGGGCGTATGCGTTTTTTCCTGAATATATTCAGGATAAAACGCCCTTTTTGGCCAACCAAGCAAGTGTGTAAATGAAATCTGCACTTCAATGAAGTGTCACTGACCACCGGTCAAAAGGGCCATCTGAAAATATTGTAAAATCGAGAAAGTGAGGACAGGCCATGGAGAACAGGAAGCCTTGTTATGCTGATGGGCGAGTTGTAAATTGCCAAAAGCCACTCTGGAGAAGTGTATGGTGTTTCCTGAAACACCTAAAAAACAAAGCAACGGCGCCTACGGCACTTCCACTTATGGTCCTATAGTTTAGGGAAATTAAAATCAAAAACACGCAGCCACTCCAAATTTTCGAATGGCTCTGTTTACAATATCCTCATGTATGGTACAAGTTAAATATCCCAGAAAGCGGAAAATGGATAAAGAAATTGTGGTACGAACGTACAATGGAATATCACTCAGCAATGAAATTTATGTCTTCCGGGCCGTCGCGGCATAATGAGTGGATTCAGGTATGAAGGCTCTAAGTGAATTTAGTCACACAGAGAAAGAAACATCATAAGATATCACTAATACACGGAATATAAACTTGGCTACACATGAACTGAATTACAAAACACAACAGGGTCTCAAGTTTAGCAAACCAACCAATGCTTGCTGAAGGCGAAAGGTGAGTTGGGGTGCTACATAAAACCAGAGATTCAAATTAGCACAGATACCGTTCCATAAGCCAAATATGCAATAGTCAAGACCTACTCCTTGCTCAATAAAATGGACTCAACACCCCAAATTCAACGCCTAGGAATATACCTGGCTAGTAAGAATCTTAAAACTCATGGATTTATATGTCTCCATAGGAGAATCAAGCGTGTGTACAGCGGTATAAACGCAGCAGTGAAAATCCGATAAATCCCATTATCAAAATGAATTATAAAAACAAAACACAATGACAGTGAAATAGAAAGCAATTCTTAAATAATTCATTCAGGACTTGTGATGCAACCTGGATTTACCATATCTACACCCAGAGCTGGGTGAGACATAAGGCTGGACACTTTGAGCTGATAGCATTGGTGAGGTTCGGTGAGCAAATGCAGACCCTTTGAAGTCATACTGCATGATACCCATTCCATGGGTCCCAACTCTCCAGGTTTAAGGGATTCTTCCTTTAGCTAAAACATGCATGGGAAACCCAGAGTATGGGCCCTGTGACTGCGCAACGTTTTTAAATGCATCTAAGTTTTCGTCCCCTGATACTCGGGTTGACCATTCCGGATGGTATAATAACACTCTCCCCGCTTGGAGAGTCAGTGCCTTTAACCTCCTGTTGGACACAGTGAGCAATTTCTGCGCAAGATGAATAGGAATAGGGAGAAACAATGAGAGACTAGCTGTAGGTGTCTGCACGGGCAAATTTATGCTCATTTCCCTCCAGGAAGTGGAATTAACCAAAGGCTCAGCATGCCGGGCCGGAACCAGATTAGGGCCTGAAGCAGTCCTGCGGTTTTGCGGCCAGCTCACAAGAAAACGAGTTGAAGAAAGGAACTCAGGGGCACTGTCATTCACAAACCTGCAGAGTTATAAATGACAACTATCGTACAAAAATACATTGAAGAAGGCTGCGAAGAGGACTTGACAGCGGGGCAGAATTGCTGGAAAACGATTTCAGGGGGTAGACTGGAATTGCATTTAAAGCATAGAAAAGAGTCATAACGTCGACAATGATGCACTTGGCCAAAAAGGGCGTATGCGTTTTTACCTGAATATATTCAGGAAATAACGCATACGCACTTTTTGGCCAACCAAGCAATCGTGTAAAGGAAATCTGCACTACAATGAAGTCTCACTGCCCCCCGGTCAAAAGGGCCTTCTGAAAAAAGTGTAAAATCCAGAAAGGCAGGACAGGCCATGGAGAACAGGGAGCCTTGTTATGCTGATGGACGGGATATAAATTGCCAACAGCCACTCTGGAGAAGTGTATGGTGTTTCCTGAAACACCTAAAAAACAAAGCAACGGAGCGTACGGCACTTCCACTTAAGCTCCTATAGCTTAGGGAATTAAAATCAAAAAGACACAGCCACGCTAAAATTTCAGAAGGCTCTGTTTACAAGAACCTCATCTACGGTACAAGTTAAATATCCCAGAAAGCGAAAAATGGATAAAGAAGTTGTGGTACGAATGTACTTTGGAATAACACTCAGCAATGAAATCTAGGTCATCAGGCCCATCGTGGCATAATGAGTGGATTCAGGTACGATGATTCTAAGTGAAATAAGTCACACAAAAAAAGAAACACCATAAGATATCACTAATACACGGAATGTAAACTTGGCTACACATGAACTGAATTACAAAACAGAACAGGGACTCAAATTTAGAAAAGCAACCAATGCTTGACTAAGGGCAAAGGTGAGTAGGGGTGCTGCATAAAACCAGAGATTGAAATTAGCACAGATACCGTTCCATAAGCCAAATATGTAATAGTCAAGACCTACTACTTGCTCAACGACATGGACTCAACACCGCATATTCAACGCCTAGGAATACACCTGACTAGTAAGAATCTTCAAACCCATGGATTTATATGTCTCTGTAAGAGAATCAAGCGTGTGTACAGCAGCATAAAAGCAGCAGTGAAAATCCGATAAATCTCATTATCAAACTAAATTACAAAAACAAAACACAATGGCAGTGAAATAGAGAGCAATTCTTAAATAATTCATTCAGGGATTGTGATGCAACCTGGATTTACCTCATCTACACCCAGAGCTGGGTGAGACATAAGGCTGGACACTTCTGACTGATAGCATTTGTGAGGTTCAGTGAGCAAATGCAGACCCTTTGAAGTCATACTGCATGGTACCCATTCCATGGTTCCCAACTCTCCAGGTTTAAGGAATTCTTCCTTCAGCTTAAACATGCTTGGGAATCCCAGAGTATAGTCCGCCGTGTGACTGGGAAACGATTTTAAATGCCTCTCAGGTTTCGTTCCCTGGTACTTGGGTTCACAATGCCAGACGCTTTACTAACTCTCTACCCACTTGGAGAGTCAGTGCCTTTAACCTCCTGTTTGGCACAGTTTACAATTTCTGCACAAGATGAACAGGAATAGGGAGAACCAATGAGAGACTAGCTTTAAGGTCTGCACGGGCAACTTAAATGTTCATTTCCCAGCAGAAAGAGGAATTTACCAAAGTCTCAGCGTGCCTTGCCGAAACCATTTTAGGGCCTGAAGCAATCCTGTGGGTTTGCGGCTAGCTCACAAGAAAGCGAGTTGAAGAAAGGAGCTCAGGGACACTGTAATTAACAAACCTGCAGAGTTATAAATGACAGGTATCATACAAAAATATATTGAAGTAAGGCTGCGAAGAGGGCTTGAAAATGGGGCAGAATTCCAGGAATATGATTTCAGGATGTAGACGGGCAGTGCTCTGAAAGCATAGGAGAAGAGGCCGATCCTCGACAATGATGCACTTGGTCAAAAAGTGCATATGCCTTTTTTCAGGGCCCTCATTAAAGAGGGTAGGAGGCTCCCAGCATGCTTTCGTGGCCAACAGTGGGCCCACATCGCCAAGGCGATGTGAGCCAGCCAGGCAGGAGTGACCTCACACCAGAGGGCCCACCTCACAGAAGGGTAAGGAACCCAGCCAGGATCAGACTCTCACCAGAGTGCCCACATCAGCAAGGGGCTGTGAACCACGCAGGAGTATCATCACACCCATGGGGCCACATCATCAAAAGTTGAGGTACACAAAAAATGTGGCCTCAAACCAGAGGACCCAGATCACCATGAGTTTCGGAGCGAGGCAGGCAGGATTAACCTCACAACACATGGCCCATTGTATAAAAAAGGTGAGGAACCCAGCAGTTGGGACATCTCAGCAGGCGGCCCAGAGCACCGAGGCTATGGGATCCAGGCAGTGATGAACTCACAACAGAGGGCCCTCATCATGAAACTGTGAGCAAACCAGCCGTTGTGACCTCAGAGCAGAAGGCCCACATCCCCATGGGGAAGGGAACCAAGCAGGAGTGTCATCGCACCAGTGGGCACACATCAGAAAATGTGGGGAGCCCAGCAGTTAGGGCCTGACGCCAGAGGGCTCTCATCACCGAGGAGAGGAGGCTCCCAGCAGGCTCCAACTGCTACCAGAGGGCCGCCATCACCAATGCGGGATGTGCCAGCCAGGCAGGAGTGACCTCAGAGCAGAGGGTCCACCTCACAAAAGTGTGAGGAACCCAAAGAAGATCAGACTCTCACCACAGGGCCCACATCACCAAGGGAATGGGAACCAGGCTGGAGTGTCCTCACACCAGTGAGGCGTCATCACCGAAATGTGAGTGACCCAGCACACGTGGCCTCAAACCAGAGGACACACATCACCAAGGGGCTGGGTGTGAGGCAGGCAGGAGGAGCCTCAAAATATAGGGCCCATGGAATAAAAATGGTGAGGAATCCAGCAGTTGGAACCTCCCAGCAGGCGGCCAGGAGCAGCGAGGCTATGGGATCCAGACCTGACTGAACTCAAAACAGAGGGCCCTCATCATGAAACTCTGAGCAGCCCAGCCGTTGGGACCTCAGAGCAGAAGGTCCACATTCCCATGTGGTTGGGAACATGGCATAAGTGTACTCGCACCACAGGGCACACATCAGAGAATTTTGGGAGCTCAGAAGTTAGGGCCTGATGCCAGAGGGCCCTCATTACCAAGGGGAGGAGACTCCAAGCAGGCACCAACTCCCAACTGAGGGCCCATGTCGCCAAGGGGACGTGTGACAGCCAGGCAGTAGTGACCTCACAGCAGAGGGCCTACCTCACAGAAGGGTGAGGAACCCAGCCAGGATAAGACTCTCACCAGAGGGCCCACATCACCAAGGGGATCAGAAACAGGCAGGACTGTCTTCACACCAGTGTGGCCACATCATAGAAAGGTGAGGAACCCAGCACATGTGGCCTAAACCAGAAGACCCATATCTCCAAGGGGCTCGGAGTGAGGCAGGCAGGAGGAGCCTCACAACACAGGGCCCATAGAATAAAGACGGTGAGGAATCCCGCAGTTGGAACCTCCCAGCAGGTGGCCAGGAGCAGCGAGGCTATGGGATCCAGGCCGGAGTGAACTCACACCTGAGGGCCCTCATCATGAAACTGAGCAACCCAACGTTGGGACCTCAGAGCAGAAGGCCCACATTCCCATGGGGTTGGGAAACTGGCAGGAGTGTACTCGCACCACAGGGCGCACATCAGAAAATTTTTGGAGCCCAGGAGTTACGGCCGGACGCCAGAGGGCCCTCATTTCCAAGGGGAGGAGACTCCCAGCAGGCACCAACTCCCACCAGAGGGCCGACGTCGCCAAGGCGGGGTGTGCCAGCCAGGCAGGAGTGACCTCAGAGAAGAGGTCCCACCTCACAGAAGTGTGAGTAACGCAACCAGTATCAGACTCTCACCGGAGGGCCCACATCACCAAGAGGATGGGAACCAGGCAGGAGTGTCCTCACACCAGTGGGGCCACATCAGCCAAAGGTGAGGGACCCAGCACATGTGGCCTCAAACCAGAGGACACACATCACCAAGGGGCTGGGAGTGAGGCAGGTGTCTGGAGGGGCACATTTAACTCTAATTTCCCACCAGGAAGAGGAATTAACCAAAGGCTCAGAGTGACGTGCTGGACCCTGATTACGGCCTGAAGCAAACCTGCGGTTCTGTGGCCAGCTTTCAAGGAAACGAGTTTTGAAGGAAATCACGGGCACTGTAATTCACAAACCTGCAGAGTTATAAATGACAGCTATTGGCAAAAATATATTGAAGTAAGTCTGCAAAGAGGACTTGAAAACGAGGCAGAATTGCAGGAATCATATTTCAGGAGGTAGATTGGAATTGCATTTAAAGTATGTGAAAAGCGGCAGATCTTTGACAGTGATGCACTTGGACAAAAGGGCGTATACATTTTTTCCTGAATATATTCAGGAAAAAACGCATATGCCCTTTTTGGCCAACCAAGCACTCGAGCAATGGAAATCCGCATTACAATGAAGTCTCATTTCCCATTCGTCAAAAGGGCCATCTGAAAAAAGTGTAAAAACCAGATACACAGGACAGGCCATGGAGAACAGGGAGCCTTGTTATGCTGATGGGCGGGATGTAAGTCACCAACAGACACTCTGGAGATGTTTATGGTGTATCCTGAAACATCTGAAAAACAAAGCTACAGACCCTAGGGCACTTCCACTTTTGGCCCTTTAGCTTAGGAAAATTAAAATCAACAAGACACAGCCAACACAAAATTTAGGGCTGCTGTGTTTACAAGAACCTCGAATCCAGTACAAATTAAATATCCCAGAAAGAAAAAAATGGATAAAGGAGTTGTGCTACTTACGTACAACGGAATATCACTCAGCAATGAAATCAATGTCATCAGGCCTGTAGCAGCAAATTGAGTGGATTTAAGTATGATGATTCTAAGAGAAATAGAGAAATATGTCACACAGAGTAAGATAATTATCATAAGATATCACTAATAGAGAGAGTGTAAACTTGGCTACACATAAACTGAATTACAAAACCGAACAGAGTCTCACATTTAGATAAAAACTTATGCTTGCTTAAGGGGAAAGTTGAGTTGGGGTGCTGTATAAAACCAGAGATTGTAATTAGCACACATACCGTTCCATAAGCCAAATATGTAATAGACAAGACCTACTCTTTGCTCAACGAAATAGACTCATCCATGGTGTATCACCTCACACCTGTTAGAATGGGCATCATCAGAAAATCTACAAACAACAGATGCTGGAAAGGGTGTGGAGATAAGGAACCCTCTTCCACTATTGTTGGGAATGTAAATTGATACAGTCACTGTGGAGAACATTATGGAGTTTCTTATAAAACTAAGAATACAATTACCATATGATACAGCAATGCCACTACTGGGCATATACCCAGACAAAACCATAAATCAAAAAGAGACATTCACCGCAATGTTCATTGCATCACTATTTACAATATCCAGGTAATGGAAGCAACCTAAATGCCCACAGACAGACGAATGCATAAAGATGTGGTACATATATAAAATGGATTATCACTAAGCCATAAAAAGGAATGAAATTGGGTCATTTGTAGAGACGTTGATGGATCTAGAGACTGTCATAAAGAGTGAAGTAAGTCAGAAATAGAAAAACAAATCTTGTATATTAATGCATATATGTGGAACCTAGAAAAAATGTACAGATGAACCGTTTTGCAAGGCAGAAATAGAGCAACAGATGTAGAAAACAAACGTATGGACACGAAGGGGGGAAAGATGTTGGGGGGGGTGGTGGGAGGAGTTGAGAGATTGGGATTGGCATGTATACATTTATATGTATAAAATAGATAACCAAAAAGAACCTGCTGTATAAAAAAATAAAATAAAATTCAAAATTACAAAAAGTAAAACAGACAAAATATTCTTCCCTTCACATACATGTATTTATATGAATAAATTATTTCCATGCTTATATCTGTAAATACAAAAAAGAGGAATAAAATCTACCTTGAACCAAAAGCGAAAAAAAGAAAAAAAAAAACAGAACCCACCAGTTACACAGAGGAAAACCATATCAGGCCACTTGCTCCAGTTGTAAACAATTCTGAAGTTGGTCAGTGTTGGGGAATCATCTCCCATTCAGCCAGCAGGCCTCATGCAACAAGCATCCTCATTGCAGAGCTGGGGGCCCGTGCCGAGGCATCTGTGAGTAAACGTGGGCCGAGCCCCAGGCCAGCTGCTGCTGAAATGTTCCCACCCTTCCCAGGTAAAACACCTGAATATGTACAAGGACTTGAAAGCCTAGAGGAAGGGCCATGGAGCCACATGAGCGACAGCATGCCAGCCGACTTGGTGCCTGCAGGCCAGCCAGGATGGTCCTGGACCTGGGTGCTCTTCTGGAAGCTTTCCATTTCCCTGCCTGAGATACCCCTGCTGTCCCGGCCCCCACTGATTTCTCCCTCACTCACCTCTGTCCAGGGAGAAATTCCAGCAGCAGGTATGGTTGACACATCCTCTTCTTTAGCAGGTGGCATCTTGGTAACTGCTGCAGAAAGTCCAGCAGAGCCCCACTCACACTGGGCCACCCACAAACCCGTGGCCTCTCACTCCCTCCCACCAGTCCAGCCCCGAGACTGCTGACTGGGCAGAGAAAATGGCGTCAGGCACAGCTGCAGGGGCTCTTGCTGCCTGGAGCGGTGTTTATATTGATCTCAACCCAGGCACACCTGGGGAGGGATGGCCGGCACGGTCAGGCTTCCCAGGCCAGCCAATAATCACCCCTCAGGAGCTCACAGTTGCAGAAACTGGAACTTGCTGAAGCGGCCAGGTCCAAGGAACAGGTGTGGGCTCCTGAGAGTCAGGCTAGACAAGGCGCTGAAGCTCTGGCTTGTTTTCTAATTATATTATCTGGCCCATGAGTGGGAGACAACTTCAAGAAAACCCTCTCCTAATGAGAGGAACCCAGGAGTCAGGGAGAGGAGGGGTGCGTGGTGGGTGGAGACAGAGGTCTGGTGCCCCGAGTGCAGTGGAAGTCTCTGGAAGACCAGGTGGGGGGAGGACACAGAGTGATGCCCAGGGTCACAGACCTGTCAGAGCTGCTGTTTGTTAGTTCAAGTCCTGCTCTGAGGTGCTCTGTGTCAGATCTGAGTGACAGGTGAGTTGGGAGTGCTCTGAATTGAGGGCGATGTGCATGGTTCCTGTGTGCCCAGCCCTGCCAGGGTATCTGCAAGGGTAGCTCTGTATCCTGGGAGGGGCCTGACCACGAGAGCCCCATGGGCTGCAGGGGAACCTGCCCAGGGAACCCCATATCCTGGGAGGGGCATGAACAGGAGAGCACCGTGGGCTGGGGTGGGGGTGGGGTACCTGCCCAGGTGAGCTCCATATCCTGGGATTGGCCTGACCTCGAGAGCCCCATGGGCTGCTGGAGTCCTGGTAAAGGATGTCAGGGCAGTCAGTGAAGCCACCGAGGATAGACCTCCAGTAGTTCCTAAATCCTACACCCTGCTGGTCATTCTACCAACCACCAGTACATGGTATTCTGTATTTGTCTTCAATGATGCCTTCTTTTGTATTCTATTAGTCCCAGAGTCACAAGAAATTTTGGCTTGTGAGTGGCAGGACTCAACATAAAACTAAAACAATACTTCCGGGCCGTGTTGCCCCAAGGGTTCAAAAATTCCCACACCATCTTTGGGGAAAGCTCAGCTAAAGACCTAAAAGTTCTACCTCTGGAAAAGGAAACACTCCTTCAATATGCAGACGACATTCTGATCGCCAGCCCTACTAAGGAGACCTCTGAACTACCAAGCCAATAAAGGATACAAGTTGTCCAAGGAAAAGCTCAAATATCACAGACTACGGTGACCTGCCTGGGCTTCATTCTCACAGAAGGTCGGAGAAGCCCATTCCAGGAAAGGGAAGAAACAATTTACAGCCTTACCCATTTCTAAAACTAGAAGAGAGCTTAGGGGTTCGTGGCGAGGCCAGGGTTTGCTGCTTCTGGATCCCTAACTACAGTCTACTAGCTGGGCCTCTATATGAAACACTGAAAGGAAAAGATGATGATCCTTTTGAATAGAATCCAGAAGTGGCCTTTCAAGAATGGAAAGAGCAGTCAATTCAGACCCTTGCCCTGGAACTCCCTAATTTAGTTAAACCCTTTGACCTTTACTTTCCAGGTGAACGGTGAATCACCATTGGAGTATTAGTGCAAAACCTGGGACCAGTTGAAATGGAACAATGCAAGAATGCCATCCAGGTAGGATAAACTACGGTCACCAAGGGGCTTGGCCCACCGCCACATCTGGCCAAGATACTGGCAGTATCTGAAAACCTGGAAATCAGCAGCCCAAAAGGCCACCTCCCTCCTAAGGGAAAAGGACCCCACGTGGTGTTCCTAACACCCAACCATGCCCTGAAGTTGCAGGGTTTGCTCCGTGGGCACACTGACCTTGAGTGAGGAGGTCCTCCAACTCCAACCTCCAGAGAGATAACTGGGGCAAAGGGGCACCATGACGACTCGTGTGACCATCACTTGACCTGGAGTTTCTCTCATAAAACAACAAGAGTGTGTCCCAAAAGAGTAGACTACTGCTTGCAGGACTTACTGCGCCCAGAGGGGAGGTAATAATCTTGGCGGGGGAACCGTATATCACGCTGTCACCATAGAAGAGCCTACAGACACTGTGATGATGGTGGCCAATAAGACCGGCTGGATTCCTGTTTACTTCAAAAGGCTGTTGACTCAGTGGCCATCATGGTCCTTCATCACCACTGACCCTGGACTGTCTGGGAGTTGAGCAGGCAGGGTCCTGACACCTGGTGCTGTTTTTACGTTAATTCAGGGGCCTAATTGAAGAAAGCGCAGACTACTGGTCAGAGCATCTACGCTGGCAGAAACGGTCAGCCTAAGGTGGCCGAACAAATGTGGGGCGGGGTGAAACTGGACCTCACAGCATCACTGCACATCTCCTTCCTGGACCCTTAAAGGTCATTAGAATCTATAACACTACCAATACTTGTGCTCAGGCGGACGAGCAGGGAGGCATGAGGACTGGGGACAATCAACGTCACCTGGAGGCTGCTGGGGAGAAGTTCTGACCCTCGCCCACAGGCATGAGGGCTCCTAACTCAGCACTCAGCAGTTACAGATGAAGGGTCTGCACCCTCAGCCCTCTAAGAATGAGGAAGGGGACAAAATGCAGAAGAGGGGTTTGTCCCAGGCAAAGCCCCTTAAAAATCCCTGGGAGATAAAAATAGAATCTGGGCAATAAAATAAAGTCTAACCTTTTTTATCCTTTGTGCTTTGTCTAATTTCACGTGCTCCTAGGGTCCCACATACAGAGGTTCAACAGCCGGCACTTCAGACCAGATTTCCTAGTGCAGAATGGCTGGGTCGACACCTCAGCTCCTGGGGCACAGTGCAGACTCCGCGATATAGAGCCTGAGCTGCAGCCAACTGGGCCCTCGAGAGCTCCGCCCCCTCCCTCCCACTGACTCTGACAGGATCTCTACACAGCAGCCCAGCCCACAGCCCACGGGGTAGCACATGCTCTCACCTCTCCATTCTCTGATCAAAATATAAAGTTTCCTTTGCTTCTGAACCAAACTCAGTCTCGACCTGTTGGCTCCAATGACACTGGGCAGGGGGACACTTGTTGGGGTCCACTCTGGAGGATCAGTAACAGAAATTGAGAACATTGTAACTTCAATGAACAGATGTGTGAACCAAACTGTAATTAACATAGAACAGTGTATAAGGCTCGGGCAAAATAAGATGTTTCTAACACTTCCATTTGATATTTCCATCACTTTATTATAAGCAAGTTCAGTGAAAAGGTCTTATTTGTCAGGTCAATACTAGAGAAACGAAGTGATTTCTTTCCAAGGATGTACATCTAATAATCTTGGTTAAAGCTTCAATCTTGTTTTAAATGCTTTTCCATTGAAAATGATACCTCTCTTTCAGCTCCCCCATTTCTGAGAAGTATAAAATCTTATAATTTATTATGACCAAATGGGAAAGGTGGGAGGAGGGATAAATTAACAGTTTGGGATTAACACATACACACTGCTATGTATAAAATCGATCATCAACAAGGAACTACTGTATAGCACAGGGAACTACACTCAAAATTTTGCAATAACCTATAAGGGGAAATAATCTGAAAACGAATAGATGTTTTTATTGACATCATCTATTAATGACAGTTAAAATGGAACCTAAGGGAAGCCAGTGGTGAGTGCTTCTGATCCTGAAGACTTCAATCATCTAAAGTTTGGACTCTGCCTACTTCCCAAAGCCCTTAATGAACATATGTGTAGCCGTAGCTTAAAAAATTCCCCAGTTTGGGCTGTGGAGAGACACTGATTTTGAAAAAGCCCTGGTGTTCTCCTCACATGAATGGGACACTTCCTACAGCTAAAACATGCCTGTCACACCCAGAGGATGGTATACCGTCTGATCGGGAAGAGTTTGGAAAAGGCATCTCATCTCCTCATCTCCTGGTGCTCGGGTTCACCCCTCCAGCGTCTTTACGAACAGTCTCCCCACTTGGAGATGTCAGCACTGTCAACATCCTGTTGCAGACAGTTTGGAATTTGTCCAGAGGATGAAGCAGAAGGAGGAGGAACAATGAGAGACAAGTCCTAGGTGTTCGGACAGGCACATGTCACTCTAATTTCCAATCAGGAAGACGAATTGACCAAAGGCTAGGGTTGCCCATGGAAACAGAATAGGGCTTGAGGAAATCCCGCTGCTTTGTGGCCAGTTCCCATAAACACAAGTTGAAAAATGGAACTCAGGGACGCTAAAATTCACGAAACTGCAGAGTTGAAAATATCTATCACTGAACAATGTCTTGAGGAAAGTCAGAGAAAAGGACTTGTAAGCAATGGAGAATGGCAGGAAAGGGATTGGAAGAGGTAGAAAGGACTCGCCATTAAGCACAAGAAAAGGGGCTGAACATTGCCAACATTGCAGTTGGCCAAAAAGGGTGTATGCGTCTTTTTCTGTATATATTCAAGAAAAGGGCATACACTTTTTTAGCCAACCAAACAGGTGGGCACTGGAAATCAATACTACAAAACATATCACTTCGCATCAGTCAGAAGAGCCTTCCTTGTAAAGTGTAAACACCAGAAATGCAGGACAGGGCAAGGAGAAAAGGGAGCCCTGTGACGCTTATAGTGGAAATGTATATTGCCAACGGTCACTCTGGAGAAGTGTATTGTGTTTACTAAAGCATCTAAAAAATGAGCTACAGAGCACAGGGCACTTGCACTCATGGATGTATATCTTGGGAAAAACAAAAATGGAGAGGACACAGGCACCCCAATGTTTACCGCCTCTCTGTTTAAAAGATCCTCGACTAGGATATAATTTATATGTCTGTGGAGGGAAAAAATGGATAGAGATGTGGCACTTATGTAGAGTGGAATATTACTCAGCCTGAAAATCAATGAAATATGGCCAGTTGTAACAACCCCAGAGGAGTTACGTATGATCATTCGAAGTCACATAATTCAAAAAGAAAAAGACATATGATACTACTAATACATGGAATATAAACGAGGGTACAAATGAACTGAATTACAAAACAGAACGGGGTCTCAGATTTAGAAAACCAACTTATGCTTGCTTAAGGATAAAGGAGAGTTGGGGTGCTGCATAAAACCAGAGATTGAAATTAGCACAGATACCGTTCCATAAGCCAAATATGTAATAGAGAAAACCTACTCCCTGGTCAACGAAATGGACTCAACACCCCATATTCAGCACCTAGGAATATACGGGATGAGTAAGAGTCTTAATACCTATGGATTTATATGTCTCGGTAAGAGAATCAAGCGTTTGTACAGTGACATAAACGCAGCAGTGAAAATCAGCTAAATCCCATTATCAAAATAAATTTCAAAAACACAACACAATGACAGTGAAATAGAGAGCAATTCTTAAATAATTCATTCAGGGCTTGTGATGCAACCTGGATTTACCACATCTACACCCAGAGATGGGTGAGACATAAGGCTGGACACTTCGGGCTGATAGCATTGGTGAGGTTCGGTAAGCAAATGCAGACCCTTTGAAGTCATACTGCATGGTACCCATTCCATGGGTCCCAACTCTCCAGGTTTAACGGATTCTTCCTTCAACTTAAACATGCTTGGGAACCCAAGAGTATGGTGCACCGTGTGACCGGGAAGTCTTTTCAAATGCATCTCAGTTTTCGTCCCCTTTTACTCGTGTTCACAATTCCAGACCATTTACTAACACTCTCACCACTTGGAGAGTCAGTGCCTTTAACCTCCTGTTTGGCACAGTTTGCAATTTCCGCACAAGGTGAACAGGAATAGGGAGAAAAAATGAGTGACTAGCTGTAGGTGTCTGCACGGGCAAATTTAACGCTCATTTCCCATCAGGAAGAGGAATTAACCAAAGGCTCAGCATGCCGTGCCGGAACCAGATTACGGCCTGAAGCAATCCTGCGGGTTTGCGGATAGCTCACAAGAAAGCGACTTGAAGAAAGGAGCTCAGGGACACTGTAATTCACAAACGGGCAGAGTTATAATTGAAAGCTATAGTCCAAAAATATATTGAAGGTAGGCTGCGAAGAGGACTTGAAAGCGGGGCAGAATGGCAGGAAAACGATTTCAGGGGGTAGACTGGAATTGCATTTAAAGCATAGGAAAAGAGGCAGAACGTCGACAATGATGCACTTGGCCAAAAAGGGCGTATGCGTTTTTTCCTGAATATATTCAGGAAAAAACGCATACGCCCTTTTAGGCCAACCAAGCAAGCATGTTAAAGAAATCTGCACTACAATGAAGTCTCACTGCCCCCCGGTCAAAAGGGCCATCTGAAAAAAGTGTAAAATCCAGAAATGCAGCACAGGCCATGGAGAACAGGGAGCCTTGTTATGCTGATGGGTGGGATGTAAATTGCCAACAGCCACTCTGGAGAAGTGTATGGTGTTTCCTGAAACACCTAAAAAACAAAGCAACGGAGCCTACGGCATTTCCACTTATGGTCCTATAGCTTAGGGAAATTAAAATCAAAAACACACAGCCACCCCAAAGTTTCAGACGGCTCTGTTTACAAGAACCTCGTCTACGGTACAAGTTAAATATCCCAGAAAGCGAAAAATGGATAAAGAAGTTGTGGTACGTACGTACAATGGAATATCACTCAACAATGAAGTCTATGTCATGTGGCCCATCGTGGCATAATGAGTGGATTCAGGTACGATGATTCTAAGTGAAATAAGTCACACAGAAAATGAAACATCATAAGATATCACTAATACACCGAATGTAATCTTGGCTACATATGAACTGAATTACAAAAGAGAACAGGGTCTCAAATTTAGAAAACCAACTTATGTTTGCTTAAGGGGAAAGGTGAGTTGGGGTGCTGCATAAAGTCAGAGATAGAAATTAGCACAGATACCATTCCATACGTCAAATATGTAATAGTCAAGACCTACCCCTTGCTCAACGAAATGGGCTAAACACCCTATATTCAATGCCTAGGAATACACCTGACTAGTAAGAATCTTCAAACCCATGGATTTATATGTCTCCATAAGAGAATCAAGCGTGTGTACAGCTGCATGAGGGCAGCAGAGAAAATCCGATAAATCCTATTATCAAAATGAATTACAAAAACAAAACTCAATGACACTGAAATAGAGAGCAATTCTTAAATAATTCATTCAGGGCTTGTGATGCAACCTGGATTTACCTCATCTACACCCAGAATTGAGTGAGACATAAGGTTGGACACTTCGGGCTGATAGCATTGGTGAGGTTCGATGAGCAAATGCAGACCATTTGAAGTCATACTGCATGGTACCCATTCCATGGGTCCCAAATCTCCAGGTTTAAGCGATTCTTCCTTCAGCTAAAGCATGCATGGGAAACCCACAGTATGGTGCACCATGTGACCGGGAAATGTTCTCAAATGCATCTCAGTTTTCGTCCGCTTTTACTCGGGTTCACAATTCCAGACCCTTTACTAACACTCTCCCCTCTTGGAGAGTCAGTGCCTTTAACCTGCTGTTTGGCACAGTTTGTAAATTCTGCGCAAGATGAACAGGAATAGGGAGAACCAATGAGAGACTACCTGTAGGTGTCTGAACGGGCAAATTTAACGCTCATTTCCCACCAGGAAGAGGAATTAACCAAAGGCTCAGCATGCCGTGCCGGAACCCGATTAGGGCCTGAAGCAATCCTGTGGGTTTGCGGGCAGCTCTCAAGAAAGCGATTGAAGAAAGGAGCTCAGGGGCACTGTAATTCACAAACCTGCAGAGTTATAAATGACAGCTATCGTCCAAATATATATTGAAGGAAGGCTGCGAAGAGGACTTGAAAGCGGGGCAGAATTGCAGGAAAACGATTTAAGGGGGTAGACTGGAATTGCATTTAAAGCATAGTAAAAGAGGCAGAACGTCGACAATGATGCACTTGGCCAAAAAGGGCGTATGCGTTTTTTCCTGAATATATTCAGGAAAAAATGCATACGCACTTTTTGGCCAACCAAGAAAGCATGTTAAAGAAATCTGCACTACAATGAAGTCTCACTGCCCCCCGGTCAAAAGGGCCATCTGAAAAAAGTGTAAAATCCAGAAATGCAGCACAGGCCATGGAGAACAGGGAGCCTTGTTATGCTGATGGGTGGGATGTAAATTGCCAACAGCCACTCTGGAGAAGTGTATGGTGTTTCCTGAAACACCTAAAAAACAAAGCAACGGAGCCTACGGCACTTCCACTTATGGTCCTATAGCTTAGGGAAATTAAAATCAAAAACACACAGCCACCCCAAAGTTTCAGACGGCTCTGTTTACAAGAACCTCGTCTACGGTACTAGTTAAATATCCCAGAAAGCGAAAAATGGATAAAGAAGTTGTGGTATGTACGTACAATGGAATATCACTCACCAATGAAATCTATGTCATCTGGCCCGTTGTGGCATAATGAGTGGATTCAGGTACGATGATTCTAAGTGAAATAAGTCACACAGAAAATGAAACATCATAAGATATCACTAATACACGGAATGTAATCTTGGCTACACATGAACTGAATTACAAAACAGAACAGGGTCTCAAATTTACAAAACCAACTTATGTTTGCGTAAGGGGAAAGGTGAGTTGGGGTGCTGCATAAAACCAGAGTTAGAAATTAGCACAGATACCATTCCATACGTCAAATACGTAATAGTCAAGACCTACCCCTTGCTCAACGAAATGGGCTAAACACCCTATATTCAACGCCTAGGAATACACCTGACTAGTAAGAATCTTCAAACCCATGGATTTATATGTCTACATAAGGGAATCAAGCGTGTGTACAGCTGCATGAAGGCAGCAGTGAAAATCCGATAAATCCTATTATCAAAATGAATTACAAAAACAAAACACAATGACAGTGAAATAGAGAGCAATTCTTAAATAATTCATTCAGGGCTTGTGATGCAACCTGGATTTACCTCATCTACACCCAGAGCTGAGTGAGATATAAGGTCGGACACTTCGGGCTGATAACATTGGTGAGGTTCGATAAGCAAATGCAGACCATTTGAAGTCATACTGCATGGTACCCATTCCATGGGTCCCAACTCTCCAGGTTTAAGCGATTCTTCCTTCAGCTAAAGCATGCATGGGAAACCCACAGTATGGTGCACCATGTGACCGGGAAACGTTCTCAAATGCATCTCAGTTTTCGTCCGCTTTTACTCGGGTTCACAATTCCAGACCCTTTACTAACACTCTCCCCTCTTGGAGAGTCAGTGCCTTTAACCTGCTGTTTGGCACAGTTTGTAAATTCTGCGCAAGATGAACAGGAATAGGGAGAACCAATGAGAGACTACCTGTAGGTGTCTGAAAGGGCAAATTTAACGCTCATTTCCCACCAGGAAGAGGAATTAACCAAAGGCTCAGCATGCCGTGCCGGAACCCGATTAGGGCCTGAAGCAATCCTGTGGGTTTGCATGCAGCTCTCAAGAAAGCGATTGAAGAAAGGAGCTCAGGGGCACTGTAATTCACAAACCTGCAGAGTTATAAATGACAGCTATCGTCCAAATATATATTGAAGGAAGGCTGCGAAGAGGACTTGAAAGCGGGGCAGAATTGCAGGAAACCGATTTCAGGGGGTAGACTGGAATTGCATTTAAAGCATAGGAAAAGAGGCAGAACGTCGACAATGATGCACTTGGCCAAAAAGGGCGTATGCGTTTTTTCCTGAATATATTCAGGAAAAAACGCATACGCCCTTTTTGGCCAACCAAGCAAGCATGTTAAAGAAATCTGCACTACAATGAAGTCTCACTGCCCCCCGGTCAAAAGGGCCATCTGAAAAAAGTGTAAAATCCAGAAATGCAGAACAGGCCATGGAGAAGAGGGAGCCTTGTTATGCTGATGGGTGGGATGTAAATTGCCAACAGCCACTCTGGAGAAGTGTATGGTGTTTCCTGAAACACCTAAAAAACAAAGCAACGGAGCCTACGGCACTTCCACTTATGGTCCTATAGCTTAGGGAAATTAAAATCAAAAACACACAGCCACCCCAAAGTTTCAGACGGCTCTGTTTACAAGAACCTCGTCTACGGTACTAGTGAAATATCCCAGAAAGCGAAAAATGGATAAAGAAGTTGTGGTATGTACGTACAATGGAATATCACTCACCAATGAAATCTATGTCATCTGGCCCGTCGTGGCATAATGAGTGGATTCAGGTACGATGATTCTAAGTGAAATAAGTCACACAGAAAATGAAACATCATAAGATATCACTAATACACGGAATGTAATCTTGGCTACACATGAACTGAATTACAAAACAGAACAGGGTCTCAAATTTACAAAACCAACTTATGTTTGTGTAAGGGGAAAGGTGAGTTGGGGTGCTGCATAAAACCAGAGTTAGAAATTAGCACAGATACCATTCCATACGTCAAATACGTAATAGTCAAGACCTACCCCTTGCTCAACGAAATGGGCTAAACACCCTATATTCAACGCCTAGGAATACACCGGACTAGTAAGAATCTTCAAACCCATGGATTTACATGTCTCCATAAGAGAATCAAGCGTGTGTACAGCTGCATGAAGGCAGCAGAGAAAATCCGATAAATCCTATTATCAAAATGAATTACAAAAACAAAACACAATGACAGTGAAATAGAGAGCAATTCTTAAATAATTCATTCAGGGCTTGTGATGCAACCTGGATTTACCTCATCTACACCCAGAGCTGAGTGAGACATAAGGTTGGACACTTCGGGCTGATAGCATTGGTGAGGTTCGATGAGCAAATGCAGACCATTTGAAGTCCTACTACATGGTACACATTCCATGGGTGCCAAATCTCCAGGTTTAAGCGATTCTTCTTCAGCTAAAGCATGCATGGGAAACTCACAGTATGGTGCACCGTGTGACCCGGAAACGTTTTCAAAGGCAACTCAGTTTTTGTCCTCTTTTACGCGGGTTCACAATTCCAGACCCTTTACTAACATTCTCCCCACATGGAGAGTCAGTGCCTTTAACCTCCTGTTTGGCACAGTTTGCAATTTCTGCGCAAGATGAACAGGAATAGGGAGAATCAATGAGAGACTAGCTGTAGGTGTCTGCACGGGCAAATTTAACGCTCATTTCCAACAAGGAAGAGGAATTAACCAAAGGCTCAGCATGCCGTGCCGGAGCCAGATTAGGGCCTGAAGCAATCCTGCGGGTTTGCAGCCAGCTGAAAAGAAAGCAATTTGAAGAAAGAAGCTCAGGGGCACTGTAATTCACAAACCTGCAGAGTTATAAATGACAGCTATCGTCCAAATATATATTGAAGGAAGGCTGCGAAGAGGACTTGAAAGTGGGGCATAATTGCAGGAAACCGATTTCAGGGGGTAGACTGGAATTGCATTTAAAGCATAGGAAAAGAGGCAGAACGTCGACAATGATGCACTTGGCCAAAAAGGGCGTATGCGTTTTTTCCTGAATATATTCAGGAAAAAACGCATACGCCGTTTTTGGCCAACCAAGCAAGCATGTTAAAGAAATCTGCACTACAATGAAGTCTCACTGCCCCCCGGTCAAAAGGGCCATCTGAAAAAAGTGTAAAATCCAGAAATGCATCATAGGCCATGGAGAAGAGGGAGCCTTGTTATGCTGATGGGTGGGATGTAAATTGCCAACAGCCATTCTGGAGAAGTGTATGGTGTTTCCTGAAACACCTAAAAAACAAAGCAACGGAGCCTACGGCACTTCCACTTATGGTCCTATAGATTAGGGAAATTAAAATCAAAAACACACAGCCACCCCAAAGTTTCAGACGGCTCTGTTTACAAGAACCTCATCTACGGTACAAGTTAAATATCCCAGAAAGCGAAAAATGGATAAAGAAGTTGTGGTACGTACGTACAATGGAATATCACTCTCCAATGAAATCTATGTCATCTGGCCCATCGTGGCATAATGAGTGGATTCAGGTACGATGATTCTAAGTGAAATAAGTCACACAGAAAATGAAACATCATAAGATATCACTAATACACGGAATGTAAACTTGGCTACACATGAACTGAATTACAAAACAGAACAGGGTCTCAAATTTAGAAAACCAACTTATGTTTGCTTAAGGGGAAAGTTGAGTTGGGGTGCTGCATAAAACCAGAGATAGAAATTAGCACAGATACCATTCCATACGTCAAATATGTAATAGTCAAGACCTACCCCTTGCTCAACGAAATGGGCTAAACACCCTGTATTCAACGCCTAGGAATACACCTGACTAGAAAGAATTTTCAAACCCATGGATTTATATGACTCCATAAGAGAATCAAGCGTGTGTACAGCTGCATGAAGGCAGCAGAGAAAATCTGATAAATCCAATTATCAAAATGAATTACAAAAACAAAATACAATGACAGTGAAATAGAGAGCAATTCTTAAATAATTCATTCAGGGCTTGTGATGCAACCTGGATTTACCTCATCTACACCCAGAGCTGAGTGAGACATAAGGTTGGACACTTCGGGCTGATAGCATTGGTGAGGTTCGATGAGCAAATGCAGACCATTTGAAGTCATACTGCATGGTACCCATTCCATGGGTCCCAACTCTCCAGGTTTAAGCCATTCTTCCTTCAGCTAAAACATGCATGGGAAACCCACAGTATGGTGCACCGTGTGACCGGGAAACGTTTTCAAATGCATCTCAGTTTTCGTCCCCTTTTACTCGGGTTCACAATTCCAGACCCTTTACTAACACTCTCCCCACTTGGAGAGTCAGGGCCTTTAACCTGCTGTTTGGCACAGTTTGCAATTTCTGCGCAAGATGTACAGGAATAGGGAGAACCAATGAGAGACTAGCTGTAGGTGTCTACACGGGCAAATTTAACGTTCATTTCCCACCAGGAAGAGGAATTAACCAAAGGCTCAGCATGCCGTGCCGGAACCGGATTAGGGCCTGAAGCAATCCTGTGGGTTTGCGGCCAGCTGAAAAGAAAGCGATTTGAAGAAAGGAGCTCAGGGGCACTGTAATTCACAAAACTGCAGAGTTATAAATGACAGCTATCGTCCAAAAATATATTGAAGGAAGGCTGCGAAGAGGACTTGAAAGCGGGGCAGAATTGCAGGAAAATGATTTCAGGGGGTAGACTGGAATTGCATTTAAAGCATAGGAAAAGAGGCAGAACGTCGACAATGATGCACTTGGCCAAAAAGGGCGTATGCGTTTTTTCCTGAATATATTCAGGAAAAAACGCATACGCCCTTTTTGGCCAACCAAGCAAGCATGTTAAAGAAATCTGCACTACAATGAAGTCTCACTGCCCCCCGGTCAAAAGGGCCATCTGAAAAAAGTGTAAAATCCAGAAATGCAGCACAGGCCATGGAGAACATGGAGCCTTGTTATGCTGATGGGTTGGATGTAAATTGCCAACAGCCACTCTGGAGAAGTGTATGGTGTTACCTGAAACACCTAAAAAACAAAGCAACGGAGCCTACGGCACTTCCACTTATGGTCCTATAGCTTAGGGAAATTAAAATCAAAAACACACAGACACCCCAAAGTTTCAGACGGCTCTGTTTACAAGAACCTCGTCTACGGTACAAGTTAAATATCCCAGAAAGCGAAAAATGGATAAAGAAGTTGTGGTACGTACGTACAATGGAATATCACTCACCAATGAAATCTATGTCATCTGGCCCGTTGTGGCATAATGAGTGGATTCAGGTACGATGATTCTAAGTGAAATAAGTCACACAGAAAATGAAACATCATAAGATATCACTAATACACCGAATGTAATCTTGGCTACACATGAACTGAATTACAAAACAGAACAGGGTCTCAAATTTAGAACACCAACTTATGTTTGCTTAAGGGGAAAGGTGAGTTGGGGTGCTGCATAAAACCAGAGATAGAAATTAGCACAGATACCATTCTATACGTCAAGTATGTAATAGTCAAGACCTACCCCTTGCTCAACGAAATGGGCTAAACACCGTATATTCAACGCCTAGGAATACAACTGACTAGTAAGAATCTTCAAACCCATGGATTTATATGTCTCCATAAGAGAATCAAGCGTGTGTACAGCTGCATGAAGGCAGCAGAGAAAATCCGATAAATCCTATTATCAAAATGAATTACAAAAACAAAACTCAATGACACTGAAATAGAGAGCAATTCTTAAATAATTCATTCAGGGCTTGTGATGCAACCTGGATTTACCTCATCTACACCCAGAATTGAGTGAGACATAAGGTTGGACACTTCAGGCTGATAGCATTGGTGAGGTTCGATGAGCAAATGCAGACCATTTGAAGTCATACTGCGTGGTACCCATTCCATGGGTCCCAAATCTCCAGGTTTAAGCGATTCTTCCTTCAGCTAAAGCATGCATGGGAAACCCACAGTATGGTGCACCATGTGACCGGGAAACGTTCTCAAATGCATCTCAGTTTTCGTCCGCTTTTACTCGGGTTCACAATTCCAGACCTTTAATAACACTCTCCCCTCTTGGAGAGTCAGTGCCTTTAACCTGCTGTTTGGCACAGTTTGCAATTTCTGCGCAAGATGAACAGGAATAGGGAGAACCAATGAGAGACTAGCTGTAGGTGTCTGAACGGGCAAATTTAACGCTCATTTCCCACCAGGAAGACGAATTAACCAAAGGCTCAGCATGCCGTGCCGGATCCAGATTAGTGCCTGAAGCAATCCTGCAGGTTTGAGGCCAGCTCTCAAGAAAGCGATTGAAGAAAGGAGCTCAGGGGCACTGTAATTCACAAACCTGCAGAGTTATAAATGACAGCTATCGTCCAAAAATATATTGAAGGAAGGCTGCGAAGAGGACTTGAAAGCGGGGCAGAATTGCAGGAAACCGATTTCAGGGGGTAGACTGGAATTGCATTTAAAGCATAGGAAAAGAGGCAGAACGTCGACAATGATGCACTTGGCCAAAAAGGGCCTATGCGTTTTTTCCTGAATATATTCAGGAAAAAACGCATAGGCCCTTTTTGGCCAACCAAGCAAGCATGTTAAAGAAATCTGCACTACAATGAAGTCTCACTGCCCCCCGGTCAAAAGGGCCATCTGAAACAAGTGTAAAATCCAGAAATGCAGCACAGGCCATGGAGAACAGTGAGCCTTGTTATGCTGATGGGTGGGATGTAAATTGCCAACAGCCACTCTGGAGAAGTGTATGGTGTTTCCTGAAACACCTAAGAAACAAAGCAACGGAGCCTACGGCACTTCCACTTATGGTCCTATACCTTAGGGAAATTAAAATCAATAACACACAGCCACCCCAAAGTTTCAGAAGGCTCTGTTTACAAGAACCTCGTCTACGGTACAAGTTAAATATCCCAGAAAGCGAAAAATGGATAAAGAAGTTGGGTACGTACGTACAATGGAATATCACTCACCAATGAAATCTATGTCATCTGGCCCGTCGTGGCATAATGAGTGGATTCAGGTACGATGATTCTAAGTGAAATAAGTCACACAGAAAATGAAACATCATAAGATATCACTAATACACGGAATGTAATCTTGGCTACACATGAACTGAATTACAAAACAGAACAGGGTCTCAAATTTAGAAAACCAACTTATGTTTGCGTAAGGGGAAAGGTGAGTTGGGGTGCTGCATAAAACCAGAGTTAGAAATTAGCACAGATACCATTCCATAAGTCAAATATGTAATAGTCAAGACCTACCCCTTGCTCAACGAAATGGGCTAAACACCCTATATTCAACGCCTAGGAATACACCTGACTAGTAAGAATCTTCAAACCCATGGATTTATATGTCTCCATAAGAGAATCAAGCTTGTGTACAGCTGCATGAAGGCAGCAGAGAAAATCCGATAAATCCTATTATCAAAATGAATTACAAAAACAAAACACAATGACAGTGAAATAGAGAGCAATTCTTAGATAATTCATTCAGGGCTTGTGATGCAACCTGGATTTACCTCATCTACACCCAGAGCTGAGTGAGACATAAGGTTGTACACTTCGGGCTGATAACATTGGTGAGGTTCGATGAGCAAATGCAGACCATTCGAAGTCATACTGCATGGTACCCATTCCATGGGTCCCAACTCTCCAGGTTTAAGCGATTCTTCCTTCAGCTAAAGCATGCATGGGAAACCCACAGTATGGTGCACCGTGTGACCGGGAAACGTTTTCAAATGCCTCTCAGTTTTCGTCCCCTTTTACTCGTGTTCACAATTCCAGACACTTTCCTAACACTCTCCCCACTTGGAGAGTCAGTGCCTTTAACCTGCTGTTTGGCACAGTTTGCAATTTCTGCGCAAGATGAACAGGAATAGGGAGAACCAATGAGAGACTAGCTGTAGGTGTCTGAACGGGCAAATTTAACGCTCATTTCCCACCAGGAAGAGGAATTAACCAAAGGCTCAGCATGCCTTGCCGGAACCAGATAAGGGCCTGAAGCAATCCTGCAGGTTTGAGGCCAGCTCTCAAGAAAGCGATTGAAGAAAGGAGCTCAGGGGCACTGTAATTCACAAACCTGCAGAGTTATAAATGACAGCTATCGTCCAAAAATATATTGAAGGAAGGCTGCGAAGAGGACTTGAAAGCGGGGCAGAATTGCAGGAAACCGATTTCAGGGGGTAGACTGGAATTGCATTTAAAGCATAGGAAAAGAGGCAGAACGTCGACAATGATGCACTTGGCCAAAAAGGGCGTATGCGTTTTTTCCTGAATATATTCAGGAAAAAACGCATACGCCCTTTTTGGCCAACCAAGCAAGCATGTTAAAGAAATCTGCACTACAATGAAGTCTCACTGCCCCCCGGTCCAAAGGGCCATCTGAAAAAAGTGTAAAATCCAGAAATGCAGCACAGGCCATGGAGAACAGGGAGCCTTGTTATGCTGATGGGTGGGATGTAAATTGTCAACAGCCACTCTGGAGAAGTGTATGGTGTTACCTGAAACACCTAAAAAACAAAGCAACGGAGCCTACGGCACTTCCACTTATGGTCCTATAGCTTAGGGAAATTAAAATCAAAAACACACAGACACCCCAAAGTTTCAGACGGCTCTGTTTACAAGAACCTCGTCTACGGTACAAGTTAAATATCCCAGAAAGCGAAAAATGGATAAAGAAGTTGTGGTACGTACGTACAATGGACTATCACTCACCAATGAAGTCTATGTCATCTGGCACGTCCTGGCATAATGAATGGATTCAGGTACGGTGATTCTAAGTGAAATAAGTCACACAGAAAATGAAACATCATAAGATATCACTAATACACGGAATGTAATCTTGGCTACACATGAACTGAATTACAAAACAGAACAGGGTCTCAAATTTACAAAAGCAACTTATGTTTGTGTAAGGGGAAAGGTGAGTTGGGGTGCTGCATAAAACCAGAGTTAGAAATTAGCACAGATACCATTCCATACGTCAAATATGTAATAGTCAAGACCTACCCCTTGCTCAACGAAATGGGCTAAACACCCTATATTCAACGCCTAGGAATACACCTGACTAGTAAGAATCTTCAAACCGATGGATTTACATGTCTCCATAAGAGAATCAAGCGTGTGTACAGCTGCATGAAGGCAGCAGAGAAAATCCGATAAATCCTATTATCAAAATGAATTACAAAAACAAAACACAATGACAGTGAAATAGAGAGCAATTCTTAGATAATTCATTCAGGGCTTGTGATGCAACCTGGATTTACCTCATCTACACCCAGAGCTGAGTGAGACATAAGGTTGGACACTTCGGGCTGATAGCATTGGTGAGGTTCGATGAGCAAATGCAGACCATTTGAAGTCCTACTACATGGTACACATTCCATGGGTGCCAAATCTCCAGGTTTAAGCGATTCTTCTTCAGCTAAAGCATGCATGGGAAACTCACAGTATGGTGCACCGTGTGACTGGGAAACGTTTTCAAATGCATCTCAGTTTTCGTCCCCTTTTACTCGGGTTCACAATTCCAGACCCTTTACTAATACTCTCCCCACTTGGAGAGTCAGGGCCTTTAACCTGCTGTTTGGCACAGTTTGCAATTTCTGCGCAAGATGTACAGGAATAGGGAGAACCAATGAGAGACTAGCTGTAGGTGTCTACACGGGCAAATTTAACGCTCATTTCCCACCAGGAAGAGGAATTAACCAAAGGCTCAGCATGCCGTGCCGGAACCGGATTAGGGCCTGAAGCAATCCTGTGGGTTTGCGGCCAGCTGAAAAGAAAGCGATTTGAAGAAAGGAGCTCAGGGGCACTGTAATTCACAAAACTGCAGAGTTATAAATGACAGCTATCGTCCAAAAATATATTGAAGGAAGGCTGCGAAGAGGACTTGAAAGCGTGGCAGAATTGCAGGAAAATGATTTCAGGGGGTAGACTGGAATTGCATTTAAAGCATAGGAAAAGAGGCAGAACGTCGACAATGATGCACTTGGCCAAAAAGGGCGTATGCGTTTTTTCCTGAATATATTCAGGAAAAAACGCATACGCCCTTTTTGGCCAACCAAGCAAGCATGTTAAAGAAATCTGCACTACAATGAAATCTCACTGCCCCCCGGTCAAAAGGGCCATCTGAAAAAAGTGTAAAATCCAGAAATGCAGCACAGGCCATGGAGAACATGGAGCTTTGTTATGCTGATGGGTTGGATGTAAATTGCCAACAGCCACTCTGGAGAAGTGTATGGTGTTTCCTGAAACACCTAAAAAACAAAGCAACGGGGCCTACGGCACCTCCACTTATGGTCCTATAGCTTAGGGAAATTAAAATCAAAAACACACAGACACCCCAAAGTTTCAGACGGCTCTGTTTACAAGAACCTCGTCTACGGTACAAGTTAAATATCCCAGAAAGCGAAAAATGGATAAAGAAGTTGTGGTACGTACGTACAATGGAATATCACTCACCAATGAAATCTATGTCATCTGGCCCGTTGTGACATAATGAGTGGATTCAGGTACGATGATTCTAAGTGAAATAAGTCACACAGAAAATGAAACATCATAAGCTATCACTAATACACCGAATGTAATCTTGGCTACACATGAACTGAATTACAAAACAGAACAGGGTCTCAAATTCAGAACACCAACTTATGTTTGCTTAAGGGGAAAGGTGAGTTGGGGTGCTGCATAAAACCAGAGATAGAAATTAGCACAGATACCATTCTATACATCAAGTATGTAATAGTCAAGACCTACCCCTTGCTCAACGAAATGGGCTAAACACCGTATATTCAACGCCTAGGAATACAACTGACTAGTAAGAATCTTCAAACCCATGGATTTATATGTCTCCATAAGAGAATCAAGCGTGTGTACAGCTGAATGAAGGCAGCAGAGAAAATCCGATAAATCCTATTATCAAAATGAATTACAAAAACAAAACACAATGACAGTGAAATAGAGAGCAATTCTTAAATAATTCATCAGGGCTTGTGATGCAACCTGGATTTACCTCATCTACACCCAGAGCTGAGTGAGACATAAGGTTGTACACTTCGGGCTGATAACATTGGTGAGGTTCGATGAGCAAATGCAGACCATTCGAAGTCATACTGCATGGTACCCATTCCATGGGTCCCAACTCTCCAGGTTTAAGCGATTCTTCCTTCAGCTAAAGCATGCATGGGAAACCCACAGTATGGTGCACCATGTGACCGGGAAACGTTCTCAAATGCATCTCAGTTTTCGTCCGCTTTTACTCGGGTTCACAATTCCAGACCTTTAATAACACTCTCCCCTCTTGGAGAGTCAGTGCCTTTAACCTGCTGTTTGGCACAGTTTGCAATTTCTGCGCAAGATGAACAGGAATAGGGAGAACCAATGAGAGACTAGCTGTAGGTGTCTGAACGGGCAAATTTAACGCTCATTTCCCACCAGGAAGAGGAATTAACCAAAGGCTCAGCATGCCGTGCCGGATCCAGATTAGTGCCTATAGCAATCCTGCAGGTTTGAGGCCAGCTCTCAAGAAAGCGATTGAAGAAAGGAGCTCAGGGGCACTGTAATTCACAAACCTGCAGAGTTATAAATGACAGCTATCGTCCAAAAATATATTGAAGGAAGGCTGCGAAGAGGACTTGAAAGCGGGGCAGAATTGCAGGAAACCGATTTCAGGGGGTAGACTGGAATTGCATTTAAAGCATAGGAAAAGAGGTAGAACGTCGACAATGATGCACTTGGCCAAAAAGGGCCTATGCGTTTTTTCCTGAATATATTCAGGAAAAAACGCATACGCCCTTTTTGGCCAACCAAGCAAGCATGTTAAAGAAATCTGCACTACAATGAAGTCTCACTGCCCCCCGGTCAAAAGGGCCATCTGAAAAAAGTGTAAAATCCAGAAATGCAGCACAGGCCATGGAGAACAGGGAGCCATGTTATGCTGATGGGTGGGATGTAAATTGCCAACAGCCACTCTGGAGAAGTGTATGGTGTTTCCTGAAACACCTACAAAACAAAGCAACGGAGCCTACGGCACTTCCACTTATGGTCCTATAGCTTAGGGAAATTAAAATCAAAAACACACAGCCACCCCAAAGTTTCAGACGGCTCTGTTTACAAGAACCTCGTCTACGGTACTAGTTAAATATCCCAGAAAGCGAAAAATGGATAAAGAAGTTGTGGTACGTACGTACAATGGAATATCACTCACCAATGAAATCTATGTCATCTGGCCCGTCGTGGCATAATGAGTGGATTCAGGTACGATGATTCTAAGTGAAATAAGTCACACAGAAAATGAAACATCATAAGATATCACTAATACACGGAATGTAATCTTGGCTACACATGAACTGAATTACAAAACAGAACAGGGTCTCAAATTTACAAAACCAACTTATGTTTGCGTAAGGGGAAAGGTGAGTTGGGGTGCTGCATAAAACCAGAGTTAGAAATTAGCACAGATACCATTCCATACGTCAAATATGTAATAGTCAAGACCTACCTCTTGCTCAACGAAATGGGCTAAACACACTATATTCAACGCCTAGGAATACACCTGACTAGTAAGAATCTTCAAACCCATGGATTTATATGTCTCCATAAGAGAATCAAGCGTGTGTACAGCTGCATGAAGGCAGCAGAGAAAATCCGATAAATCCTATTATCAAAATGAATTACAAAAACAAAACACAATGACAGTGAAATAGAGAGCAATTCTTAGATAATTCATTCAGGGCTTGTGATGCAACCTGGATTTACCTCATCTACACCCAGAGCTGAGTGAGACATAAGGTTGTACTCTTCGGGCTGATAACATTGGTGAGGTTCGACGAGCAAATGCAGACCATTCGAAGTCATACTGCATGGTACCCATTCCATGGGTCCCAACTCTCCAGGTTTAAGCGATTCTTCCTTCAGCTAAAGCATGCATGGGAAACCCACAGTATGGTGCACCGTGTGACCGGGAAACGTTTTCAAATGCCTCTCAGTTTTCGTCCCCTTTTACTCGTGTTCACAATTCCAGACACTTTCCTAACACTCTCCCCACTTGGAGAGTCAGTGCCTTTAACCTGCTGTTTGGCACAGTTTGCAATTTCTGCGCAAGATGAACAGGAATAGGGAGAACCAATGAGAGACTAGCTGTAGGTGTCTGAACGGGCAAATTTAACGCTCATTTCCCACCAGGAAGAGGAATTAACCAAAGGCTCAGCATGCCTTGCCGGAACCAGATAAGGGCCTGAAGCAATCCTGCAGGTTTGAGGCCAGCTCTCAAGAAAGCGATTGAAGAAAGGAGCTCAGGGGCACTGTAATTCACAAACCTGCAGAGTTATAAATGACAGCTATCGTCCAAAAATATATTGAAGGAAGGCTGCGAAGAGGACTTGAAAGCGGGGCAGAATTGCAGGAAACCGATTTCAGGGGGTAGACTGGAATTGCATTTAAAGCATAGGAAAAGAGGCAGAACGTCGACAATGATGCACTTGGCCAAAAAGGGCGTATGCGTTTTTTCCTGAATATATTCAGGAAAAAACGCATACGCCCTTTTTGGCCAACCAAGCAAGCATGTTAAAGAAATCTGCACTACAATGAAGTCTCACTGCCCCCCGGTCCAAAGGGCCATCTGAAAAAAGTGTAAAATCCAGAAATGCAGCACAGGCCATGGAGAACAGGGAGCCTTGTTATGCTGATGGGTGGGATGTAAATTGTCAACAGCCACTCTGGAGAAGTGTATGGTGTTACCTGAAACACCTACAAAACAAAGCAACGGAGCCTACGGCACTTCCACTTATGGTCCTATAGCTTAGGGAAATTAAAATCAAAAACACACAGACACCCCAAAGTTTCAGACGGCTCTGTTTACAAGAACCTCGTCTACGGTACAAGTTAAATATCCCAGAAAGCGAAAAATGGATAAAGAAGTTGTGGTACGTACGTACAATGGACTATCACTCACCAATGAAGTCTATGTCATCTGGCACGTCCTGGCATAATGAATGGATTCAGGTACGGTGATTCTAAGTGAAATAAGTCACACAGAAAATGAAACATCATAAGATATCACTAATACACGGAATGTAATCTTGGCTACACATGAACTGAATTACAAAACAGAACAGGGTCTCAAATTTACAAAAGCAACTTATGTTTGTGTAAGGGGAAAGGTGAGTTGGGGTGCTGCATAAAACCAGAGTTAGAAATTAGCACAGATACCATTCCATACGTCAAATATGTAATAGTCAAGACCTACCCCTTGCTCAACGAAATGGGCTAAACACCCTATATTCAACGCCTAGGAATACACCTGACTAGTAAGAATCTTCAAACCGATGGATTTACATGTCTCCATAAGAGAATCAAGCGTGTGTACAGCTGCATGAAGGCAGCAGAGAAAATCCGATAAATCCTATTATCAAAATGAATTACAAAAACAAAACACAATGACAGTGAAATAGAGAGCAATTCTTAAATAATTCATTCAGGGCTTGTGATGCAACCTGGATTTACCTCATCTACACCCAGAGCTGAGTGAGACATAAGGTTGGACACTTCGGGCTGATAGCATTGGTGAGGTTCGATGAGCAAATGCAGACCATTTGAAGTCCTACTACATGGTACACATTCCATGGGTGCCAAATCTCCAGGTTTAAGCGATTCTTCTTCAGCTAAAGCATGCATGGGAAACTCACAGTATGGTGCACCGTGTGACTGGGAAACGTTTTCAAATGCATCTCAGTTTTCGTCCCCTTTTACTCGGGTTCACAATTCCAGACCCTTTACTAATACTCTCCCCACTTGGAGAGTCAGGGCCTTTAACCTGCTGTTTGGCACAGTTTGCAATTTCTGCGCAAGATGTACAGGAATAGGGAGAACCAATGAGAGACTAGCTGTAGGTGTCTACACGGGCAAATTTAACGCTCATTTCCCACCAGGAAGAGGAATTAACCAAAGGCTCAGCATGCCGTGCCGGAACCGGATTAGGGCCTGAAGCAATCCTGTGGGTTTGCGGCCAGCTGAAAAGAAAGCGATTTGAAGAAAGGAGCTCAGGGGCACTGTAATTCACAAAACTGCAGAGTTATAAATGACAGCTATCGTCCAAAAATATATTGAAGGAAGGCTGCGAAGAGGACTTGAAAGCGTGGCAGAATTGCAGGAAAATGATTTCAGGGGGTAGACTGGAATTGCATTTAAAGCATAGGAAAAGAGGCAGAACGTCGACAATGATGCACTTGGCCAAAAAGGGCGTATGCGTTTTTTCCTGAATATATTCAGGAAAAAACGCATACGCCCTTTTTGGCCAACCAAGCAAGCATGTTAAAGAAATCTGCACTACAATGAAATCTCACTGCCCCCCGGTCAAAAGGGCCATCTGAAAAAAGTGTAAAATCCAGAAATGCAGCACAGGCCATGGAGAACATGGAGCTTTGTTATGCTGATGGGTTGGATGTAAATTGCCAACAGCCACTCTGGAGAAGTGTATGGTGTTTCCTGAAACACCTAAAAAACAAAGCAACGGGGCCTACGGCACCTCCACTTATGGTCCTATAGCTTAGGGAAATTAAAATCAAAAACACACAGACACCCCAAAGTTTCAGACGGCTCTGTTTACAAGAACCTCGTCTACGGTACAAGTTAAATATCCCAGAAAGCGAAAAATGGATAAAGAAGTTGTGGTACGTACGTACAATGGAATATCACTCACCAATGAAATCTATGTCATCTGGCCCGTTGTGACATAATGAGTGGATTCAGGTACGATGATTCTAAGTGAAATAAGTCACACAGAAAATGAAACATCATAAGCTATCACTAATACACCGAATGTAATCTTGGCTACACATGAACTGAATTACAAAACAGAACAGGGTCTCAAATTTAGAACACCAACTTATGTTTGCTTAAGGATATAGGTGAGTTGGGGTGCTGCATAAAACCAGAGATAGAAATTAGCACAGATACCATTCTATACGTCAAGTATGTAATAGTCAAGACCTACCCCTTGCTCAACGAAATGGGCTAAACACCATATATTCAACGCCTAGGAATACAACTGACTAGTAAGAATCTTCAAACCCATGGATTTATATGTCTCCATAAGAGAATCAAGCGTGTGTACAGCTGCATGAAGGCAGCAGAGAAAATCCGATAAATCCTATTATCAAAATGAATTACAAAAACAAAACACAATGACAGTGAAATAGAGAGCAATTCTTAAATAATTCATTCAGGGCTTGTGATGTAACCTGGATTTACCTCATCTACACCCACAGCTGAGTGAGACATAAGGTTGTACACTTCGGGCTGATAACATTGGTGAGGTTCGATGAGCAAATGCAGACCATTCGATGTCATACTGCATGGTACCCATTCCATGGGTCCCAACTCTCCAGGTTTAAGCGATTCTTCCTTCAGCTAAAGCATGCATGGGAAACCCACAGTATGGTGCACCGTGTGACCGGGAAACGTTTTCAAATGCATCTCAGTTTTCGTCCCCTTTTACTCGTGTTCACCATTCCAGACACTTTCCTAACACTCTCCCCACTTGGAGAGTCAGTGCCTTTAACCTGCTGTTTGGCACAGTTTGCAATTTCTGCGCAAGATGAACAGGAATAGGCAGAACCAATGAGAGACTAGCTGTAGGTGTCTGAACGGGCAAATTTAACGCTCATTTCCCACCAGGAAGAGGAATTAACCAAAGGCTCAGCATGCCGTGCCGGAACCAGATTAGGGCCTGAAGCAATCCTGCAGGTTTGCGGGCAGCTCTCAAGAAAGCGATTGAAGAAAGGAGCTCAGGGGCACTGTAATTCACAAACCTGCAGAGTTATAAATGACAGCTATCGTCCAAAAATATATTGAAGGAAGGCTGCGAAGAGGACTTGAAAGCGGGGCAGAATTGCAGGAAAACGATTTCAGGGGGTAGACTGGAATTGCATTTAAAGCATAGGAAAAGAGGCAGAACGTCGACAATGATGCACTTGGCCAAAAAGGGCGTATGCGTTTTTTCCTGAATATATTCAGGAAAAAACGCATACGCCCTTTTTGGCCAACCAAGCAAGCATGTTAAAGAAATCTGCACTACAATGAAGTCTCACTGCCCCCCGGTCAAAAGGGCCATCTGAAAAAAGTGTAAAATCCAGAAATGCAGCACAGGCCATGGAGAAGAGGGAGCCTTGTTATGCTGATGGGTGGGATGTAAATTGCCAACAGCCACTCTGGAGAAGTGTATGGTGTTTCCTGAAACACCTAAAAAACAAAGCAACGGAGCCTACGGCACTTCCACTTATGGTCCTATAGATTAGGGAAATTAAAATCAAAAACACACAGCCACCCCAAAGTTTCAGAGGGCTCTGTTTACAAGAACCTCATCTACGGTACAAGTTAAATATCCCAGAAAGCGAAAAATGGATAAAGAAGTTGTGGTACGTACGTACAATGGAATAACACTCACCAATGAAATCTATGTCATCTGGCCCATCGTGGCATAATGAGTGGATTCAGGTACGATGATTCTAAGTGAAATAAGTCACACAGAAAATGAAACAACATAAGATATCACCAATACACGGAATGTAAACTTGGCTACACATGAACTGAATTACAAAACAGAACAGGGTCTCAAATTTAGAAAACCAACTTATGTTTGCTTAAGGGGAAAGTTGAGTTGGGGTGCTGCATAAAACCAGAGATAGAAATTAGCACAGAAACCATTCCATACGTCAAATATGTAATAGTCAAGACCTACCCCTTGCTCAACGAAATGGGCTAAACACCCTATATTCAACGCCTAGGAATACACCTGACTAGAAAGAATCTTCAAACCCATGGATTTATATGACTCCATAAGAGAATCAAGCGTGTGAACAGCTGCATGAAGGCAGCAGAGAAAATCTGATAAATCCAATTATCAAAATGAATTACAAAAACAAAACACAATGACAGTGAAATAGAGAGCAATTCTTAAATAATTCATTCAGGGCTTGTGATGCAACCTGGATTTACCTCATCTACACCCAGAGCTGAGTGAGACATAAGGTTGGACACTTCGGGCTGATAGCATTGGTGAGGTTCGATGAGCAAATGCAGACCATTTGAAGTCATACTGCATGGTACCCATTCCATGGGTCCCAACTCTCCAGGTTTAAGCCATTCTTCCTTCAGCTAAAACATGCATGGGAAACCCACAGTATGGTGCACCGTGTGACCGGGAAACGTTTTCAAATGCATCTCAGTTTTGGTCACCTTTTACTCGGGTTCACAATTCCAGACCCTTTACTAACACTCTCCCCACTTGGAGAGTCAGTGCCTTTAACCTGCTCTTTGGCACAGTTTGCAATTTCTGTGCAAGATGTACAGGAATAGGGAGAACCAATGAGAGACTAGCTGTAGGTGTCTACACGGGCAAATTTAACGCTCATTTCCCACCAGGAAGAGGAATTAACCAAAGGCTCAGCATGCCATGCCGGAACCGGATTAGGGCCTGAAGCAATCCTGTGGGTTTGCGGCCAGCTGAAAAGAAAGCGATTTGAAGAAAGGAGCTCAGGGGCACTGTAATTCACAAAACTGCAGAGTTATAAATGACAGCTATCGTCCAAAAATATATTGAAGGAAGGCTGCGAAGAGGACTTGAAAGCGTGGCAGAATTGCAGGAAAATGATTTCAGGGGGTAGACTGGAATTGCATTTAAAGCATAGGAAAAGAGGCAGAACGTCGACAATGATGCACTTGGCCAAAAAGGGCGTATGCGTTTTTTCCTGAATATATTCAGGAAAAAACGCATACGCCCTTTTTGGCCAACCAAGCAAGCATGTTAAAGAAATCTGCACTACAATGAAATCTCACTGCCCCCCGGTCAAAAGGGCCATCTGAAAAAAGTGTAAAATCCAGAAATGCAGCACAGGCCATGGAGAACATGGAGCTTTGTTATGCTGATGGGTTGGATGTAAATTGCCAACAGCCACTCTGGAGAAGTGTATGGTGTTTCCTGAAACACCTAAAAAACAAAGCAACGGGGCCTACGGCACCTCCACTTATGGTCCTATAGCTTAGGGAAATTAAAATCAAAAACACACAGACACCCCAAAGTTTCAGACGGCTCTGTTTACAAGAACCTCGTCTACGGTACAAGTTAAATATCCCAGAAAGCGAAAAATGGATAAAGAAGTTGTGGTACGTACGTACAATGGAATATCACTCACCAATGAAATCTATGTCATCTGGCCCGTTGTGACATAATGAGTGGATTCAGGTACGATGATTCTAAGTGAAATAAGTCACACAGAAAATGAAACATCATAAGCTATCACTAATACACCGAATGTAATCTTGGCTACACATGAACTGAATTACAAAACAGAACAGGGTCTCAAATTTAGAACACCAACTTATGTTTGCTTAAGGATATAGGTGAGTTGGGGTGCTGCATAAAACCAGAGATAGAAATTAGCACAGATACCATTCTATACGTCAAGTATGTAATAGTCAAGACCTACCCCTTGCTCAACGAAATGGGCTAAACACCATATATTCAACGCCTAGGAATACAACTGACTAGTAAGAATCTTCAAACCCATGGATTTATATGTCTCCATAAGAGAATCAAGCGTGTGTACAGCTGCATGAAGGCAGCAGAGAAAATCCGATAAATCCTATTATCAAAATGAATTACAAAAACAAAACACAATGACAGTGAAATAGAGAGCAATTCTTAAATAATTCATTCAGGGCTTGTGATGTAACCTGGATTTACCTCATCTACACCCACAGCTGAGTGAGACATAAGGTTGTACACTTCGGGCTGATAACATTGGTGAGGTTCGATGAGCAAATGCAGACCATTCGATGTCATACTGCATGGTACCCATTCCATGGGTCCCAACTCTCCAGGTTTAAGCGATTCTTCCTTCAGCTAAAGCATGCATGGGAAACCCACAGTATGGTGCACCGTGTGACCGGGAAACGTTTTCAAATGCATCTCAGTTTTCGTCCCCTTTTACTCGTGTTCACCATTCCAGACACTTTCCTAACACTCTCCCCACTTGGAGAGTCAGTGCCTTTAACCTGCTGTTTGGCACAGTTTGCAATTTCTGCGCAAGATGAACAGGAATAGGCAGAACCAATGAGAGACTAGCTGTAGGTGTCTGAACGGGCAAATTTAACGCTCATTTCCCACCAGGAAGAGGAATTAACCAAAGGCTCAGCATGCCGTGCCGGAACCAGATTAGGGCCTGAAGCAATCCTGCAGGTTTGCGGGCAGCTCTCAAGAAAGCGATTGAAGAAAGGAGCTCAGGGGCACTGTAATTCACAAACCTGCAGAGTTATAAATGACAGCTATCGTCCAAAAATATATTGAAGGAAGGCTGCGAAGAGGACTTGAAAGCGGGGCAGAATTGCAGGAAAACGATTTCAGGGGGTAGACTGGAATTGCATTTAAAGCATAGGAAAAGAGGCAGAACGTCGACAATGATGCACTTGGCCAAAAAGGGCGTATGCGTTTTTTCCTGAATATATTCAGGAAAAAACGCATACGCCCTTTTTGGCCAACCAAGCAAGCATGTTAAAGAAATCTGCACTACAATGAAGTCTCACTGCCCCCCGGTCAAAAGGGCCATCTGAAAAAAGTGTAAAATCCAGAAATGCAGCACAGGCCATGGAGAAGAGGGAGCCTTGTTATGCTGATGGGTGGGATGTAAATTGCCAACAGCCACTCTGGAGAAGTGTATGGTGTTTCCTGAAACACCTAAAAAACAAAGCAACGGAGCCTACGGCACTTCCACTTATGGTCCTATAGATTAGGGAAATTAAAATCAAAAACACACAGCCACCCCAAAGTTTCAGAGGGCTCTGTTTACAAGAACCTCATCTACGGTACAAGTTAAATATCCCAGAAAGCGAAAAATGGATAAAGAAGTTGTGGTACGTACGTACAATGGAATAACACTCACCAATGAAATCTATGTCATCTGGCCCATCGTGGCATAATGAGTGGATTCAGGTACGATGATTCTAAGTGAAATAAGTCACACAGAAAATGAAACAACATAAGATATCACCAATACACGGAATGTAAACTTGGCTACACATGAACTGAATTACAAAACAGAACAGGGTCTCAAATTTAGAAAACCAACTTATGTTTGCTTAAGGGGAAAGTTGAGTTGGGGTGCTGCATAAAACCAGAGATAGAAATTAGCACAGAAACCATTCCATACGTCAAATATGTAATAGTCAAGACCTACCCCTTGCTCAACGAAATGGGCTAAACACCCTATATTCAACGCCTAGGAATACACCTGACTAGAAAGAATCTTCAAACCCATGGATTTATATGACTCCATAAGAGAATCAAGCGTGTGAACAGCTGCATGAAGGCAGCAGAGAAAATCTGATAAATCCAATTATCAAAATGAATTACAAAAACAAAACACAATGACAGTGAAATAGAGAGCAATTCTTAAATAATTCATTCAGGGCTTGTGATGCAACCTGGATTTACCTCATCTACACCCAGAGCTGAGTGAGACATAAGGTTGGACACTTCGGGCTGATAGCATTGGTGAGGTTCGATGAGCAAATGCAGACCATTTGAAGTCATACTGCATGGTACCCATTCCATGGGTCCCAACTCTCCAGGTTTAAGCCATTCTTCCTTCAGCTAAAACATGCATGGGAAACCCACAGTATGGTGCACCGTGTGACCGGGAAACGTTTTCAAATGCATCTCAGTTTTGGTCACCTTTTACTCGGGTTCACAATTCCAGACCCTTTACTAACACTCTCCCCACTTGGAGAGTCAGTGCCTTTAACCTGCTCTTTGGCACAGTTTGCAATTTCTGTGCAAGATGTACAGGAATAGGGAGAACCAATGAGAGACTAGCTGTAGGTGTCTACACGGGCAAATTTAACGCTCATTTCCCACCAGGAAGAGGAATTAACCAAAGGCTCAGCATGCCATGCCGGAACCGGATTAGGGCCTGAAGCAATCCTGTGGGTTTGCGGCCAGCTGAAAAGAAAGCGATTTGAAGAAAGGAGCTCAGGGGCACTGTAATTCACAAAACTGCAGAGTTATAAATGACAGCTATCGTCCAAAAATATATTGAAGGAAGGCTGCGAAGAGGACTTGAAAGCGTGGCAGAATTGCAGGAAAATGATTTCAGGGGGTAGACTGGAATTGCATTTAAAGCATAGGAAAAGAGGCAGAACGTCGACAATGATGCACTTGGCCAAAAAGGGCGTATGCGTTTTTTCCTGAATATATTCAGGAAAAAACGCATACGCCCTTTTTGGCCAACCAAGCAAGCATGTTAAAGAAATCTGCACTACAATGAAATCTCACTGCCCCCCGGTCAAAAGGGCCATCTGAAAAAAGTGTAAAATCCAGAAATGCAGCACAGGCCATGGAGAACATGGAGCTTTGTTATGCTGATGGGTTGGATGTAAATTGCCAACAGCCACTCTGGAGAAGTGTATGGTGTTTCCTGAAACACCTAAAAAACAAAGCAACGGGGCCTACGGCACCTCCACTTATGGTCCTATAGCTTAGGGAAATTAAAATCAAAAACACACAGACACCCCAAAGTTTCAGACGGCTCTGTTTACAAGAACCTCGTCTACGGTACAAGTTAAATATCCCAGAAAGCGAAAAATGGATAAAGAAGTTGTGGTACGTACGTACAATGGAATATCACTCACCAATGAAATCTATGTCATCTGGCCCGTTGTGACATAATGAGTGGATTCAGGTACGATGATTCTAAGTGAAATAAGTCACACAGAAAATGAAACATCATAAGATATCACTAATACACCGAATGTAATCTTGGCTACACATGAACTGAATTACAAAACAGAACAGGGTCTCAAATTTAGAACACCAACTTATGTTTGCTTAAGGATATAGGTGAGTTGGGGTGCTGCATAAAACCAGAGATAGAAATTAGCACAGATACCATTCTATACGTCAAGTATGTAATAGTCAAGACCTACCCCTTGCTCAACGAAATGGGCTAAACACCATATATTCAACGCCTAGGAATACAACTGACTAGTAAGAATCTTCAAACCCATGGATTTATATGTCTCCATAAGAGAATCAAGCGTGTGTACAGCTGCATGAAGGCAGCAGAGAAAATCCGATAAATCCTATTATCAAAATGAATTACAAAAACAAAACACAATGACAGTGAAATAGAGAGCAATTCTTAAATAATTCATTCAGGGCTTGTGATGTAACCTGGATTTACCTCATCTACACCCACAGCTGAGTGAGACATAAGGTTGTACACTTCGGGCTGATAACATTGGTGAGGTTCGATGAGCAAATGCAGACCATTCGATGTCATACTGCATGGTACCCATTCCATGGGTCCCAACTCTCCAGGTTTAAGCGATTCTTCCTTCAGCTAAAGCATGCATGGGAAACCCACAGTATGGTGCACCGTGTGACCGGGAAACGTTTTCAAATGCATCTCAGTTTTCGTCCCCTTTTACTCGTGTTCACCATTCCAGACACTTTCCTAACACTCTCCCCACTTGGAGAGTCAGTGCCTTTAACCTGCTGTTTGGCACAGTTTGCAATTTCTGCGCAAGATGAACAGGAATAGGCAGAACCAATGAGAGACTAGCTGTAGGTGTCTGAACGGGCAAATTTAACGCTCATTTCCCACCAGGAAGAGGAATTAACCAAAGGCTCAGCATGCCGTGCCGGAACCAGATTAGGGCCTGAAGCAATCCTGCAGGTTTGCGGGCAGCTCTCAAGAAAGCGATTGAAGAAAGGAGCTCAGGGGCACTGTAATTCACAAACCTGCAGAGTTATAAATGACAGCTATCGTCCAAAAATATATTGAAGGAAGGCTGCGAAGAGGACTTGAAAGCGGGGCAGAATTGCAGGAAAACGATTTCAGGGGGTAGACTGGAATTGCATTTAAAGCATAGGAAAAGAGGCAGAACGTCGACAATGATGCACTTGGCCAAAAAGGGCGTATGCGTTTTTTCCTGAATATATTCAGGAAAAAACGCATACGCCCTTTTTGGCCAACCAAGCAAGCATGTTAAAGAAATCTGCACTACAATGAAGTCTCACTGCCCCCCGGTCAAAAGGGCCATCTGAAAAAAGTGTAAAATCCAGAAATGCAGCACAGGCCATGGAGAAGAGGGAGCCTTGTTATGCTGATGGGTGGGATGTAAATTGCCAACAGCCACTCTGGAGAAGTGTATGGTGTTTCCTGAAACACCTAAAAAACAAAGCAACGGAGCCTACGGCACTTCCACTTATGGTCCTATAGATTAGGGAAATTAAAATCAAAAACACACAGCCACCCCAAAGTTTCAGAGGGCTCTGTTTACAAGAACCTCATCTACGGTACAAGTTAAATATCCCAGAAAGCGAAAAATGGATAAAGAAGTTGTGGTACGTACGTACAATGGAATAACACTCACCAATGAAATCTATGTCATCTGGCCCATCGTGGCATAATGAGTGGATTCAGGTACGATGATTCTAAGTGAAATAAGTCACACAGAAAATGAAACAACATAAGATATCACCAATACACGGAATGTAAACTTGGCTACACATGAACTGAATTACAAAACAGAACAGGGTCTCAAATTTAGAAAACCAACTTATGTTTGCTTAAGGGGAAAGTTGAGTTGGGGTGCTGCATAAAACCAGAGATAGAAATTAGCACAGAAACCATTCCATACGTCAAATATGTAATAGTCAAGACCTACCCCTTGCTCAACGAAATGGGCTAAACACCCTATATTCAACGCCTAGGAATACACCTGACTAGAAAGAATCTTCAAACCCATGGATTTATATGACTCCATAAGAGAATCAAGCGTGTGAACAGCTGCATGAAGGCAGCAGAGAAAATCTGATAAATCCAATTATCAAAATGAATTACAAAAACAAAACACAATGACAGTGAAATAGAGAGCAATTCTTAAATAATTCATTCAGGGCTTGTGATGCAACCTGGATTTACCTCATCTACACCCAGAGCTGAGTGAGACATAAGGTTGGACACTTCGGGCTGATAGCATTGGTGAGGTTCGATGAGCAAATGCAGACCATTTGAAGTCATACTGCATGGTACCCATTCCATGGGTCCCAACTCTCCAGGTTTAAGCCATTCTTCCTTCAGCTAAAACATGCATGGGAAACCCACAGTATGGTGCACCGTGTGACCGGGAAACGTTTTCAAATGCATCTCAGTTTTGGTCACCTTTTACTCGGGTTCACAATTCCAGACCCTTTACTAACACTCTCCCCACTTGGAGAGTCAGTGCCTTTAACCTGCTCTTTGGCACAGTTTGCAATTTCTGTGCAAGATGTACAGGAATAGGGAGAACCAATGAGAGACTAGCTGTAGGTGTCTACACGGGCAAATTTAACGCTCATTTCCCACCAGGAAGAGGAATTAACCAAAGGCTCAGCATGCCATGCCGGAACCGGATTAGGGCCTGAAGCAATCCTGTGGGTTTGCGGCCAGCTGAAAAGAAAGCGATTTGAAGAAAGGAGCTCAGGGGCACTGTAATTCACAAAACTGCAGAGTTATAAATGACAGCTATCGTCCAAAAATATATTGAAGGAAGGCTGCGAAGAGGACTTGAAAGCGTGGCAGAATTGCAGGAAAATGATTTCAGGGGGTAGACTGGAATTGCATTTAAAGCATAGGAAAAGAGGCAGAACGTCGACAATGATGCACTTGGCCAAAAAGGGCGTATGCGTTTTTTCCTGAATATATTCAGGAAAAAACGCATACGCCCTTTTTGGCCAACCAAGCAAGCATGTTAAAGAAATCTGCACTACAATGAAATCTCACTGCCCCCCGGTCAAAAGGGCCATCTGAAAAAAGTGTAAAATCCAGAAATGCAGCACAGGCCATGGAGAACATGGAGCTTTGTTATGCTGATGGGTTGGATGTAAATTGCCAACAGCCACTCTGGAGAAGTGTATGGTGTTTCCTGAAACACCTAAAAAACAAAGCAACGGGGCCTACGGCACCTCCACTTATGGTCCTATAGCTTAGGGAAATTAAAATCAAAAACACACAGACACCCCAAAGTTTCAGACGGCTCTGTTTACAAGAACCTCGTCTACGGTACAAGTTAAATATCCCAGAAAGCGAAAAATGGATAAAGAAGTTGTGGTACGTACGTACAATGGAATATCACTCACCAATGAAATCTATGTCATCTGGCCCGTTGTGACATAATGAGTGGATTCAGGTACGATGATTCTAAGTGAAATAAGTCACACAGAAAATGAAACATCATAAGATATCACTAATACACCGAATGTAATCTTGGCTACACATGAACTGAATTACAAAACAGAACAGGGTCTCAAATTTAGAACACCAACTTATGTTTGCTTAAGGATATAGGTGAGTTGGGGTGCTGCATAAAACCAGAGATAGAAATTAGCACAGATACCATTCTATACGTCAAGTATGTAATAGTCAAGACCTACCCCTTGCTCAACGAAATGGGCTAAACACCATATATTCAACGCCTAGGAATACAACTGACTAGTAAGAATCTTCAAACCCATGGATTTATATGTCTCCATAAGAGAATCAAGCGTGTGTACAGCTGCATGAAGGCAGCAGAGAAAATCCGATAAATCCTATTATCAAAATGAATTACAAAAACAAAACACAATGACAGTGAAATAGAGAGCAATTCTTAAATAATTCATTCAGGGCTTGTGATGTAACCTGGATTTACCTCATCTACACCCACAGCTGAGTGAGACATAAGGTTGTACACTTCGGGCTGATAACATTGGTGAGGTTCGATGAGCAAATGCAGACCATTCGATGTCATACTGCATGGTACCCATTCCATGGGTCCCAACTCTCCAGGTTTAAGCGATTCTTCCTTCAGCTAAAGCATGCATGGGAAACCCACAGTATGGTGCACCGTGTGACCGGGAAACGTTTTCAAATGCATCTCAGTTTTCGTCCCCTTTTACTCGTGTTCACCATTCCAGACACTTTCCTAACACTCTCCCCACTTGGAGAGTCAGTGCCTTTAACCTGCTGTTTGGCACAGTTTGCAATTTCTGCGCAAGATGAACAGGAATAGGCAGAACCAATGAGAGACTAGCTGTAGGTGTCTGAACGGGCAAATTTAACGCTCATTTCCCACCAGGAAGAGGAATTAACCAAAGGCTCAGCATGCCGTGCCGGAACCAGATTAGGGCCTGAAGCAATCCTGCAGGTTTGCGGGCAGCTCTCAAGAAAGCGATTGAAGAAAGGAGCTCAGGGGCACTGTAATTCACAAACCTGCAGAGTTATAAATGACAGCTATCGTCCAAAAATATATTGAAGGAAGGCTGCGAAGAGGACTTGAAAGCGGGGCAGAATTGCAGGAAAACGATTTCAGGGGGTAGACTGGAATTGCATTTAAAGCATAGGAAAAGAGGCAGAACGTCGACAATGATGCACTTGGCCAAAAAGGGCGTATGCGTTTTTTCCTGAATATATTCAGGAAAAAACGCATACGCCCTTTTTGGCCAACCAAGCAAGCATGTTAAAGAAATCTGCACTACAATGAAGTCTCACTGCCCCCCGGTCAAAAGGGCCATCTGAAAAAAGTGTAAAATCCAGAAATGCAGCACAGGCCATGGAGAAGAGGGAGCCTTGTTATGCTGATGGGTGGGATGTAAATTGCCAACAGCCACTCTGGAGAAGTGTATGGCGTTTCCTGAAACACCTAAAAAACAAAGCAACGGAGCCTACGGCACTTCCACTTATGGTCCTATAGATTAGGGAAATTAAAATCAAAAACACACAGCCACCCCAAAGTTTCAGAGGGCTCTGTTTACAAGAACCTCATCTACGGTACAAGTTAAATATCCCAGAAAGCGAAAAATGGATAAAGAAGTTGTGGTACGTACGTACAATGGAATAACACTCACCAATGAAATCTATGTCATCTGGCCCATCGTGGCATAATGAGTGGATTCAGGTACGATGATTCTAAGTGAAATAAGTCACACAGAAAATGAAACAACATAAGATATCACCAATACACGGAATGTAAACTTGGCTACACATGAACTGAATTACAAAACAGAACAGGGTCTCAAATTTAGAAAACCAACTTATGTTTGCTTAAGGGGAAAGTTGAGTTGGGGTGCTGCATAAAACCAGAGATAGAAATTAGCACAGAAACCATTCCATACGTCAAATATGTAATAGTCAAGACCTACCCCTTGCTCAACGAAATGGGCTAAACACCCTATATTCAACGCCTAGGAATACACCTGACTAGAAAGAATCTTCAAACCCATGGATTTATATGACTCCATAAGAGAATCAAGCGTGTGAACAGCTGCATGAAGGCAGCAGAGAAAATCTGATAAATCCAATTATCAAAATGAATTACAAAAACAAAACACAATGACAGTGAAATAGAGAGCAATTCTTAAATAATTCATTCAGGGCTTGTGATGCAACCTGGATTTACCTCATCTACACCCAGAGCTGAGTGAGACATAAGGTTGGACACTTCGGGCTGATAGCATTGGTGAGGTTCGATGAGCAAATGCAGACCATTTGAAGTCATACTGCATGGTACCCATTCCATGGGTCCCAACTCTCCAGGTTTAAGCCATTCTTCCTTCAGCTAAAACATGCATGGGAAACCCACAGTATGGTGCACCGTGTGACCGGGAAACGTTTTCAAATGCATCTCAGTTTTGGTCACCTTTTACTCGGGTTCACAATTCCAGACCCTTTACTAACACTCTCCCCACTTGGAGAGTCAGTGCCTTTAACCTGCTCTTTGGCACAGTTTGCAATTTCTGTGCAAGATGTACAGGAATAGGGAGAACCAATGAGAGACTAGCTGTAGGTGTCTACACGGGCAAATTTAACGCTCATTTCCCACCAGGAAGAGGAATTAACCAAAGGCTCAGCATGCCATGCCGGAACCGGATTAGGGCCTGAAGCAATCCTGTGGGTTTGCGGCCAGCTGAAAAGAAAGCGATTTGAAGAAAGGAGCTCAGGGGCACTGTAATTCACAAAACTGCAGAGTTATAAATGACAGCTATCGTCCAAAAATATATTGAAGGAAGGCTGCGAAGAGGACTTGAAAGCGTGGCAGAATTGCAGGAAAATGATTTCAGGGGGTAGACTGGAATTGCATTTAAAGCATAGGAAAAGAGGCAGAACGTCGACAATGATGCACTTGGCCAAAAAGGGCGTATGCGTTTTTTCCTGAATATATTCAGGAAAAAACGCATACGCCCTTTTTGGCCAACCAAGCAAGCATGTTAAAGAAATCTGCACTACAATGAAATCTCACTGCCCCCCGGTCAAAAGGGCCATCTGAAAAAAGTGTAAAATCCAGAAATGCAGCACAGGCCATGGAGAACATGGAGCTTTGTTATGCTGATGGGTTGGATGTAAATTGCCAACAGCCACTCTGGAGAAGTGTATGGTGTTTCCTGAAACACCTAAAAAACAAAGCAACGGGGCCTACGGCACCTCCACTTATGGTCCTATAGCTTAGGGAAATTAAAATCAAAAACACACAGACACCCCAAAGTTTCAGACGGCTCTGTTTACAAGAACCTCGTCTACGGTACAAGTTAAATATCCCAGAAAGCGAAAAATGGATAAAGAAGTTGTGGTACGTACGTACAATGGAATATCACTCACCAATGAAATCTATGTCATCTGGCCCGTTGTGACATAATGAGTGGATTCAGGTACGATGATTCTAAGTGAAATAAGTCACACAGAAAATGAAACATCATAAGATATCACTAATACACCGAATGTAATCTTGGCTACACATGAACTGAATTACAAAACAGAACAGGGTCTCAAATTTAGAACACCAACTTATGTTTGCTTAAGGATATAGGTGAGTTGGGGTGCTGCATAAAACCAGAGATAGAAATTAGCACAGATACCATTCTATACGTCAAGTATGTAATAGTCAAGACCTACCCCTTGCTCAACGAAATGGGCTAAACACCATATATTCAACGCCTAGGAATACAACTGACTAGTAAGAATCTTCAAACCCATGGATTTATATGTCTCCATAAGAGAATCAAGCGTGTGTACAGCTGCATGAAGGCAGCAGAGAAAATCCGATAAATCCTATTATCAAAATGAATTACAAAAACAAAACACAATGACAGTGAAATAGAGAGCAATTCTTAAATAATTCATTCAGGGCTTGTGATGTAACCTGGATTTACCTCATCTACACCCACAGCTGAGTGAGACATAAGGTTGTACACTTCGGGCTGATAACATTGGTGAGGTTCGATGAGCAAATGCAGACCATTCGATGTCATACTGCATGGTACCCATTCCATGGGTCCCAACTCTCCAGGTTTAAGCGATTCTTCCTTCAGCTAAAGCATGCATGGGAAACCCACAGTATGGTGCACCGTGTGACCGGGAAACGTTTTCAAATGCATCTCAGTTTTCGTCCCCTTTTACTCGTGTTCACCATTCCAGACACTTTCCTAACACTCTCCCCACTTGGAGAGTCAGTGCCTTTAACCTGCTGTTTGGCACAGTTTGCAATTTCTGCGCAAGATGAACAGGAATAGGCAGAACCAATGAGAGACTAGCTGTAGGTGTCTGAACGGGCAAATTTAACGCTCATTTCCCACCAGGAAGAGGAATTAACCAAAGGCTCAGCATGCCGTGCCGGAACCAGATTAGGGCCTGAAGCAATCCTGCAGGTTTGCGGGCAGCTCTCAAGAAAGCGATTGAAGAAAGGAGCTCAGGGGCACTGTAATTCACAAACCTGCAGAGTTATAAATGACAGCTATCGTCCAAAAATATATTGAAGGAAGGCTGCGAAGAGGACTTGAAAGCGGGGCAGAATTGCAGGAAAACGATTTCAGGGGGTAGACTGGAATTGCATTTAAAGCATAGGAAAAGAGGCAGAACGTCGACAATGATGCACTTGGCCAAAAAGGGCGTATGCGTTTTTTCCTGAATATATTCAGGAAAAAACGCATACGCCCTTTTTGGCCAACCAAGCAAGCATGTTAAAGAAATCTGCACTACAATGAAGTCTCACTGCCCCCCGGTCAAAAGGGCCATCTGAAAAAAGTGTAAAATCCAGAAATGCAGCACAGGCCATGGAGAAGAGGGAGCCTTGTTATGCTGATGGGTGGGATGTAAATTGCCAACAGCCACTCTGGAGAAGTGTATGGCGTTTCCTGAAACACCTAAAAAACAAAGCAACGGAGCCTACGGCACTTCCACTTATGGTCCTATAGATTAGGGAAATTAAAATCAAAAACACACAGCCACCCCAAAGTTTCAGAGGGCTCTGTTTACAAGAACCTCATCTACGGTACAAGTTAAATATCCCAGAAAGCGAAAAATGGATAAAGAAGTTGTGGTACGTACGTACAATGGAATAACACTCACCAATGAAATCTATGTCATCTGGCCCATCGTGGCATAATGAGTGGATTCAGGTACGATGATTCTAAGTGAAATAAGTCACACAGAAAATGAAACAACATAAGATATCACCAATACACGGAATGTAAACTTGGCTACACATGAACTGAATTACAAAACAGAACAGGGTCTCAAATTTAGAAAACCAACTTATGTTTGCTTAAGGGGAAAGTTGAGTTGGGGTGCTGCATAAAACCAGAGATAGAAATTAGCACAGAAACCATTCCATACGTCAAATATGTAATAGTCAAGACCTACCCCTTGCTCAACGAAATGGGCTAAACACCCTATATTCAACACCTAGGAATACACCTGACTAGAAAGAATCTTCAAACCCATGGATTTATATGACTCCATAAGAGAATCAAGCGTGTGAACAGCTGCATGAAGGCAGCAGAGAAAATCTGATAAATCCAATTATCAAAATGAATTACAAAAACAAAACACAATGACAGTGAAATAGAGAGCAATTCTTAAATAATTCATTCAGGGCTTGTGATGCAACCTGGATTTACCTCATCTACACCCAGAGCTGAGTGAGACATAAGGTTGGACACTTCGGGCTGATAGCATTGGTGAGGTTCGATGAGCAAATGCAGACCATTTGAAGTCATACTGCATGGTACCCATTCCATGGGTCCCAACTCTCCAGGTTTAAGCCATTCTTCCTTCAGCTAAAACATGCATGGGAAACCCACAGTATGGTGCACCGTGTGACCGGGAAACGTTTTCAAATGCATCTCAGTTTTGGTCACCTTTTACTCGGGTTCACAATTCCAGACCCTTTACTAACACTCTCCCCACTTGGAGAGTCAGTGCCTTTAACCTGCTCTTTGGCACAGTTTGCAATTTCTGTGCAAGATGTACAGGAATAGGGAGAACCAATGAGAGACTAGCTGTAGGTGTCTACACGGGCAAATTTAACGCTCATTTCCCACCAGGAAGAGGAATTAACCAAAGGCTCAGCATGCCATGCCGGAACCGGATTAGGGCCTGAAGCAATCCTGTGGGTTTGCGGCCAGCTGAAAAGAAAGCGATTTGAAGAAAGGAGCTCAGGGGCACTGTAATTCACAAAACTGCAGAGTTATAAATGACAGCTATCGTCCAAAAATATATTGAAGGAAGGCTGCGAAGAGGACTTGAAAGCGTGGCAGAATTGCAGGAAAATGATTTCAGGGGGTAGACTGGAATTGCATTTAAAGCATAGGAAAAGAGGCAGAACGTCGACAATGATGCACTTGGCCAAAAAGGGCGTATGCGTTTTTTCCTGAATATATTCAGGAAAAAACGCATACGCCCTTTTTGGCCAACCAAGCAAGCATGTTAAAGAAATCTGCACTACAATGAAATCTCACTGCCCCCCGGTCAAAAGGGCCATCTGAAAAAAGTGTAAAATCCAGAAATGCAGCACAGGCCATGGAGAACATGGAGCTTTGTTATGCTGATGGGTTGGATGTAAATTGCCAACAGCCACTCTGGAGAAGTGTATGGTGTTTCCTGAAACACCTAAAAAACAAAGCAACGGGGCCTACGGCACCTCCACTTATGGTCCTATAGCTTAGGGAAATTAAAATCAAAAACACACAGACACCCCAAAGTTTCAGACGGCTCTGTTTACAAGAACCTCGTCTACGGTACAAGTTAAATATCCCAGAAAGCGAAAAATGGATAAAGAAGTTGTGGTACGTACGTACAATGGAATATCACTCACCAATGAAATCTATGTCATCTGGCCCGTTGTGACATAATGAGTGGATTCAGGTACGATGATTCTAAGTGAAATAAGTCACACAGAAAATGAAACATCATAAGATATCACTAATACACCGAATGTAATCTTGGCTACACATGAACTGAATTACAAAACAGAACAGGGTCTCAAATTTAGAACACCAACTTATGTTTGCTTAAGGATATAGGTGAGTTGGGGTGCTGCATAAAACCAGAGATAGAAATTAGCACAGATACCATTCTATACGTCAAGTATGTAATAGTCAAGACCTACCCCTTGCTCAACGAAATGGGCTAAACACCATATATTCAACGCCTAGGAATACAACTGACTAGTAAGAATCTTCAAACCCATGGATTTATATGTCTCCATAAGAGAATCAAGCGTGTGTACAGCTGCATGAAGGCAGCAGAGAAAATCCGATAAATCCTATTATCAAAATGAATTACAAAAACAAAACACAATGACAGTGAAATAGAGAGCAATTCTTAAATAATTCATTCAGGGCTTGTGATGTAACCTGGATTTACCTCATCTACACCCACAGCTGAGTGAGACATAAGGTTGTACACTTCGGGCTGATAACATTGGTGAGGTTCGATGAGCAAATGCAGACCATTCGATGTCATACTGCATGGTACCCATTCCATGGGTCCCAACTCTCCAGGTTTAAGCGATTCTTCCTTCAGCTAAAGCATGCATGGGAAACCCACAGTATGGTGCACCGTGTGACCGGGAAACGTTTTCAAATGCATCTCAGTTTTCGTCCCCTTTTACTCGTGTTCACCATTCCAGACACTTTCCTAACACTCTCCCCACTTGGAGAGTCAGTGCCTTTAACCTGCTGTTTGGCACAGTTTGCAATTTCTGCGCAAGATGAACAGGAATAGGCAGAACCAATGAGAGACTAGCTGTAGGTGTCTGAACGGGCAAATTTAACGCTCATTTCCCACCAGGAAGAGGAATTAACCAAAGGCTCAGCATGCCGTGCCGGAACCAGATTAGGGCCTGAAGCAATCCTGCAGGTTTGCGGGCAGCTCTCAAGAAAGCGATTGAAGAAAGGAGCTCAGGGGCACTGTAATTCACAAACCTGCAGAGTTATAAATGACAGCTATCGTCCAAAAATATATTGAAGGAAGGCTGCGAAGAGGACTTGAAAGCGGGGCAGAATTGCAGGAAAACGATTTCAGGGGGTAGACTGGAATTGCATTTAAAGCATAGGAAAAGAGGCAGAACGTCGACAATGATGCACTTGGCCAAAAAGGGCGTATGCGTTTTTTCCTGAATATATTCAGGAAAAAACGCATACGCCCTTTTTGGCCAACCAAGCAAGCATGTTAAAGAAATCTGCACTACAATGAAGTCTCACTGCCCCCCGGTCAAAAGGGCCATCTGAAAAAAGTGTAAAATCCAGAAATGCAGCACAGGCCATGGAGAAGAGGGAGCCTTGTTATGCTGATGGGTGGGATGTAAATTGCCAACAGCCACTCTGGAGAAGTGTATGGCGTTTCCTGAAACACCTAAAAAACAAAGCAACGGAGCCTACGGCACTTCCACTTATGGTCCTATAGATTAGGGAAATTAAAATCAAAAACACACAGCCACCCCAAAGTTTCAGAGGGCTCTGTTTACAAGAACCTCATCTACGGTACAAGTTAAATATCCCAGAAAGCGAAAAATGGATAAAGAAGTTGTGGTACGTACGTACAATGGAATAACACTCACCAATGAAATCTATGTCATCTGGCCCATCGTGGCATAATGAGTGGATTCAGGTACGATGATTCTAAGTGAAATAAGTCACACAGAAAATGAAACAACATAAGATATCACCAATACACGGAATGTAAACTTGGCTACACATGAACTGAATTACAAAACAGAACAGGGTCTCAAATTTAGAAAACCAACTTATGTTTGCTTAAGGGGAAAGTTGAGTTGGGGTGCTGCATAAAACCAGAGATAGAAATTAGCACAGAAACCATTCCATACGTCAAATATGTAATAGTCAAGACCTACCCCTTGCTCAACGAAATGGGCTAAACACCCTATATTCAACGCCTAGGAATACACCTGACTAGAAAGAATCTTCAAACCCATGGATTTATATGACTCCATAAGAGAATCAAGCGTGTGAACAGCTGCATGAAGGCAGCAGAGAAAATCTGATAAATCCAATTATCAAAATGAATTACAAAAACAAAACACAATGACAGTGAAATAGAGAGCAATTCTTAAATAATTCATTCAGGGCTTGTGATGCAACCTGGATTTACCTCATCTACACCCAGAGCTGAGTGAGACATAAGGTTGGACACTTCGGGCTGATAGCATTGGTGAGGTTCGATGAGCAAATGCAGACCATTTGAAGTCATACTGCATGGTACCCATTCCATGGGTCCCAACTCTCCAGGTTTAAGCCATTCTTCCTTCAGCTAAAACATGCATGGGAAACCCACAGTATGGTGCACCGTGTGACCGGGAAACGTTTTCAAATGCATCTCAGTTTTGGTCACCTTTTACTCGGGTTCACAATTCCAGACCCTTTACTAACACTCTCCCCACTTGGAGAGTCAGTGCCTTTAACCTGCTCTTTGGCACAGTTTGCAATTTCTGTGCAAGATGTACAGGAATAGGGAGAACCAATGAGAGACTAGCTGTAGGTGTCTACACGGGCAAATTTAACGCTCATTTCCCACCAGGAAGAGGAATTAACCAAAGGCTCAGCATGCCATGCCGGAACCGGATTAGGGCCTGAAGCAATCCTGTGGGTTTGCGGCCAGCTGAAAAGAAAGCGATTTGAAGAAAGGAGCTCAGGGGCACTGTAATTCACAAAACTGCAGAGTTATAAATGACAGCTATCGTCCAAAAATATATTGAAGGAAGGCTGCGAAGAGGACTTGAAAGCGTGGCAGAATTGCAGGAAAATGATTTCAGGGGGTAGACTGGAATTGCATTTAAAGCATAGGAAAAGAGGCAGAACGTCGACAATGATGCACTTGGCCAAAAAGGGCGTATGCGTTTTTTCCTGAATATATTCAGGAAAAAACGCATACGCCCTTTTTGGCCAACCAAGCAAGCATGTTAAAGAAATCTGCACTACAATGAAATCTCACTGCCCCCCGGTCAAAAGGGCCATCTGAAAAAAGTGTAAAATCCAGAAATGCAGCACAGGCCATGGAGAACATGGAGCTTTGTTATGCTGATGGGTTGGATGTAAATTGCCAACAGCCACTCTGGAGAAGTGTATGGTGTTTCCTGAAACACCTAAAAAACAAAGCAACGGGGCCTACGGCACCTCCACTTATGGTCCTATAGCTTAGGGAAATTAAAATCAAAAACACACAGACACCCCAAAGTTTCAGACGGCTCTGTTTACAAGAACCTCGTCTACGGTACAAGTTAAATATCCCAGAAAGCGAAAAATGGATAAAGAAGTTGTGGTACGTACGTACAATGGAATATCACTCACCAATGAAATCTATGTCATCTGGCCCGTTGTGACATAATGAGTGGATTCAGGTACGATGATTCTAAGTGAAATAAGTCACACAGAAAATGAAACATCATAAGATATCACTAATACACCGAATGTAATCTTGGCTACACATGAACTGAATTACAAAACAGAACAGGGTCTCAAATTTAGAACACCAACTTATGTTTGCTTAAGGATATAGGTGAGTTGGGGTGCTGCATAAAACCAGAGATAGAAATTAGCACAGATACCATTCTATACGTCAAGTATGTAATAGTCAAGACCTACCCCTTGCTCAACGAAATGGGCTAAACACCATATATTCAACGCCTAGGAATACAACTGACTAGTAAGAATCTTCAAACCCATGGATTTATATGTCTCCATAAGAGAATCAAGCGTGTGTACAGCTGCATGAAGGCAGCAGAGAAAATCCGATAAATCCTATTATCAAAATGAATTACAAAAACAAAACACAATGACAGTGAAATAGAGAGCAATTCTTAAATAATTCATTCAGGGCTTGTGATGTAACCTGGATTTACCTCATCTACACCCACAGCTGAGTGAGACATAAGGTTGTACACTTCGGGCTGATAACATTGGTGAGGTTCGATGAGCAAATGCAGACCATTCGATGTCATACTGCATGGTACCCATTCCATGGGTCCCAACTCTCCAGGTTTAAGCGATTCTTCCTTCAGCTAAAGCATGCATGGGAAACCCACAGTATGGTGCACCGTGTGACCGGGAAACGTTTTCAAATGCATCTCAGTTTTCGTCCCCTTTTACTCGTGTTCACCATTCCAGACACTTTCCTAACACTCTCCCCACTTGGAGAGTCAGTGCCTTTAACCTGCTGTTTGGCACAGTTTGCAATTTCTGCGCAAGATGAACAGGAATAGGCAGAACCAATGAGAGACTAGCTGTAGGTGTCTGAACGGGCAAATTTAACGCTCATTTCCCACCAGGAAGAGGAATTAACCAAAGGCTCAGCATGCCGTGCCGGAACCAGATTAGGGCCTGAAGCAATCCTGCAGGTTTGCGGGCAGCTCTCAAGAAAGCGATTGAAGAAAGGAGCTCAGGGGCACTGTAATTCACAAACCTGCAGAGTTATAAATGACAGCTATCGTCCAAAAATATATTGAAGGAAGGCTGCGAAGAGGACTTGAAAGCGGGGCAGAATTGCAGGAAAACGATTTCAGGGGGTAGACTGGAATTGCATTTAAAGCATAGGAAAAGAGGCAGAACGTCGACAATGATGCACTTGGCCAAAAAGGGCGTATGCGTTTTTTCCTGAATATATTCAGGAAAAAACGCATACGCCCTTTTTGGCCAACCAAGCAAGCATGTTAAAGAAATCTGCACTACAATGAAGTCTCACTGCCCCCCGGTCAAAAGGGCCATCTGAAAAAAGTGTAAAATCCAGAAATGCAGCACAGGCCATGGAGAAGAGGGAGCCTTGTTATGCTGATGGGTGGGATGTAAATTGCCAACAGCCACTCTGGAGAAGTGTATGGTGTTTCCTGAAACACCTAAAAAACAAAGCAACGGAGCCTACGGCACTTCCACTTATGGTCCTATAGATTAGGGAAATTAAAATCAAAAACACACAGCCACCCCAAAGTTTCAGAGGGCTCTGTTTACAAGAACCTCATCTACGGTACAAGTTAAATATCCCAGAAAGCGAAAAATGGATAAAGAAGTTGTGGTACGTACGTACAATGGAATAACACTCACCAATGAAATCTATGTCATCTGGCCCATCGTGGCATAATGAGTGGATTCAGGTACGATGATTCTAAGTGAAATAAGTCACACAGAAAATGAAACAACATAAGATATCACCAATACACGGAATGTAAACTTGGCTACACATGAACTGAATTACAAAACAGAACAGGGTCTCAAATTTAGAAAACCAACTTATGTTTGCTTAAGGGGAAAGTTGAGTTGGGGTGCTGCATAAAACCAGAGATAGAAATTAGCACAGAAACCATTCCATACGTCAAATACGTAATAGTCAAGACCTACCCCTTGCTCAACGAAATGGGCTAAACACCCTATATTCAACGCCTAGGAATACACCTGACTAGAAAGAATCTTCAAACCCATGGATTTATATGACTCCATAAGAGAATCAAGCGTGTGAACAGCTGCATGAAGGCAGCAGAGAAAATCCGATAAATCCAATTATCAAAATGAATTACAAAAACAAAACACAATGACAGTGAAATAGAGAGCAATTCTTAAATAATTCATTCAGGGCTTGTGATGCAACCTGGATTTACCTCATCTACACCCAGAGCTGAGTGAGACATAAGGTTGGACACTTCGGGCTGATAGCATTGGTGAGGTTCGATGAGCAAATGCAGACCATTTGAAGTCATGCTGCAAGGTACCCATTCCATGGGTCTGAACTCTCCAGGTTTAAGCCATTCTTCCTTCAGCTAAAACATGCATGGGAAACCCACAGTATGGTGCACCGTGTGACCGGGAAACGTTTTCAAATGCATCTCAGTTTTCGTCCCCTTTTACTCGGGTTCAGACTTCCAGACCCTTTACTAACACTCTCCCCACTTGGAGAGTCAGTGCCTTTAACCTGCTCTTTGGCACAGTTTGCAATTTCTGCGCAAGATGAACAGGAATAGGGAGAACCAATGAGAGACTAGCTGTAGGTGTCTGAACGGGCAAATTTAACGCTCATTTCCCACCAGGAAGAGGAATTAACCAAAGGCTCAGCATGCTGTGACGGAACCAGATTAGGGCCTGAAGCAATCCTGCGGGTTTGCGGCCAGCTCTCAAGAAAGCGATTGAAGAAAGGAGCTCAGGGGCACTGTAATTCACAAACCTGCAGAGTTATAAATGACAGCTATCGTCCAAAAATATATTGAAGAAAGGCTACGAAGAGGACTTGAAAGCGGGGCAGAATTGCAGGAAAACGATTTCAGGGGGTAGACTGGAATTGCATTTAAAGCATAGGAAAAGAGGCAGAACATCGACAATGATGCACTTGGCCAAAAAGGGCGTATGCGTTTTTTCCTGAATATATTCAGGAAAAAACGCATACGCCCTTTTTGGCCAACCAAGCAAGCATGTTAAAGAAATCTGCACTACAATGAAGTCTCACTGCCCCCCGGTCCAAAGGGCCATCTGAAAAAAGTGTAACATCCAGAAATGCAGCAGAGGCCATGGAGAACAGGGAGCCTTGTTATGCTGATGGGTGGGATGTAAATTGCCAACAGCCACTCTGGAGAAGTGTATGGTGTTTCCTGAAACACCTAAAAAACAAAGCAACGGAGCCTACTGCACTTCCACTTATGGTCCTATAGCTTAGGGAAATTGCAATCAAAAACACACAGCCACCCCAAAGTTTCAGACGGCTCTGTTTACAAGAACCTCGTCTACGGTACAAGTTAAATATCCCAGAAAGCGAAAAATGGATAAAGAAGTTGTGGTACGTACGTACAATGGAATATCACTCACCAATGAAATCTATGTCATCTGGCCCGTCGTGGCATAATGAGTGGATTCAGGTACGATGATTCTAAGTGAAATAAGTCACACAGAAAATGAAACATCATAAGATATCACTAATACACGGAATGTACTCTTGACTACACATGAACTGAATTACAAAACAGAACAGGGTCTCAAATTTAGAAAACCAACTTATGTTTGCGTAAGGGGAAAGGTGAGTTGGGGTGCTGCACAAAACCAGAGTTAGAAATTAGCACAGATACCATTCCATACGTCAAATACGTAATAGTCAAGACCTACCCCTTGCTCAACGAAATGGGCTAAACACCCTATATTCAACGCCTAGGAATACACCTGACTAGTAAGAATCTTCAAACCCATGGATTTATATGACTACATAAGGGAATCAAGCGTGTGTACAGCTGCATGAAGGCAGCAGAGAAAATCCGATAAATCCTATTATCAAAATGAATTACGAAAACAAAACACAATGACAGTGAAATAGAGAGCAATTCTTAAATAATTCATTCAGGGCTTGTGATGCAACCTGGATTTACCTCATCTACACCCAGAGCTGAGTGAGACATAAGGTTGTACACTTCGGGCTGATAACATTGGTGAGGTTCGATGAGCAAATGCAGACCATTCGAAGTCATACTGCATGGTACCCATTCCATGGGTCCCAACTCTCCAGGTTTAAGCGATTTTTCCTTCAGCTAAAGCATGCATGGGAAACCCACAGTATGGTGCACCGTGTGACCGGGAAACGTTTTCAAATGCATCTCAGTTTTCGTCCCCTTTTACTCCTGTTCACCATTCCAGACCTTTCCTAACACTCTCCCCACTTGGAGAGTCAGTGCCTTTAACCTGCTCTTTGGCACAGTTTGCAATTTCTGTGCAAGATGTACAGGAATAGGGAGAACCAATGAGAGACTAGCTGTAGGTGTCTACACGGGCAAATTTAACGCTCATTTCCCACCAGGAAGAGGAATTAACCAAAGGCTCAGCATGCCGTGCCGGAACCGGATTAGGGCCTGAAGCAATCCTGTGGGTTTGCGGCCAGCTGAAAAGAAAGCGATTTGAAGAAAGGAGCTCAGGGGCACTGTAATTCACAAAACTGCAGAGTTATAAATGACAGCTATCGTCCAAAAATATATTGAAGGAAGGCTGCGAAGAGGACTTGAAAGTGGGGCAGAATTTCAGGAAAACGATTTCAGGGGGTAGACTGGAATTGCATTTAAAGCATAGGAAAAGAGACAGAACGTCAACAATGATGCACATGGCCAAAAAGGGCGTATGCGTTTTTTCCTGAATATATTCAGGAAAAAACGCATACGCCCTTTTTGGCCAACCAAGCAAGCATGTTAAAAAATCTGCACTACAATGAAGTCTCACTGCCCCCCGGTCAAAAGGGCCATCTGAAAAAAGTGTAAAATCCAGAAATGCAGCACAGGACATGGAGAACAGGGAGCCTTGTTATGCTGATAGGTGGGATGTAAATTGCCAACAGCCACTCTGGAGAAGTGTATGGTGTTTCCTGAAACACCTAAAAAACAAAGCAACGGAGCCTACGGCACTTCCACTTATGGTCCTATAGCTTAGGGAAATTAAAATCAAAAACACACAGCCACCTCAAAGTTTCAGACGGCTCTGTTTACAAGAACCTCGTCTACGGTACAAGTTAAATATCCCAGAAAGCGAAAAATGGATAAAGAAGTTGTGGTACGTACGTACAATGGAATATCACTCACCAATGAAGTCTATGTCATCTGGCACGTCCTGGCATAATGAGTGGATTCAGGTACGATGATTCTAAGTGAAATAAGTCACACAGAAAATGAAACATCATAAGATATCACTAATACACGGAATGTAATCTTGGCTACACATGAACTGAATTACAAAACAGAACAGGGTCTCAAATTTAGAAAACCAACTTATGTTTGCGTAAGGGGAAAGGTGAGTTGGGGTGCTGCATAAAACCAGAGTTAGAAATTACCACAGATACCATTCCATACGTCAAATACATAATAGTCAAGACCTACCCCTTGCTCAACGAAATGGGCTAAACACCCTATATTCAACGCCTAGGAATACACATGACTAGTAAGAATCTTCAAACCCACGGATTTATATGTCTACATAAGAGAATCAAGCGTGTGTACAGCTGCATGAAAGCAGCAGAGAAAATCCGTTAAATCCTATTATCAAAATGAATTACAAAAACAAAACACAATGACAGTGAAATAGAGAGCAATTCTTAAATAATTCATTCAGGTCTTGTGATGCAACCTGCATTTACCTCATCTAAACCCAGAGCTGAGTGAGACATAATGTTGGACTCTTCGGGCTGAGAGCATTGGTGAGGTAAGATGACCAAATGCAGACCCTTTGAAGTCATACTGCATGGGACACATTCCATGGGTCCCAAATCTCCAGGTTTAAGCGATTCTTCCTTTAGCTAAAACCTGCATGGGAAACCCACAGTATGGTGCACCGTGTGACCGGGAAACGTTTTCAAATGCATCTCAGTTTTCGTCCCCTTTTACTCGGGTTCACCATTCCAGACCCTTTACTAACACTCTCCCCACTTGGAGAGTCAGTGCCTTTAACCTCCTCTTTGGCACAGTTTGCAATTTCTGCGCAAGATGAACAGGAATAGGGAGAACCAATGAGAGACTAGCTGTAGGTGTCTGCACGTGCAAATTTAACCCTAATTTCCCACCAGGAAGAGGATTTAACCAAAGGCTCAGCATGCCTTTCCAGAACCAGATTCGGGCCTGAAGCCTTCCTGCGGGTTTGCGGCCAGCTCACAAGAAAGTGATTTGAAGAAAGAGCTCAGGGGCACTGTAATTCACAAACCTGCAGAGTTATAAATGACAGCTATCGTCCAAAAATATATTGAAGGAACGCTGCGAAGAGGACGTGAAAGCGGGGCAGAATTGCAGGACGATTTCAGGGGGTAGACGGGAATTGCATTTAAAGCATAGGAAAAGAGGCAGAACGTCGACAATGATGCACTTGGCCAAAAAGGGCGTATGCGATTTTTCCTGAATATATTCAGGAAAAAACCCATAGCACTTTTTGGCCAACCAAGGAAGCATGTTAAAAAAGTCTGCACTACAATGAAGTCTAACTGCCCCCCGGTCAAATGGGCCATCTGAAAAAAGTGTAAAATCCAGAAATGCAGCACAGGCCATGGAGAACAGGGAGACTTGTTATGCTGATGGGTGGGATGTAAATTGCCAACAGCCACTCTGGAGAAGTGTATGGTGTTTCCTGAAACACCTAAAAAACAAAGCAACGGAGCCTACGGCACTTCCACTTATGGTCCTATAGCTTAGGGAAATTAAAATCAAAAACACACAGCCACCTCAAAGTTTCAGACGGCTCTGTTTACAAGAACCTCGTCTACGGTACAAGTTAAATATCCCAGAAAGCGAAAAATGGATAAAGAAGTTGTGGTACGTACGTACAATGGAATATCACTCACCAATGAAGTCTATGTCATCTGGCACGTCCTGGCATAATGAGTGGATTCAGGTACGATGATTCTAAGTGAAATAAGTCACACAGAAAATGAAACATCATAAGATATCACTAATACACGGAATGTAACCTTGGCTACACATGAACTGAATTACAAAACAGAACAGGGTCTCAAATTTAGAAAACCAACTTATGTTTGCGTAAGGGGAAAGGTGAGTTGGGGTGCTGCATAAAACCAGAGTTAGAAATTACCACAGATACCATTCCATACGTCAAATACATAATAGTCAAGACCTACCCCTTGCTCAACGAAATGGGCTAAACACCCTATATTCAACGCCTAGGAATACACATGACTAGTAAGAATCTTCAAACCCACGGATTTATATGTCTACATAAGAGAATCAAGCGTGTGTACAGCTGCATGAAGGCAGCAGAGAAAATCCGATAAATCCTATTATCAAAATGAATTACAAAAACAAAACACAATGACAGTGAAATAGAGAGCAATTCTTAAATAATTCATTCAGGTCTTGTGATGCAACCTGCATTTACCTCATCTAAACCCAGAGCTGAGTGAGACATAATGTTGGACTCTTCGGGCTGAGAGCATTGGTGAGGTAAGATGACCAAATGCAGACCCTTTGAAGTCATACTGCATGGGACACATTCCATGGGTCCCAAATCTCCAGGTTTAAGCGATTCTTCCTTTAGCTAAAACCTGCATGGGAAACCCACAGTATGGTGCACCGTGTGACCGGGAAACGTTTTCAAATGCATCTCAGTTTTCGTCCCCTTTTACTCGGGTTCACCATTCCAGACCCTTTACTAACACTCTCCCCACTTGGAGAGTCAGTGCCTTTAACCTCCTCTTTGGCACAGTTTGCAATTTCTGCGCAAGATGAACAGGAATAGGGAGAACCAATGAGAGACTAGCTGTAGGTGTCTGCATGTGCAAATTTAACCCTAATTTCCCACCAGGAAGAGGATTTAACCAAAGGCTCAGCATGCCTTTCCAGAACCAGATTCGGGCCTGAAGCCTTCCTGCGGGTTTGCGGCCAGCTCACAAGAAAGTGATTTGAAGAAAGAGCTCAGGGGCACTGTAATTCACAAACCTGCAGAGTTATAAATGACAGCTATCGTCCAAAAATATATTGAAGGAACGCTGCGAAGAGGACGTGAAAGCGGGGCAGAATTGCAGGACGATTTCAGGGGGTAGACAGGAATTGCATTTAAAGCATAGGAAAAGAGGCAGAACGTCGACAATGATGCACTTGGCCAAAAAGGGCGTATGCGATTTTTCCTGAATATATTCAGGAAAAAACCCATAGCACTTTTTGGCCAACCAAGGAAGCATGTTAAAAAAGTCTGCACTACAGTGAAGTCTAACTGCCCCCCTGTCAAATGGGCCATCTGAAAAAAGTGTAAAATCCAGAAATGCAGCACAGGCCATGGAGAACAGGGAGCCTTGTTATGCTGATGGGTGGGATGTAAATTGCCAACAGCCACTCTGGAGAAGTGTATGGTGTTTCCTGAAACACTTAAAAAACAAAGCAATGGAGCCTACGGCACTTCCACTTATGGTCCTATAGCTTAGGGAAATTAAAATCAAAAACATACAGCCACCCCATTGTTTCGGACGGCTCTGTTTACAAGAAGCTCGTCTACGGTACAAGTTAAATATAGCAGAAAGCAAAAAATGGATAAAGAAATTGTGGTACATATGTACAATTGAATATCACTCTCCAATGAAATGTATGTCATCAGGCCCGTCGCGGCATTATGAGTGGATTCAAGTACGATGATTCTAAGTGAAATAAGTCACACAGAAAATGAAACATCATATCACTAATACACGGAATGTAATCTTGGCTACACATGAACTGAATTACAAAACAGAACAGGGTCTCAAATTTAGAAAACCAACTTATGTTTGCTTAAGGGGAAAGGTGAGTTGGGGTGCTGTATAAAACCAGAGATTGAAATTAGCACAGATACCGTTCCATAAGCCAAATATATAATAGACAAGACCTACTGTTGCTCAACGAAATGGACTCAACACCCCATATTCAACGCCTGAGAATATACCTGACAAGTAAGAATCTTAAGACCCATGGATTTATATGTCTCCATAAGGAAGTCAAGCGTGTGTACAGTGGCCTAAACGCAGCAGTGAAAATCCGATAAATCCCATTAACAAAATAAATTTCAAAAACAAAACACAATGACAGTGAAATAGAGAGCAATTCTTAAATAATTCATTCAGGGCTTGTGATGCAACCTGGATTTACCACATCTACACCCAGAGCTGGTTGAGACATAAGGCTGGACACTTCGGGCTGATAGCATTGGTGATGTTTGGTGAGCAAACGCAGACCCTTTGAAGTCATACTGCATGGTACCCATCCCATATGTCCCAACTCTCCAGGTTTAAGGGATTCTTCCTTCAGCTAAAACATGCATGGGAAACCCGGAGTATGTTCCACCGTGTGATTGGGAAACGTTTTCAAATGCATCTCAGGTTTCATCCCCTGGTACTCGGGTACACCGTTCCAGACACTTTACTAACACTCTCCCCACTTGGAAAGTCAGTGCCTTTAACCTTCTGTTTGGCACAGTTTGCAATTTCTGCGCAAGATGAACAGGAATAGGGAGAAGCAATGAGAGACTAGCTGTAGGTGTCTGCACGGGCAAATGGAACGCTCATTTCCCACCAGGAAGAGGAATTAACCAAAGGCTCAGCATGTCCTGCCGGAACCAGATTAGGGCCTGAAGCAATCCTGCGGTTTTGCGGCCAGCTCACAAGAAAGCGAGTTGAAGAAAGGAGCTCAGGGGCACTGTAATTCACAATCCTGCAGAGTTATGAATGACAGCTATCGTCCAAAAATGTATTGAAGTAAGTCTTCTAAGAGGACTTGAAAGCGGGGCAGAATTTCAGGAAAACGATTTCAGGGGGTAGACTGGAATTGCACTTAAAGCATAGGAAAAGAGGCAGAATGTCGACAATGATGCACTTGGCCAAAAAGTGCGTATGCGTTTTGTCCTGAATATATTTAGGAAAAAATGCATACGCACTTTTTGGCCAACCAAGCAAGCTTGTAAAGGAAATCTGCACTACAATGAAGTCTCACTGCCCCCCGGTCAAAAGGGCCATCTGAAACAAGTGTAAAATCCAGAAAGGCAGGACAGGTCATGGAGAACAGGGAGCCTTGTTATGCTGATGGGCGGGATGTAAATTGCCAACAGCCACTCTGGAGAAGTGTATGGTGTTTCCTGAAACACGTAGGAAACAAAGCAACACAGCCTATGGCACTTCCACTTAGGGTCCTATAGCTTAGGGAAATTAAAATCAAAAACACACAGCCACCCCAAAGCTTGGGACGGCTCTGTTTACAAGAACCTCGTCTACGGTACAAGTTAAATATCCGAGAAAGCAAAAAATGGATAAAGAAGTTGTGGTACGTACGTACAATGGAATATCACTCAGCAATGAGATCTACGTCATCAGGCCCGTAGCGGCATAATGAGTGGATTCAGGTACAACGATTCTATGAGAAATAAGTCACACAGAAAAAGAAACATCATAAGATATCACTAATACATGGAACGTAAACTTGGCTACACATGAACTGAATTACAAAACAGAACAGGGTCTCAAATTTAGAAAACCAACTTATGCTTGCTTATGGGGAAAGGTGAGTTGGGGTGCTGAATCAAACTAGAGATTGAAATTAGCACAAATACCTTCCATAAGCCAAATATATAATAGACAAGACCTAATCCTTGCTCAACGAAATGGACTCAACACCCCATATTCAACGCCTGGGAATATACCTGACAAGTAAGAATCTTAATAACCATGGATTTATATGTCTCCATAAGGAAGTCAAGCGTGTGTACAGCGGCCTAACGCAGCAGTGAAAATCCGATAAATCCCATTAACAAAATAAATTTCAAAAACAAAACACAATGACAGTGAAATAGAGAGCAATTCTTAAATAATTCATTCAGGGCTTGTGATGCAACCTGGATTAACCACATCTACACCCAGAGCTGGTTGAGACATAAGGCTGAACCCTTCAGGCTGATAGCATTGGTGATGTTTGGTGAGCAAACGCAGACCCTTTGAAGTCATACTGCATGGTACCCATCCCATGGGTCCCAACTCTCCAGGTTTAAGGGATTCTTCCTTCAGCTAAAACATGCATGGGAAACCCAGAGTATGTTCCACCGTGTGATTGGGAAACGTTTACAAATGCATCTCAGGTTTCATCCCCTGGTACTCGGGTGCACCGTTCCAGACACTTTACTAACACTCTCCCCACTTGGAAAGTCAGTGCCTTTAAACTTCTGTTTGGCACAGTTTGCAATTTCTGCACAAGATGAACAGGAATAGGGACAACCAATGAGAGACTAGCTGTAGGTGTCTGCACGGGCAAATGGAACACTCATTTCCCACCAGGAAGAGAAATTAACCAAAGGCTCAGCGTGCCCTGCCGGAAACATATTAAGGCCTGAAGCAATCCTGCGGTTTTGCAGCCAGCTCACAAGAAAGCGAGTAGAAGAAAGAAGCTCAGGGGCACTGTAATTCACAAACCTGCAGAGTTATGAATGACAGCTATCGTCCAAAAATGTATTGAAGTAAGTCTTCGAAGAGGACATGAAAGCGGGGCAGAATTTCAGGAAAACGATTTCAGGGGGTAGACTGGAATTGCACTTAAAGCATTGGAAAAGAGGCATAATGTCGACAAAGATGCACTTGGCCAAAAAGGGCGTATGCGTTTTTTCCTGAATATATTCAGGAAAAAATGCATACGCACTTTTTGGCCAACCAAGCAAGCGTGTAAAGGAAATCTGCAATACAATGAAGTCTCACTGACCCCGGTCAAAAGGGCCATCTGAAAAAGTGTAAAATCCAGAAAGGCAGGACAGGTCATGGAGAACAGGGAGCCTTGTTATGCTGATGGGCGGGATGTAAATTGCCAACAGCCACTCTGGAGAAGTGTATGGTGTTTCCTGAAACACGTAGGAAAGAAAGCAACACAGCCTATGGCACTTCCACTTATGGTCCTATATCTTAGGGAAATTAAAATCGAAAACACACAGCCACCCCAAAGTTTGGGACGGCTCTGTTTACAAGAACCTCGTCTGTGGTACAAGTTAAATATCTGAGAAAGCAAAAACTGGATAAAGAAGTTGTGGTACACACGTACAATGGAATATCACTCAGCAATGAAATCTACGTCATCAGGCCTGTAGCGGCATCGTGAGTGGATTCAGGTACGATGATTCTACGAGAAATAAGTCACACAGAAAAAGAAACATCATAAGATATCACTAATACACGGAATGTAAACTTGGCTACACATGAACTGAATTACAAAACAGAACAGGGTCTCAAATTTAGAAAACCAACTTATGCTTGCTTATGGGGAAAGGTGAGTTGGGGTGCTGCATGAAACCAGAGATTGAAATTAGCACAGATAGCGTTCCATAAGCCAAATATATAATAGACAAGACCTACTCCTTGCTCAACGAAATGGACTCAACACCCCATATTAAACGCGTAGGAATATACCTGACAGATAAGAATCTTAAAACCCATGGATTTATATGTCTCCTTAAGGAAATCAAGCATGTGAACAGAGGCCTAAATGTAGCAGTGAAAATCCGATAAATCCATTATCAAAACAAATTTCAAAAACAAAACACAATGACAGTGAAATAGAGAGCAATTCTTAAATAATTCATTCAGGGCTTGTGATGCAACCTGGATTTACCACATCTACACCCAGGGCTGGGTGAAACATAAGGCTGGACACTTCGGGCTGACAGAATTGGTGAGGTTCGGTGAGCAAACGCAGACCCTTTGAAGTCATACTGCATGGTACCCATTCCATGGGTCCCAAATCTCCAGGTTTAAGGGATTCTTCCTTCAGCTAAAACATGCATGGGAAACCCAGAGTATGGTCCACCGTGTGATTGGGAAACGTTTTCAAATGCATCTCAGTTTTCGAACCCTGATACTCGGGTTCAACATTCCAAACGCTTTACTGACACTCTCCCCACTTGGAGAATCAGTGCCTTTAACCTCCTGTTTGGCACAGTTTGCAATTTCTGCACAAGATGAACAGGAATAGGGAGAACCAATGAGAGACTAGCTGTAGGTGTCTGCACGGGCAAATGGAACACTCATTTCCCACCAGGAAGAGAAATTAACCAAAGGCTCAGCGTGCCCTGCCGGAAACAGATTAAGGCCTCAAGCAATCCTGTGGTTTTGCGGCCAGCTCACAAGAAAGCGAGTTGAAGAATGTAGCTCAGGGCCACTGTAATTCACAAACCTGCAGAGTTATGAATGACAGCTATTGTTCAAAAATGTACTGAAGTAAGTTTTCGAAGAGGACTTGAAAGCGGGGCAGAATTTCAGGAAAACGATTTCAGGGGTTAGACTGGAATTGCACTTAAAGCATAGGAAAAGAGGCAGAATGTCAACAATGTTGCTCTTGGCCCAAAAGGGTGTATGCGTTTTTTCCTGAATATATTCAGGAAAAAACGCATACGCCCTTTTAGGCCAACCAAGCAAACCTGTAAAGGAAATCTGCACTACAATGAAGTCTCACTGCCCCCCGGTCAAAAGGGCCAATCGAAAAAAGTGTAAAATCCAGAAAGGCAGGACAGGTCATGGAGAACAGGGAGCCTTGTTATGCTGTTTGGCGGGACGTAAATTGCCAACAGCCACTCTGGAGAAGTGTATGGTGTTTCCTGAAACACGTAGGAATCAAAGCAACACAGCCTATGGCACTTCCACTTATGATCCTATAGCTTAGGGAAGTTAAAATCAAAAACACACAGCCACCGCAAAGTTTGGGCGGCTCTGTTGACAAGAACCTCGCTTACGATACAAGTTAAATATCCGAGAAAGCAAAAAATGGATAAAGAAGTTGTGGTACGCACGTACAATGGAATGTCACTCAGCAATGAAATCTACGTCATCAGGCCCATAGCGGCATAGTGAGTGGATTCAGGTACGATGATTCTACGAGAAATAAGTCACACAGAAAGAGAAACATCATAAGATATCACTAATACACGGAATGTAAACTTGACTACACATGAACTGAATTTGAAAACAGAACAGCGTCTCAAATTTAGAAAACCAACTTATGCTTGCTTATGGGGAAAGGTGAGTTGGGGTGCTGCATAAAACCAGAGATTGAAATTAGCACAGATACCTTTCCATAAGCAAATATGTAATAGTCAGGTCCTACCTCTTGCTCCACGAAATGGACTCAACACCGCATATTCAATGCCTAGGAATATACCTGACTAGTAAGAATCTTAAAACCGATTGATTTATATGTCTCCATAAGAGAATCAAGCATGTGTACAGCGGCATAAACGCAGCAATGAAAATCCGATAAATCACATTATCAAAATAAATTACAAAAACAAAACACAATGACAGTGAAATAGAGAGCAATTCTTAAATAATTCATTCAGGGTTTGCGATGCAACGTGGATTTACCACATCTACACCCAGAGCTGGGTGAGACATAAGGCTGGACACTTTGGGCTAATAGCATTCGTGACGTTCGGTGAGCAAAGGCAACCCTTTGAAGTCATACTGCATGGTACCCATTCCATGGGTCCCTACTGTCCAGGTTTAAGGGATTCTTCCTTCAGGTAAAACATGCATGGGAAACCCAGAATATGGTCCACCGTGTGACCGGGAAACCTTTTTAAATGCATCTCAATTTTCGTCCCCTCGTACTCGGTTTTACCATTCCAGACGCTTTACTAACAGTCTCCCCACTTGGAGAGTCAGTGCCTTTAACCTCCTGTTTGGCACAGTTTGCAATTTCTGCGCGAGATGAACAGGAATAGGGGGAACCAATGAGAGATTAGCTGTAGGTGTCTGCACGAGAAAACTTAATGCTCATTTCCCACCAGGAAGAGGAATTAGCCAAAGTCTCAGCATGCCGTGACGTAACCAGATTAGGGCCTGAAGCAATCCTGCGGTTTTGCGGCCAGCTCACAAGAAAGCGAGTTGAAGAAAGGAGCTCAGGGGCACTGTAATTCACAAACCTGCAGAGTTATAAATGACAACTATCGTCCAAAAATATATTGAAGTAAGGCTGCAAAGAGGACTTGAACGCAGCGCAAAATTCCAGGAATAAGTTTTCAGGAGGTAGACTGGAAGTCCTCTGAAAGTATAGGAGAAGAGGCAGAACGTCGACAATGATGCACTTGGTCAAAAAGGGCATATGCGTTTCTTCCAGGGCCCTCATTAAAGAGGGTAGGAGGCTCCCAGCATGCTCCAGTGGTCAACAGAGGGCCTACGTCGCCAAGGCGACGTGAGCCATCCAGGCAGGAATGACCTCACATCAGAGGGCCCACCTCACAGAAGGGTAAGGAACTCAGTCAGGATCAGACTCTCACCAGAGTGCCCACATAAGCAAGGGGCTGGGAACCAGGCAGGAGTGTCCTCACACCCGTGGGACCACATCATCGAAAGTTGAGGTACCCAGCACATGTGGCCTCAAACCAGAGGACCTACATCACCATGGGTCTCGGAGCGAGGCAGGCAGGATTAACCTCAAAACACATGGCCCATTGTATAAAAAAGGTGAGGAATCCAGCAGTTGGAACATCCCAGCAGGCGGCCCAGATCACCGAGGCTATGGGATCCAGGCAGTGATGAACTCACAACAGAGGGCCCTCATCGTGATACTGTAAGCAACCCAGCCGTTGTGATCTCAGAGCACAAGGCCCACATCCCCATGGGGAAGGGAACCAAGCAGGACTGTCATCGCACCAGTGGGCACACATCAGAAAATGTGGGGAGCCCAGCAGTTAGGGCCGGACGCCAGAGGGCCCTCATCACTGAGGAGAGGAGGCTCCCTGCAAGCTCCAAAGGCTACCAGAGGGCCGACATCGCCAATGCGGGGTGTGCCAGCCAGGCAGGAGTGACCTCAGAGCAGAGGGCCAACCACACAAAAGTGTGAGGAACCCAAAGAGGATCAGACTCTCACCAGAGGGCCCACATCACCAAGGGAATGGAAACCAGGCAGGAGTGTCCTCACACCAGTGGGGCCACATCACCGAAATGTGACGGACCCAGCACACGTGGCCTCAAACTACAGGACACACATCACCAAGGGGCTGGGAGTGAGGCAGGCAGGAGGAGCCTCAAAACAGAGGGCCCATAGCGTAAAAAAGGTGAGGAATCCTGTAGTTGGAACCTCCCAGCAGGCGGCCAGGAGCAGCGAGGCTATGGGATCCAGGCCTGACTGAACTGAAAACAGAGGGCCCTCATCATGAAACTGTGAGCAACCCAGCCGTTGGGACCTTAGAGCAGAAGGCCCACATTCCTTTGTGGTTGGGAACCTGGCAGAAGTGTACTCGCACCACAGGGCGCACATCAGAGAATTTTGGGAGCCCAGAAGTTAGGGCCTGACGCCAGAGGGCCCTCATTACCAAGGGGAGGAGACCCCAAGCAGGCACCAACTCCCAACTGAGGGCTCATGTCGCCAATGTGACGTGCCACAGCCAGGCAGGAGTGACCTCACAGCTGAGGGCCTACCTCACAGAATGGTGAGGAACCCAGCCAGGATCAGACTCTCACCAGAGGGCCCACATCACCAAGGGCATCAGAACCAGGCAGGACTGACTTCACACCAGGGTGACCACATCATAGAAAGGTGAGGAACCCAGCACATGTGGCCTAAACCAGAGGATCCAGATCTCCTAGGGGCTCGGAGTGAGGCAGGCAGGAGTAGCCTCACAACACAGGGCCAATAGAATAAAAAAGCTGAGGAATCCTGCAGTGGGAACCTCCCAGCAGGCGGCCCAGAGCAACGAGTCTATGCGATCCAGGCCGCAGTGAACTCACAGCAGAGGGCCCACATCATGAAACTGTGAGCAACCCAGCTGTTGGGACCTCAGAGCAGAAGGCCTACATCCCCATGGGGTTGGAAACATGGCACGAGTGTCCTCGCACCACTTAGCACGTATCAGAAAATGTGGGAGCCCAGCAGTTATGGCCTGACGCCAGAGGGCCCTCATCACGGAGGAGAGGAGGCTACCAGCAGGCTCCAAATTCAACCAGAGGGCCGACGTCACCAAGGCAACGGGAGCAAGCCAGGCAGGAGTGACCTCAGAGCAGAGGGCCCACCTCACAGAAGTGTGAGGAACCCAGCCAGGATCAGACTCTCACCAGAGGGCCCACATCACAAGGGGATAGGAACCAGGCAGGAGTGTCCTCACACCAGTGGGACCACATCAGCGAAAGGTGAGGAACACAGCACATGTGGCCTCAAACAAGGGGACACACATCGCGAAAGTGCTGGGAGTGAGGCATGCAGGAGGAGACTCACAACAGAGGGCCCATAGCATAAAAAAGGTGAGGAACCCTGCACTTGGAAGCTCCAAGCAGGTGGCCCAGAGCACCGAGGCTATGGGATCCATGCCGGAGTGAACTCACAGCAGAGGGCCCACATTCTGACACTGTGAGCAACCCAGCCTTTGGGACCTCAGTGCAGGAAGCCCACATCCCCATGGGGATGGGACCCTGGCTGGAGTGTACTCGCACGACAGGGCGCACATCAGAAAATTTTGGGAGCCCATGAGTTAGGGCCTGACGCCAGAGGGCCCTCATTACCGAGGGGAGGAGACTCCCAGCAGGCACCAACTCCCAACTGAGGGCCCACATCGCCAAGGTGACGTGTGCCAGCCAGGCAGGAGTGACCTCACAGCAGAGGCTCCACCTCCCCGAAGTGTGAGGAATCCAGACAGGATCAGACTCTCACCAGAGGGCCCCCATCACCAAGGGTATGGGAACCAGGCAGGAGTGTCCTCACACCAGTGGGGGCCACATCAATAAAGGTGAGGAAACCGGTACATGTGGCCTTAAACAGAGGACCTACATCACAAAGGGGCTGGGAGTGAGTCAGGAAGTAGGAGCATGAAAACACAGGACCCAAAGAATAAAAAAGGTAAGGAATCCAGCAGTAGGAACCTCCCAGCAGGCGGCTCAGAGCACAGAGTCTAGGGGATCTAGGCCTGAGTGAACTAACACCAGAGAGCCAACATCATGAAACGGTGAACAACACAGGTGTTGGGACCTGAGCAGAAGGCCCACATGACCATGGGGATGGGAACCTCGCAGGAGTGTCCTCTCACCACTTAGCACATATCAGAAAATGTGGGTACCCAGCAGTTAGGGCCTGACGCAAGAGGGGCCCCATCACCGAGGGGAGGAGGCTCCCAGCAGGCTCCAACTGCCACAAGAGGGCCGATGTTGCCCAGGTGGGGTGTGCCAGCCAGGCAGGAGTGACCTCCCAGCAGAGGGCCCACCTCACAGAAGGGTGAGGAACCCACCCACGATCAGACTCTCACCAGAGGGCCCACATCATCAAGGGGATAGGAAGCAGGCAGGAGTGTCCTCACACCAGTGGGGCCACATCATTGAAAGGCGAGGGACCCAGCACACGTGGCCTCAAACCAGAGGACACACATCACCAAGGGGCTGGGAGTGAGGCAGACAGGAGGAGTCTCAAAACAGAGGGCCAATAGAAGAAAAAAGGTGAGGAATCCCGCAGTTGTAACCTCCCAGCAGGAGGCCAGGAGCAGCGAGGCTATGGGATCCAGGCCGGAGAGAACTCACAGCAGAGGGCCCTCATCATGAAACTGAGCAACCCACGGTTGGGACCTCAGAGCAGAAGGCCCACATTCCCATGGGGTTGGGAACCTGGCAGGAGTGTACTCGAACCACAGGGCGCATATCAGAAAATATTGGGAGCCCAGGAGTTAGGGCCTGACCCCAGAGGGCCCTCAGTACCGAGGGGAGGAGACACCCAGCAGGCACCAAATCCCACCAGAGGGCGGACGTCGCCAAGGCGGGGTGTGCCAGCCAGGAAGGAGTGACCTCAGAGAAGAGGGCCCACCTCACAGAAGTGTGAGGAACCCAACCAGGATCAGACTCTCACCGGAGGGCCCACATCACCAAAGGGCTGGGAACCAGGCAGGAGTGTCCTCACACCAGTGGGGCCACATCAGCCAAAGGTGAGGAATCCAGCACATGTGGCCTCAAACTAGAGGACACACATCACCAAGGGGCTAGAAGTGAGGCAGGTGTCTGGAGGGGCACATTTAACTCTAATTTCCCACCAGGAAGTGGAATGAACCAAAGTCTCAGAGTGCCGTGCCAGACCCTGATTACGGCCTGAAGCAAACCTGCGGTTCTGTGGCCAGTTTTCAAGGAAACGAGTTAAGAAAGGAAATCACGGGCACTGTAATTCACAAACCTGCAGAGTTATAAATGACAGCTATTGGCAAAAATATATTGAAGTAAGTCTGCAAAGAGGATTTGAAAACGAGGCAGAATTGCAGGAATCATATTTCAGGAGGTAGATTGGAATTGAATTTAAAGCATGTGAAAAGCGGCAGATCTTTGACAGTGATGCACTTGGACAAAAGTGCGTATACATTTTTTCCTGAATATATTCAGGAAAAAACGCATATGCCCTTTTTGGCCAACCAAGCACTCGAGAAATGGAAATCCGCACTACAATGAAGTCTCATTTCCCATTCGTCAAAAGGGCCATCTGAAAAAAGTGTAAAAACCAGAAACACAGGACAGGCCATGGAGAACAGGGAGCCTTGTTATGCTGATGGGCGGGATGTAAATTGCCAACAGACCCTCTGGAGATGTTTATGGTGTATCCTGAAATATCTGAAAAACAAAGCTACAGACCCTAGGGCACTTCCACTTTTGGCCCTATAGCTTAGGAAAATTAAAATCAACAAGACACAGCCAACACAAAATTTAGGGCTGCTGTGTTTACAAGAACCTTGAGTCCAGTACAAATTAAATATCCCAGAAAGAAAAAAATGGATAAAGGATTTGTGCTACTTACATACAACGGAATATCACTCAGCAATGAAATAAATGGCATCAGGCCTGTAGCAGCAAATTGAGTGGATTTAAGTATGATGATTCTAAGAGAAATATGTCACACAGAGAAAGATAATTATCATAAGATATCACTAATAGAGAGAGTGTAAACTTGGCTACACATAAACTGAATTCCAAAACCGAACAGAGTCTCACATTTAGATAAAACCTTATGCTTGCTTAAGGGGAAAGTTGAGTTGGGGTGCTGTATAAAACCAGAGATTGAAATTAGCACACATACCGTTCCATAAGCCAAATATGCAATAGACAAGACCTACTCTTTGCTCAACGAAATACACTCATCCATGGTGTATCACCTCACACCTGTTAGAATGGGCATCATCAGAAAATCTACAAACAACAAATGCTGGAAAGGGTGTGGAGATAAGGAACCCTCTTCCACTATTGTTGGGAATGTAAATTGATACAGTCACTGTGGAGAACATTATGGAGTTTCTTATAAAACTACGAATAGAATTACCATATGATCCAGCAATCCCACTACTGGGCATATACCCAGACAAAACCATAAATCAAAAAGAGACATTCACCTCAATGTTCATTGCATCACTATTTACAATATCCAGGTAATGGAAGCAAACTAAATGCCCACAGACAGACGAATGCATAAAGATGTGGTACAAATATAAAATGGAATATTACTAAGCCATAAAAAGGAATGAAATTGGGTCATTTGTAGAGACGTTGATGGATCTAGAGACTGTCATACAGAGTGAAGTAAGTCAGAAATAGAACAACAAATCTTGTGTATTAATGCATATATGTGGAACCTAGAAAAATTATACAGATGAACCGTTTTTTAAGGCAGAAATAGAGCAACAGATGTAGACAACAAACGTATGGACACCAAGGGGGGAAAGCTGTTGGGGGGTGGTGGTGGGAGGATTGAGAGATTGGGATTGGCATGTATACATTTATATGTATAAAATAGATAACCAAAAAGAACCTGCTGTATAAAAAAATAAAATAAAATTCAAAATTACAAAAAGTAAAACAGAAAAAATATTCTTCCCTTCACATACATGTATTTATATGAATAAATTATTTCCATGCTTATATCTGTAAATACAAAAAAGAGGAATAAAATCTACCTTGAACCAAAAATGAAAAAAAGAAAAAAAAAACAGAACCCACCAGTTACACAGAGGAAAACCGTATCAGGGCACTTGCTCCAGTTGTAAACAATTCTGTAGTTGGCCAGTGGTGGGGAATCATCTCCCATTCAGCCAGCAGGCCCCACGCAACAAGCGTCCTCATTGCAAAGCTGGGGGACCATGCCGAGGCATCTGTGAGTAAACGTGGGCCGAGCCCCAGGCCAGCTGCTGCTGAAATGTTCCCACCCTTCCCAGGTAAAACACCTGAATATGTACAAGGACTTGAAAGCCTAGAGGAAGGGCCATGGAGCCACATGAGCGACAGCATGCCAGCCGATTTGGTGCCTGCAGGCCAGCCAGGATGGTCCTGGCCCTGGGTACTCTTCTGGAAGCTTTCCATTTCCCTGCCTGAGATACCCCTGCTGTCCGGGCCCCCACTGCTTTCTTCCTCACTCACCTCTGCCCAGGGAGAAATTCCAGAGGCAGGTATGGGTGACACATCCTCTTCTTTAGCAGGTGGCATCTTGGTAACTGCTGCAGAAAGTCCAGCAGAGCCCCACTCACACTGGGCCACCCACAAAGCCGTGGCCTCTCACTCCCTCCCACCAGTCCAGCCCCGAGACTGCTGACAGGGCAGAGAAAATGGCGTCAGGCACAGCTGCAGGGGCTCTTGCTGCCTGGAGCGGTGTTTATATTGATCTCAAACAGGCACACCTGGGGAGGGCTGGCCGGCACCGTCAGGCTTCCCAGGCCAGCCAATAATCACCCCTCAGGCGCTCACAGTTGCAGAAACTGGAACTTGCTGAATCGGCCAGGTCCAAGGAACAGGTGTGGGCTCCTGAGAGTCAGGATAGACAAGGGGTTGCAGCTCTGGCTTGTTTTCTAATTATATTATCTGGCCCATGAGTGGGAGACAACTTCAAGAAAACCCTCTCCTAATGAGAGGAACCCAGGAGTCAGGGAGAGGAGGGGTGGGTGGTGGGTGGAGACAGAGGCCTGGTGCCCCGGGTGCAGTGGAAGTCTCTGGAAGACCAGGTGGAGGGAGGCCACACAGAGTGATGCCCAGGGTCACAGACCTGTTGGAGCTGCTGTTTCTTCGTTCAAGTCCTGCTCTGAGGTGCTCTGTGTCAGATCTGAGTGACAGGTGAGCTGGAAGTGCTCTGCAATGAGGGCGATGTGCACGGTACCTGTGTGCCCAGCCCTGCCAGGGTAGCTGCAAGGGTAGCTCTGTATCCTGGGAGGGGCCTGACCATGAGAGCCCCATGGGCTGCAGGGGAACCTGCCCAGGGAACCCCATATCCTGGGAGGGGCCTGAACAGGAGAGCACCGTGGGCTGCGGTGGGGGTGGGGTACCTGCCCAGGTGAGCTCCATATCCTGGGATTGGCCTGACCTCGAGAGCCCCATGGGCTGCTGGAGTCCTGGTAAAGGATGTCAGGACAGTCAGTGAAGCCACCGAGGATATACCTCCAGTAGTTCCTAAATCCTACACCCTGCTGGTCATTCTACCAACCACCGGGACATGGTATTCTGTATTAGTCTTCAATGATGCCTTCTTTTGTATTCTATTAGTCCCAGAGTCACAAGAAATTTTGGCTTGTGAGTGGCAGGACTCAACATACAACTAAAACAATACTTCTGGGCCGTGTTGCCCCAAGGGTTCAAAAATTCCCACACCATCTTTGGGGAAAGCTCAGTTAAAGACCTAAAAGTTCTACCTCTGGAAAAGGAAACACTCCTTCAATATGCAGACGACATTCTGATCGCCAGCCCTACTAAGGAGACCTCTGAACTACCAAGCCAATAAAGGATAGAAGTTGTCAAATAAAAAGCTCAAATATCACAGACTACGGTGACCTGCCTGGGCTTCATTCTCACAGAAGGTCGGAGAAGCCCATCTCAGGAAAGGGAAGAAACAATTTACAGCCTTACCCATTTCTAAAACTAGAAGACAGCTTAGGGGTTCCTGGGGAGGCCAGGGTTGGTGCTTCTGGATCCCTAACTACAGTCTACTAGCTGGGCCTCTATATGAAACACTGAAAGGAAAAGATGATGATCCTTTTGAATAGAATCCAGAAGTGGCCTTTCAAGAATGGAAAGAGCAGTCAATTCAGACCCTTGCCCTGGAACTCCCTAATTTAGCTAAACCCTTTGACCTTTACATTCCTGGTGAATGGTGAATCGCTATTGGAGTATTAGTGCAAAAACTGGGACCACTTGAAATGGAACAATGCAAGAATGCCATCCCGGTAGGATAAACTACGGTCACCAATGGGCTTGGCCCACCGCCACATCTGGCCAAGATACTGGCGGTATCTGAAAACCTGGAAATCAGCAGCACAAAAGGCCACCTCCCTCCTAAGGGAAAAGGACCCCACGTGGTGACCCTAAGACACAACCATGCCCTGAAGTTGCAGGGTTTGCTCCGTGGGCACACTGACCTCGAGTGAGGAGGCCCTCCAACTCCAACCTCCAGAGAGATAACCGGGGTAAAGGGGCACCATGACGACTCATGTGACCATCACTTGACCTGGAGTTTCTCTCATAAAACAACAAGAGTGTGTCCCAAAAGAGTAGACTACTGCTTGCAGGACTTACTGCACCCAGAGCGGACCTAATAATCTTGGCGGGGGAAACGTATATCACGCTGTCACCATAGAAGAGCCTACAGACACTGTGATGATGGTGGCCAATAAGACCAGCTGGACTCCTGTTTACTTCAAAAGGCTGTTGACTCAGTGGCCATCATGGTCCTTCATCACCACTGACCCTGGACTGTCTGGGAGTTGAGCAGGCAGGGTCCTGACACCTGGTGCTCTTTTTACGTTAATTCAGGGGCCTAATTGAAGAAAGTGCAGACTACTGGTCAGAGCATCTAGGCTGGCAGAAACGGTCAGCCTAAGGTGGCCGAACAAATGCAGGGCGGGGTGAAACTGGACCTCACAGCGTCACTGCACATCTCCTTCCTGGACCCTTAAAGGTCATTAGAATCTATAACGCTTCCAATACTGGTGCTCAGGCGGACGAGCGGGGAGGCAGGAGGCCTGGGGACAATCAACGTCACCTGGAGGCTGCTGGGGAGAAGTTCTGACCCTCGCCCACGGGTATGAGGGCTCCTAACTCAGCACTCAGCAGTTACAGAAGAAGGATCTGCACCCTCAGCACTCTAAGAATGAGGAAGGGGAAAAAAGGCAGAAGAGGGCTTTTTCCCAGGCAAAGCCCCTTAAAAATCCCTGGGAGATAAAAATAGAATCTGGGCAATAAAATAAAGTCTAACCTTTTTTATCCTTTGTGCTTTGTCTAATTTCACGTGCTCCTAGGGTCCCGCATACAGAGGTTCAACAGCCGGCACTTCAGACCAGATTTCCTAGTGCGGAATGGCTGGGTCGACACCTCAGCTCCTGGGACACAGTGCACACTCCGCGATATAGAGCCTGAGCTGCAGCCAACCGGGCCCTCGAGAGCTCCGCCCCCTCCCTCCCACTGACTCTGACAGGATCTCTACACAGCAGCCCAGCCCACAGCCCACGGGGTAGCACATGCTCTCACCTCTCCATTCTCTGATCAAAATATAAAGTTTCCTTTGCTTCTGAACCAAACTCAGTCTCAATCTGTTGGCTCCAATGACACTGGGCAGGGGGACACTTGTTGGGGTCCACTCTGGAGGATCAGTAACAGAAATTGAGAACATTGTAACTTCAATGAACAGATGTTTGAGCCAAACTGTAATTAACATAGAACAGTGTATAAGGCTCGGGTAAAATAAGATGTTTCTAACACTCCCATTTGATATTTCCATCACTTTATTAGAAGCAAGTTCAGTGAAAAGGTTTGTCTTATTTGTCAGGTCAATATTAGAGAAACGAAGTGATTTCTTTCCAAGGATGTACATCTAAAAATCTTGGTTAAAGCTTCAATCTTGTTTTAAATGCTTTTCCATTGAAAATGATACCTCTCTTTCAGTTCCCCCAATTCTGAGAAGTATAAAATCTTATAATTTATTATTACCAAAGGGGAAAGGTGGGAGGAGGGATAAATTAACAGTTTGGGATTAACACATACACACTGCTATGTATAAAATCGATCATCAACAAGGAACTACTGTATAGCACCGGGAACTACACTCAATATTTTACAATAACCAATAAGGGGAAATAATCTGAAAAAGAATAGATATTTTTATTGACATCATCTATTAATGACAGTTAAAATGGAACCTAAGGGAAGCTGGTGGTGAGTGCTTCTGACCCTGAAGACTTCAATCATCTAAAGTTTGGACTCTGCCTACTTCCCAAGGCCCTTAATGAACATATGTGTAGCCGTAGCTTAAAAAATTCCCCAGTTTGGGTTGTGGAGAGACACTGATTTTGTAAAAGCCCTGGTGTTCTCCTCACATGAATGGGACACTTCCTACAGCTAAAACATGCCTGTCACACCCAGAGGATGGTATACCGTCTGATCGGGAAGAGTTTGGAAAAGGCATCTCATCTCCTCATCTCCTGGTGCTCGGGTTCACCCCTCCAGCGTCTTTACGAACAGTCTCCCCACTTGGAGATGTCAGCACTGTCAACATCCTGTTGCAGACAGTTTGGAATTTGTCCAGAGGATGAAGCAGAAGGAGGAGGAACAATGAGAGACAAGTCCTAGGTGTTCGGACAGGCACATGTCACTCTTATTTCCAATCAGGAAGACGAATTGACCAAAGGCTAGGGTTGCCCATGGAAACAGAATAGGGCTTGAGGAAATTCCGCTGCTTTGTGGCCAGTTCCCATAAACACAAGTTGAAAAATGGAACTCAGGGACACTAAAATTCACGAAACTGCAGAGTTGAAAATATCTATCACTGAAAAATGTCTTGAGGAAAGTCAGAGGAAAGGACTTGTAAGCAACGGAGAATGGCAGGAAAGGGATTGGAAGAGGTAGAAAGGACTCGCCATTAAGCACAAGAAAAGGGGCTGAACATTCCCAACATTGCAATTGGCCAAAAAGGGTGTATGCGTCTTTTTCTGTATGTATTCAAGAAAAGGGCATACACTTTTTTAGCCAACCAAACAGGTGGGCACTGGAAATCAATACTACAAAACATATCACTTCGCATCAGTCAGAAGAGCCTTCCTCATAAAGTGTAAACACCAGAAATGCAGGACAGGGCAAGGAGAAAAGGGAGCCCTCTGAGGCTTATACTGGAAATGTATATTGCCAACGGTCACTCTGGAGAAGTGTATTGTGTTTACTAAAGCATCTAAAAAATGAGCTACAGAGCACAGGGCACTTGCACTCATGGACGTATATCTTGGGAAAAACAAAAATCGAGAGGACACAGGCACCCCAATGTTTACCGCCTCTATGTTTAAAAGATCCTCGACTAGGATATAATTTATAAGTCTCTGGAGGGAAAAAATGGATAGAGATGTGGCACTTATGTAGAGTGGAATATTACTCAGCCTGGAAATCAATGAAATATGGCCAGTTGTAACAACCACAGAGGAGTTACGTATGATCATTCGAAGTCACATAATTCAAAAAGAAAAAGACACACGATATTACTAATACATGGAATGTAAACGTGGCTACAAATGAACTGAATTACAAAACAGAATGGGGTCTCAAATTTAGAAAACCAACATATGCTTGCTTAAGGATAAAGGAGAGTTGGGGTGCTGCATAAAACCAGAGATAGAAATTAGCACAGATACCTATCCATAAGCCAAATATGTAATAGTCAAGACCTACCAGTTGCTCAACGAAATGGACTAAACACCCCATATTCAACGCCTAGGAATACACCTGACTAGTAAGAATCTTCAAACCCATGGATTTATATGTCTCCGTAAGAGAATCAAGGGTGTGTATAGATTTATGAACGCAGCAGAGAAAATCCGATAAAACCAATTATCAAAATGAATTACAAAAACAAAACACAATGACAGTGAAATAGAGAGCTATACTTAAATAATTCATTCAGAGCTTGTGATGCAACCTGGATTAACCACATCTGCACTAAGAGCTGAGTGAGACATAAGGTTGGACACTTCGGGCGGAAAGCACTGGTGAGGTACGATGAGCAAATGCAGACCCTTTGAAGTCATTCTGCATGGTACCCATTCCATGGGTCCCAACTCTCCAGGTTTAAGAGATTCTTCCTTCAGCTAAAACACGCATGGGAAACCCAAAGTATGGTACACCGTGTGACTGGGAAGTGTTTTCAAATGCATCTCAGGTTTCGTCCCCTTTTACACGGGTTCACCATTCCAGACCCTTTACTAACACCCTCTGCACTTGGAGAGTCAGTGCCTTTAACCTCCTGTTTGGCACAGTTTGGAAATTCTGCGCAAGGTGAACAGGAATAGGGAGAGCCAATCAGAGACTAGCTGTAGGTGTCTGCACGTGCAAATTTAATGCTCATTTCCCACCAGGAAGAGGAATTAACCAAAGGCTCAGCATGCCCTGCCGGAACCAGATTAGGGCCTGAAGCAATCCTGCGGTTTTGCGGCCAGCTCACAAGAAAGCGAGTTGAAGAAAGGAGCACAGGGGCACTGTAATTCACAAACCTGCAGAGTTATGAATGACAGCTATCGTCCTAAAATGTATTGAAGTAAGTCTTCGAAGAGGAGTTGAAAGCGGGGCAGAATTTCAGGGAAACGATTTCAGGGGGTAGACTGGAATTGCACTTAAAGCATAGGAAAAGAGGCAGAATGTCCACAATGATGCACTTGGCCAAAAAGGGCGTATGCGTTTTTTCCTGAATATATCCAGGAAATAACGCATACGCCCTTTTTGGCCAACCAAGCAAGCGTGTAAAGGAAATCTGCACTACAATGAAGTCTCACTGCCCCTCGGTCAAAAGGGCCATCAGAAAAAAGTGTAAAATTCAGAGAGGCAGGACAGGTCATGGAGAACAGGGAGCCTTGTTATGCTGATGGACGGGATGTACATTGCCAACAGCCACTCTGGAGAAGTGTATGGTGTTTCCTGAAACACGTAGGAAACAAAGCAACACAGCCTATGGCACTTCCACTTAGGGTCCTATAGCTTAGGGAAATTAAAATCAAAAACACACAGCCACCCCAAAGTTTGGGACGGCTCTGTTTACAAGAACCTCGTCTACGGTACAAGTTTAATATCCAAGAAAGCAAAAAATGGATAAAGAAGTTGTGGTACGTACGTACAATGGAATATCACTCAGCAATGAGATATACGTCATTAGGCACCTAGCGGCATAATGACTGGATTCAGGTACGGCGATTCTACGAGAAATAAGTCACACAGAAAAAGAAACATCATAAGATATCACTAATACACGGAACGTAAACTTGGCTACACATGAACTGAATTACAAAACAGAACAGGGTCTCAAATTTAGAAAACCAACATATGTTTGCTTATGGGGAAAGGTGAGTTGGGGTGCTACATAAAACCAGAGAATGAAATTAGCACAGATACCATTCCATAAGCCAAATATAAAATATACAAGACCTGCTCCTTGCTCAACGAAATGGACTCAACACCCCATATTCAACGCCTGGGAATATACCTGACAAGTAAGAATCTTAAGACCCATGGATTTATATGTCTCCATAAGGAAATCAAGCGTGTGTACAGCGGCCTAAATGCAGCAGTGAAAATCCGATAAATCCCATTATCAAAATAAATTTCAAAAACAAAACACAATGACAGTGAAATAGAGAGCAATTCTTAAATAATTCATTCAGGGCTTGTGATGCAACATGATTTACCACAGCTACACCCAGAGTTGGGGTAGACATAAGGCTGGATACTTCGGGCTGATAGCACTGGTGAGGTTGGGTGAGCAAACGCAGACCCTTTGAAGTCATACTGCATGGTACCCATTCCAAGGGTCCCAACTCTCCAGGTTTAAGGGATTCTTCCTTCAGCTAAAACATGCATGGGAAACCCAGAGTATGGTCCACCGTGTCATTGGGAAACGTTTTCAAATGCATCTCAGGGTTCGTCCCCTGGTACTCGGGTTCACCGTTCCAGACGCTTTACTAACACTCTCCCCACTTGGAGAGTCAGTGCCTTTAACCTCCTGTTTGGCACAGTTTGCAATTTCTGCGCAAGATGAACAGGAATAGGGAGAACCAATGAGAGACCAACTGTAGGTGTCTGCACGGGCAAACGGAACGCTCATTACCCACCAGGAAGAGGAATTCACCAAAGGCTCAGCGGGCCCTGCAGGAACCAGATTAGGGCCTGAAGCAATCTTGCGGTTTTGCGGCCAGCTCACAAGAAAGCGAGTTGAAGAAAGGAGCTCAGGGGCACTGTAATTCACAAACCTGCAGAGTTATGAATGACAGCTATCGTCCAAAAATGTATTGAAGTAAGTCTTCGAAGAGGACTTGAAAGCGGGGCAGAATTTCAGGAAAACGATTTCAAGGCATAGACTGGAATTGCACTTAAAGCATAGGAAAAGAGGCAGAATGTCCACAATGATGCACTTGGCCAAAAAGGGCGTATGCGTTTTTTCCTGAATATATTCAGGAAAAAACGCATACGCCCTTTTTGGCCAACCAAGCAAGCCTGTAAAGGAAATCTGCACTACAATGAAGTCTCACTCCCCCCCGGTCAAAAGGGACATCTGAAAAAAGTGTAAAATCCAGAAAGGCAGGACAGGTCATGGAGAACAGGGAACCTTATTATGCTGATGGGCGGGATGTAAATTGCCAACAGCCACTCTGGAGAAGTGTATGGTGTTTCCTGAAACACGTAGGAAACAAAGCAACACAGCCTATGGCACTTCCACTTATGGTCCTATAGCTTAGGGAAATTAAAATCAAAAACACACAGCCACCCCAAAGTTTGGGACGGCTCTGTTTACAAGAACCTCGTCTACGGTACAAGTTAAATATCCGAGAAAGCAAAAAATGGATAAAGAAGTTGTGGTACGTACGTACAATGGAATATCACTCAGCAATGAAATCTACGTCATCAGGCCCGTAGCGGCATAATGAGTGGATTCAGGTACGACGATTCTACGAGAAACATGTCACACAGAAAAAGAAACATCATAAGATATCACTAATACACGGAATGTAAACTTGGCTACACATGAACTGAATTACAAAACAGAACAGGGTCTCAAATTTAGAAAACCAACTTATGCTTGCTTATGGGGAAAGGTGAGTTGGCGTGCTGCATAAAACCAGAGATTGAAATTAGCACAGATACCATTCCATAAGGCAAATATATAATAGACACGACCTACTCCTTGGTCAACGAAATGGACTCAACACCCCATATTCAACGCATGGGAATATACCTGACAAGTAAGAATGTTAAGACCCATGGATTTATATGTCTCCATAAGGAAGTCAAGCGTGTGTCCAGCGGCCTAAACGCAGCAGTGAAAATCTGATAAATCCCATTATCAAAATAATTTTCAAAAACAAAACACAATGACAGTGATATAGAGAGCAATTTTTAAATAATTAATTCAGGGCTTGTGATGCAACCTGGATTTACCACATCTACACCCAGAGCTGGTTGAGACATAAGGCTGGACACTTCGGGCTGATAGAATTTGTGAGGTTCGGTGAGCAAAGGCAGACCCTTTGAAGTCATACTGCATGGTACCCATTCCATGGGTCCCAACTCTCCAGGTTTAAGGGATTCTTCCTTCAGCTAAAACATGCATGGGAAACCCAGATTATGGTCCACCGTGTGATTGGGAAACGTTTTCAAATGTATCTCAGGTTTCGAACCCTGGTACTCGGGTGCACCATTCCAGACGCTTTACTAACACTCTCCCCACTTGGAGAGTCAGTGCCTTTAACCTCCTGTTTGGCACAGTTTGCAATTTCTGGGCAAGATGAACAGGAATAGGGAGAACCAATGAGAGACTAGCTGTAGGTGTCTGCACGGGCAAAAGGAACGCTCATTTCCCACCAGGAAGAGGAATTCACCAAAGGCTCAGCGTGCCCTGCAGGAACCAGATTAGGGCCTGAAACAATCCTGCGGTTTTGCGGCCAGATCACAAGATAGCGAGTTGAAGAAAGGAGCCCAGGGGCACTGTAATTCAAAAACCTGCAGAGTTATGAATGACAGCTATCGTCCAAAAATGTATTGAAGTAAGTCTTCGAAGAGGACTTGAAAGCGGGGCAGAATTTCAGGAAAACGATTTCAGGGGGTAGACTGGAATTGCACTTAAAGCATAGGAAAAGACTCCGAATGTCGACAATGATGCACTTGGCCAAAAAGGGCGTATGCGTTTTTTCCTGAATATATTCAGGAGAAAACGCATACGCCCTTTTTGGCCATCCAAACAAGCGTGTCAAGGAAATCTGCACTACAATGAAGTCTCACTGCCCCCCGGTCAAAAGGGCCATCTGAAACAAGTGTAAAATCCAGAAAGGCAGGACAGGTCATGGAGAACAGGGAGCCTTGTTATGCTGATGGACGGGATGTAAATTGCCAACAGCCACTCTGGAGAAGTGTATGGTGTTTCCTGAAACACGTAGGAAACAAAGCAACACAGCCTATGGCACTTCCACTTAGGGTCCTATAGCTTAGGGAAATTAAAATCAAAAACACACAGCCACCCCAAAGTTTGGGACGGCTCTGTTTACAAGAACCTCGTCTACGGTACAAGTTAAATATCCGAGAAAGCAAAAAATGGATAAAGAAGTTGTGGTACGTACGTACAATGGAATATCACTCAGCCATGAGATCTACGTCATCTGGCCCGTAGCGGCATAATGAGTGCATTAAGGTACGACGATTCTTACGAGAAATAAGTCACACAGAAAAAGAAACATCATAAGATATCACTAATACACGGAACGTAAACTTGGCTACACATGAACTGAATTACAAAACAGAACAGGGTCTCAAATTTAGAAAACCAACTTATGCTTGCTTATGGGGAAAGGTGAGTTGGGGTGCTGCATCAAACCAGAGATTGAAATTAGCACAGATACCGTTCCATAAGCCAAATATATAATAGACAAGACCTACTCCTTGCTCAACGAAATGGACTCAACACCCCATATTCAACGCCTGGGAATATACCTGACAAGTAAGAATCTTAAGACCCATGGATTTATATGTCTCCATAAGGAAATCAAGCGTGTGTACTACGGCCTAACGCAGCAGTGAAAATCCGATAAATCCCATTATCAAAATAAATTTCAAAAACAAAACACAATGACAGTGAAATAGAGAGCAATTCTTAAATAATTTATTCACGGCTTGTGATGCAACCTGCATTTACCACATCTACACCCAGAGCTGGGTGAGACATAAGGCTGGACACTTCGGGCTGATAGCATTGGTGAGGTTCAGTGAGCAAACGCAGACCGTTTGAAGTCATACTGCATGGTAGCCATTCCATGGGTCCCAACTCTCCAGGTTTAAGGGATTCTTCCTTCAACTAAAACATGCATGGGAAACCCAGAGTATGGTCCACTGTGTGATTGGGAAACGTTTTCAAATGCATCTCAGGTTTCGTCCCCTAGTACTCGGGTTCACCGTTCCAGACGCTTTACTATCACTCTCCCCACTTGGAGAGTCAGTGCCTTTAACCTCCTGTTTGGCACAGTTTGCAATTTCTGCGCAAGATTTACAGTAATAGGGAGAAGCAATGAGAGACTAGCTGTAGTTGTCTGCACGGGCAAATGGAACGCTCATTTCCCACCAGGAAGAGGGATTTACCAAAGGCTCAGCGTGCCCTGCCGGAACCAGATTAGGGCCTGAAGCAATCCTGCGGTTTTGCGGCCAGCTCACAAGAAAGTGAGTTAAAGAAAGGAGCTCAGGGGCACTGTAATTCACAAACATGCAGAGTTATGAATGACAGCTATCGTCCAAAAATGTATTGAAGTAAGTCTTCGAAGTGGACTTGAAAGCGGGGCAGAATTTCAGGAAAACGATTTCAGGGGGTAGACTGGAATTGCACTTAAAGCATAGGAAAAGAGGCCGAATGTCGACAATGATGCACTTGGCCAAAAAGGGCGTATGCGTTTTTTCCTGAATATATTCAGGAAAAAACGCATACGCCCTTTTTGACCAACCAAGCAAGCGTTTAAAGGAAATCTGCACTACAATGAAGTCTCACTGCCCCCCGGTCAAAAGGGCCATCTGAAACAAGTGTAAAATCCAGAAAGGCAGGACAGGTCATGGAGAACAGGGAGCCTTGTTATGCTGATGGGCGTGATGTAAATTGCCAACAGCCACTCTGGAGAAGTGTATGGTGTTTCCTGAAACACGTAGGAAACAAAGCAACACAGCCTATGGCACTTCCACTTAGGGTCCTATAGCTTAGGGAAATTAAAATCAAAAACACACAGCCACCCCAAAGTTTGGGACGGCTCTGTTTACAAGAACCTCGTCTACGGTACAAGTTAAATATCCGAGGAAGTAAAAAATGGATAAAGAAGTTGTGGTACGTACGTACAATGGAATAACACTCAGCAATGAAATCTACGTCATCAGGCCCGTAGTGGCATAATGAGTGGATTCAGGTACAACGATTCTACGAGAAATAAGTCACACAGAAAAAGAAACATCATAAGATATCACTAATACACGGAAGGTAAACTTGGCTACACATGAACTGAATTACAAAACAGAACAGGGTTTCAAATTTAGAAAACCAACTTATGCTTGCTTATGGGGAAAGGTGAGTTGGGGTGCTGCATAAAACCAGAGATTGAAATTAGCACAGATACCGTTCCATAAGCCAAATATATAATAGACAAGACCTACTCCTTGCTCAACGAAATGGACTCAACACCACATATTCAACGCCTGGGAATATACCTGACAATAAGATTCTTAAGACCCATGGATTTATATGTCTCCATAAGGAAATCTAGCGTGTGTACAACGGCCTAAACGCAGCAGTGAAAATCCGATAAATCCCATTATCAAAATAAATTTCACAAACAAAACACAATGACAGTGAAATAGAGAGCAATTCTTAAATAATTCATTCAGGGCTTGTGATGCAACCTGGATTTACCACATCTACACACAGAGCTGGGTGAGATATAAGGCTGGACACTTCGGGCTGATAGCATTGGTGAGGTTCGGTGAGCAAACGCAGACCCTTTGAAGTCATACTGCATGGTCCCCATTCCATGGGTCCCAACTCTCCAGGTTTAAGGGATTCTTCCTTCAGCTAAAACATGCATGGGAATCCCAGAGTATGGTCCACCGTGTGATTGGGAAACGTTTTCAAATGCATCTCAGGTTTCGTCCCCTGGTACTCGGGTTCACCGTTCCAGACGCTTTACTAACACTCTCCCCACTTGTAGAGTAATTGCCTTTAACCTCCTGTTTGGCACAATTTGCAATTTCTGCGCAAGATGAACAGGAATAGGGAGAACCAATGAGAGACTAGCTGTAGGTGTCTGCACGGGCAAATGGAACGCTCATTTCCCACCAGGAAGAGGAATTAACCAAAGGCTCAGCGTGCCCTGCCGGAACCAGATTAGGGCCTGAAGCAATCCTGCGGTTTTGCGGCCAGCTCACAAGAAAGCGAGTTGAAGAAAGGAGCTCAGGGGCACTGTAATTCACAAACCTGCAGAGTTATGAATGACAGCTATCGTCCAAAAATGTATTGAAGTAAGTCTTCGAAGAGGACTTGAAAGCGGGGCAGAATTTCAGGAAAACGATTTCAGGGGGTAGACTGGAATTACACTTAAAGCATAGGAAAAGAGGCAGAATGTCGACAATGATGCACTTGGCCAAAAAGGGCGTATGCGTTTTTTCCTGAATATATTCAGGAAAAAACGCATACGCAATTTTTGGCCAACCAAGTAAGCGTGTAAAGAAAATCTGCACTACAATGAAGTCTCACTGCCCCTCGGTCAAAAGGGCCATCTGAAACAAGTGTAAAATCCAGAAAGGCAGGACAGGTCATGGAGAATAGGGAGCCTTGTTATGCTGATGGGCGGGATGTAAATTGCCAACAGCCACTCTGGAGAAGTGTATGGTGTTTTCTGAAACATGTAGGAAACAAAGTAACACAGCCTATGGCACTTCCACTTAGGGTCTTATAGCTTAGGGAAATTAAAATCCAAAACACACAGCCACCCCAAAATTTGGGACGGCTCTGTTTACAAGAACCTCGTCTACGGTACAAGTTGAATATCCGAGAAAGCAAAAAAATGGATAAAGAAGTTGTGGTACGTACGTACAATGGAATATCACACAGCAATGAGATATACGTCATCAGCCCCGTAGCGGCATAATGAGAGGATTCAGGTACGACGATTCTACGAGAAATAAGTCACACAGAAAAAGAAACATCATAAGATATCACTAATACACGGAACTTAAACATGGCTACACATGAACTGAATTACAAAACAGAACAGGGTCTCAAATTCAGAAAACCAACTTATGCTTGCTTATGGGGAAAGGTGAGTTGGGGTGCTGCATCAAACCAGAGAATGAAATTAGCACAGATACCATTCCATAAGCCAAATATATAATAGAGAAGACCTACTCCTTGTTCAACGAAATGGACTCAACACCCCGTATTCAACGCTTGGGAATATACCTGACAAGTAAGAATCTTAAGACCCATGGATTTATATGTCTCCATAAGGAAATCAAGCGTGTGTACAGCGGCCTAAACGCTGCAGTGAAAATCCGATAAATCCCATTATCAAAATAAATTTCAAAAACACAACACAATGACAGTGAAATAGAGAGCAATTCTTATATAATTCATTCAGGGCTTGTCATGCAACCTGGATTTACCACATCTACACCCAGTGCTGTGGGAGACATAAGGCTGGACACTTCGGGCTGATAGCACTGGTGAACTTGGATGAGCAAACGCAGACCCTTTGAAGTCATACTGCATGGTACCCTTTCCATGGGTCCCAACTCTCCAGGTTTAAGGGATTCTTCCTTCAGCTAAAACATGCATGGGAAAACCAGAGTATGGTCCACCGTGTGATTGGGAAACGTTTTCAAATGCATCTCAGGTTTCGTCCCCTGGTACTCGGGTTCACCGTTCCAGACGCTTTACTAACACTCTCCCCACTTCGAGAGTCAGTGCCTTTAACCTCCTGTTTGGCACAATTTGCAATTTCTGCGCAAGATGAACAGGAATAGGGAAAACCAATGAGAGACTAGCTGTAGGTGTCTGCACGGGCAAATGGAACGCTCATTTCCCACCATGAAGAGGAATTAACCAAAGGCTCAGCGGGCCCTGCCGGAACCAGATTTTTGTCTGAAGCAATCTTGTGGTTTTGCGGCCAGCTCACAAGAAAGCGAGTTGAAGAAAGGAGCTCAGGGGCACTGTAATTCACAAACCTGCAGAGTTATGAAAGACAGCTATCGTCCAAAAATATATTGAAGTATGTCTTCGAAGAGAACTTGAAAGCGGGGCAGAATTTCAGGAAAATGATTTCAGGGGGTAGACTGGAATTGCACTTAAAGCATAGGAAAAGAGGTAGAATGTCGACAATGATGCACTTGGCCAAAAAGGGCGTATGCGTGTTTTCCTGTATATATTAAAAAAAAAAACGCATACGCACTTTTTGGCCAACCAAGCAAGCGTGTAAAGGAAATCTGCACTACATTGAAGTCTCACTGCCCCCCGGTCAAAAGGGCAATCTGAAAAAAGTGTAAAATCCAGAAAGGCAGAACAGGTCATGGAGAACAGGGAGCCTTGTTATGCTGATGGGCGGGATGTAAATTGCCAACAGCCACTCTGGGGAAGTGTATGGTGTTTCCTGAAACACGTAGGAAACAAAGCAACACAGCCTATGGCACTTCCACTTATGGTCCTATAGCTTAGGGAAATTAAAATGAAAAACACACAGCCACCCCAACGTTTGGGACGGCTCTGTTTACAAGAACCTCGTCTACGGAACAAGTTAAATATCCGAGAAAGCAAAAAATGGATAAAGAAGTTGTGATACGTACATACAATGGAATATCACTCAGCAATAAGATCTACGTCATCAGGCCTGAAGCGGCATAATGAGTGGATTAACGTACGACGAGTCTACGAGAAATAAGTCACACAAAAATAGAAACATCATAAGATATCACTAATACACGGAAGGTAAACTTGGCTACACATGAACTGAATTACAAAACAGAACAGGGTCTCAAATTTAGAAAGCCAACTTATGCTTGCTTATGGGGAAAGGTGAGTTGGGGTGCTGCATCAAACCAGAGATTGAAATTAGCACAGATACCGTTCCATAAGCCAAATATATAATAGACAAGACCTACTCTTGCTCAACGAAATGGACTCAACACACAATATTCAACGCCTGAGAATATACCTGACAAGTAAGAATCTTAAGACCCATGGATTTATATGTCTCCATAAGGAAGTCAAGCGTGTGTACAGTGGCCTAAACGCAGCAGTGAAAATCCGATAAATCCCATTAACAAAATAAATTTCAAAAACAAAACACAATTACAGTGAAATAGAGAGCAATTCTTAAATAATTCATTCAGGGCTTGTGATGCAACCTGGATTTACCACATTTACACCCAGAGCTGGTTGAGACATAAGGCTGGACACTTCGGGCTGATAGCATTGGTGAGGAACGGTGATCAAAGTCAGACCCTTTGAAGTCATACTGCATGGTACCCATTCCATGGGTCCCAACTCTCCAGGTTTAAGGGATTCTTCCTTCAGCTAAAACATGCATGGGAAACACAGAGTATGGTCCACCGTGTGATTGGGAAGCGTTTTCAAATGCATCTCAGGTTTCGACCCCTGGTACTCGGGTGCACCGTTCCAGACGCTTTACTAACATTCTCCCCACTTGGAGAGTCAGTGCCTTTACCTCCTGTTTGGCACAGTTTGCAATTTCTGCGCAAGATCAACAGGAATAGGGAGAACCAATGGAGACTAGCTGTAGGTGTCTCCACAGGCAAACGGAACGCTCATTTCCCACCAGGAAGAGGAATTAACGAGAGGCTCAGCGTGCCCTACCGGAACCAGATTCGGGCCTGAAGCAATCCTGAGGTTTTGCGGCCAGCTCACAAGATAGCGAGTTGAAGAAAAGGGCCCAGGGGCACTGTAATTCACAAACCTGCAGAGTTATGAATGACAGCTATTGTCCAAAAATGTATTGAAGTAAGTCTTCGAAGAGGACTTGAAAGCGGGGCAGAATTTCAGGAAAACGATTTCAGGGGGTAGACTGGAATTGCACTTAAAGCATAGGAAAAGAGGCAGAATGTCCAAAATGATGCACTTGGCCAAAAAGTGCGTATGCGTTTTTTCCTGAATATATTCAGGAAAAAACGCATACGCACTTTTTGGCCAACCAAGCAAGCGTGTAAAGAAATCTGCACTACAATGAAGTCTCACTGCCCCCCAGTCTAAAGGGCCATCTGAAATAAGTGTAAAATCCAGAAAGTCAGGACAGGTCATGGAGAACAGGGAGCCTTGTTATGCTGATGGGCGGGATGTAAATTGCCAACAGCCACTCTGGAGAAGTGTATGGTGTTTCCTGAAACACATAGGAAACAACGCAACACAGCCTATGGCACTTCCACTTATGGTCCTATAGCTTAGGGAAATTAAAATGAAAAACACACAGCCACCCCAAAGTTTGGGACGGCTCTGTTTACAAGAACCTCGTCTATGGAACAAGTTAAATATCCGAGGAAGCAAAAAATGGATAAAGAAGTTGTGGTACGTACGTTCAATGGAATATCACTCAGCAATGAAATCTACGTCTTCAGGCCCGTAGCGGCATAAAGAGTGGATTCAGGTACGATGATTCTACGAGAAATAAGTCACACAGAAAAAGAAACATCATAAGATATCACTAATACAAGGAATGTAAACTTGGCTACACATGAACTGAATTACAAAACACAACCGGGTCTCAAATTTAGAAAACCAACTTATGCTTGCTTATGGGTAAAGGTGAGTTGGGGTGCTGCATCAAACCAGAGTTTGAAATTAGCACAGATACCGTTCCATAAGCCAAATATATAATAGACAAGACCTACTGCTTGCTCAAAGAAATGGACTCAACACCCCATATTCAACGCCTGAGAATATACCTGATAAGTAAGAATCTTAAAACCCATGGATTTATATGTCTCCATAAGGAAATCAAGCGTGTGTACAGCGGCCTAAACGCAGCAGTGAAAATCCGATAAATCCCATTATCAAAATAAATTTCAAAAACCAAACACAATGACAGTGAAATAGAGAGCCTATCTTAAATAATTCATTCTGGGTTTGTGATGCAACCTGGATTTACCACATCAACACCCATAGCTGGGTCAGACATAAGGCTGGACACTTCGGGCTGATAGCATTGGTGAGGTTCGGTGAGCAAATGCAGACCCTTTGAAGTCATACTGCATGGTACCCATTCCATGGGTCCCAACTCTCTAGGTTAAGGGATTCTTCCTTCAGCTAAAACATGCATGGGAAACCCAGAGTATGGTCCACCGTGTGATTGGGAAACGTTTTCAAATGCATCTCAGTTTTCGTCCCCTGGTACTCGGGTTCACCATTCCAGACGCTTTACTAAAAATCTCCCCACTTGGAGAGTCAGTGCCTTTAACCTCCTGTTTGGCACAGTTTGCAATTTCTGCGCAAGATGAACAGGAATAGGGAGAACCAATGAGAGACTAGCTGTAGGTGTCTGCACGGGCAAATGGTACGCTCATTTCCCACCAGGAAGAGGAATTAACGAAAGGCTCAGCTTGCCCTGCCGGAACCAGATTAGGGCCTGAAGCAATCCTGCGGTTTTGCGGCCAGCTCACAAGAAAGCGAGTTGAAGAAAGGAGCTCAGGGGCACTGTAATTCACAAACCTGCAGAGTTATGAATGACAGCTATCGTCCAAAAATATATTGAAGTAAGTCTTCGAAGAGGACTTGAAAGCGGGGCAGAATTTCAGGAAAACGATTTCAGGGGGTAGACTGGAATTGCACTTGAACAATAGGAAAAGAGGCAGAATGTCGACAATGATGCACTTGGCCAAAAAGAGCGTATGCGTTTTTTCCTGAATATATTCAGGAAAAAATGCATACGCCCTTTTTGGCCAACCAAGCAAGCGTGTAAAGGAAATCTGCACTACAATGAAGTCTCACTGCCCCCCGGTCTAAAGGGCCATCTGAAAAAAGTGTAAAATCCAGAAAGGCAGGACAGGTCATGGAGAACAGGGAGCCTTGTTATGCTGATGGGCGGGATTTAAATTGCCAACAGCCACTCTGGAGAAGTGTATGGTGTTTCCTGAAACACGTAAGAAACAAAGCAACACAGCCTATGGCACTTCCACTTATAGTCCTATAGCTTAGGGAAATTAAAATCAAAAACACACAGCCACACCAAAGTTTGGGACGGCTCTGTTTACAAGAACCTCGTCTACGGTACAAGTTAAATATCCAAGAAAGCAAAAAATGGATAAGGAAGTTGTGGTACGTACGTACAATGGAATATCACTCAGCAATGAGATCTACGTCATCAGGCCCGTAGTGGCATAATGAGTGGATTCAGGTACGACGATTCTACGAGAAGTAAGTCACACAGAAAAAGAAACATCATAAGATATCACTAATACACGGAACGTAAACTTGGCTACACATGAACTGAATTACAAAACAGAACAGGGTCTCTAATTTAGAAAACCAACTTATGCTTGCTTATGGGGAAAGGTGAGTTGGGGTGCTGCATAAAACCAGAGATTGAAATTAGCACAGATACCGTTCCATAAGCCAAATATATAATAGACAAGACCTACTGTTGCTCAACGAAATGGACTCAACACCCCATATTCAACGCCTGAGAATATACCTGACAAGTAAGAATCTTAAGACCCATGGATTTATACGTCTCCATAAGGAAGTCAAGCGTGTGTACAGTGGCCTAAACGCAGCAGTGAAAATCCGATAAATCCCATTAACAAAATAAATTTCAAAAACAAAACACAATGACAGTGAAATAGAGAGCAATTCTTAAATAATTCATTCAGGGCTTGTGATGCAACCTGGATTTACCACATCTACACCCAGAGCTGGTTGAGACATAAGGCTGGACACTTCGGGCTGATAGCATTGGTGATGTTTGGTGAGCAAACGCAGACCCTTTGAAGTCATACTGCATGGTACCCATGCCATGGGTCCCAACTCTCCAGGTTTAAGGGATTCTTCCTTCAGCTAAAACATGCATGGGAAACCCGGAGTATGTTCCACCGTGTGATTGGGAAACGTTTTCAAATGCATCTCAGGATTCATCCCCTGGTACTCGGGTTCACCGTTCCAGACGCTTTACTAACACTCTCCCCACATGGAGAGTCAGTGCCTTTAACCTCCTGTTTGGCACAGTTTGCAATTTCTGCGCAACATGAACAGGAATAGGGAGAACCAATGAGAGACTAGCTGTAGGTGTCTGCACGGGCAAATGGAACGCTCATTTCCCACCAGGAAGAGGAATTAAGCAAAGGCTCAGCGTGCCCTGCCGGAACCAGATGAGTGCCTGAAGCAATCCTAGGGTTTTGCGGCCAGCTCACAAGAAAGCGAGTTAAAGAAAGGAGCTCAGGGGAATGTAATTCACAAACCTGCAGAGTTATGAATGACAGCTATCGTCCAAAAATGTATTGAAGTAAGTCTACGAAGAGGACGCGAATGCGGGATAGAATTTCAGGAAATCGATTTCAGGGGGTAGACTGGAATTGCACTTAAAGCATAGGAAAAGAGGCAGAATGTCGACAATCATGCACTTGACCCAAAAGGGCGTATGCATTTTTTCCTGAATATATTCCGGAAAAAACGCATACGCACTTTTTGGCCAACCAAGCAAGCGTGTCAAGGAAATCTGCACTACAATGAAGTCTCACTGCCCCCCGGTCAAAAGGGCCATCTGAAATAGTGTAAAATCCAGAAAGGCAGGACAGGTCATGGAGAACAGGGAGCCTTGTTATGCTGATGGGCGGGATGCAAATTGCCAACAGCCTCTCTGGAGAAGTGTATGGTGTTTCCTGAAACACGTAGGAAACAAAGCAACACAGCCTATGGCACTTCCACTTAGGGTCCTATAGCTTAGGGAAATTAAAATCAAAAACACACAGCCACCCCAAAATTTGGGACGGCTCTGTTTACAAGAACCTTGTCTACGGTACAAGTTAAATATCCGAGAAAGCAAAAAATGGATAAAGAAGTTGTGGTACGTACGTACAATGGAATATCACTCAGCAATGAGATCTACGTCATCAGGCCCGTAGCGGCATAATGAGTGGATTCAGGTACGACGATTCTACGAGAAATAAGTCACTCAGAAAAAGAAACTTCATAAGATATCACTAAAACATGGAACCTAAACTTGGCTACATATGAACTGAATTACAAAACAGAACAGGGTCTCAAATTTAGAAAACCAACTTATGCTTGCTTATGGGGAAAGGTGAGTTGCGGTGCTGCATCAAACCAGAGATTGAAATTAGCACATATACCGTTCCATAAGCCAAATATATAATACACAAGACCTACTCCTTGCTCAACGAAATGGACTCAACAACCCATATTCAATGCCTGGGAATATACATGACAAGTAAGAATCTTAAGACCCATGGATTTATATGTCTCCATAAGGAAATCAAGCGTGAGTACAGCGGCCTAAACGCAGCAGTGAAAATCCAATAAATCCCATTATCAAAATAAATTTCACAAACAAAACACAATGACAGTGAAATAGAGAGCAATTCTTAAATAATTCATTCAGGGCTTGTGATGCAACCTGGATTTACCACATCTACACAGAGAGCTGGGTGAGATATAAGGCTGGACACTTCGGGCTGATAGCATTGGTGAGGTTCGGTGAGCAAACGCAGACCCTTTGAAGTCATACTGCATGGTCCCCATTCCATGGGTCCCAACTCTCCAGGTTTAAGGGATTCTTCCTTCAGATAAAACATGCATGGGAAACCCAGAGTATGGTCCACCGTGTGATTGGGAAACGTTTTCAAATGCATCTCAGGTTTCGTCCCCTGGTACTCGGGTTCACCGTTCCAGACGCTTTACTAACACTCTCCCCACTTGTAGAGTAATTGCCTTTAACCTCCTGTTTGGCACAATTTGCAATTTCTGCGCAAGATGAACAGGAATAGGGAGAACCAATGAGAGACTAGCTGTAGGTGTCTGCACGGGCAAATGGAACGCTCATTTCCCACCAGAAAGAGGAATTAACCAAAGGCTCAGCGTGCCCTGCCGGAACCAGATTAGGGCCTGAAGCAATCCTGCGGTTTTGCGGCCAGCTCACAAGAAAGCGAGTTGAAGAAAGGAGCTCAGGGGCACTGTAAATCACAAACCTGCAGAGTTATGAATGACAGCTATCGTCCAAAAATGTATTGAAGTAAGTCTTCGAAGAGGACTTGAAAGCGGGGCAGAATTTCAGGAAAACGATTTCAGGGGGTAGACTGGAATTACACTTAAAGCATAGGAAAAGAGGCAGAATGTCGACAATGATGCACTTGGCCAAAAAGGGCGTATGCGTTTTTTCCTGAATATATTCAGGAAAAAACGCATACGCAATTTTTGGCCAACCAAGTAAGCGTGTAAAGAAAATCTGCACTACAATGAAGTCTCACTGCCCCTCGGTCAAAAGGGCCATCTGAAACAAGTGTAAAATCCAGAAAGGCAGGACAGGTCATGGAGAATAGGGAGCCTTGTTATGCTGATGGGCGGGATGTAAATTGCCAACAGCCACTCTGGAGAAGTGTATGGTGTTTTCTGAAACATGTAGGAAACAAAGTAACACAGCCTATGGCACTTCCACTTAGGGTCTTATAGCTTAGGGAAATTAAAATCCAAAACACACAGCCACCCCAAAATTTGGGACGGCTCTGTTTACAAGAACCTCGTCTACGGTACAAGTTGAATATCCGAGAAAGCAAAAAAATGGATAAAGAAGTTGTGGTACGTACGTACAATTGAATATCACACAGCAATGAGATATACGTCATCAGCCCCGTAGCGGCATAATGAGAGGATTCAGGTACGACGATTCTACGAGAAATAAGTCACACAGAAAAAGAAACATCATAAGATATCACTAATACACGGAACTTAAACATGGCTACACATGAACTGAATTACAAAACAGAACAGGGTCTCAAATTCAGAAAACCAACTTATGCTTGCTTATGGGGAAAGGTGAGTTGGGGTGCTGCATCAAACCAGAGAATGAAATTAGCACAGATACCATTCCATAAGCCAAATATATAATAGAGAAGACCTACTCCTTGTTCAACGAAATGGACTCAACACCCCGTATTCAACGCTTGGGAATATACCTGACAAGTAAGAATCTTAAGACCCATGGATTTATATGTCTCCATAAGGAAATCAAGCGTGTGTACAGCGGCCTAAACGCAGCAGTGAAAATCCGATAAATCCCATTATCAAAATAAATTTCAAAAACGAAACACAATGACAGTGAAATAGAGAGCAATTCTTAAATAATTCATTCAGGGCTTGTGATGCAACCTGGATTTACCACATCTACACCCAGGGCTGGGTGAGACATAAGGCTGGACACTTCGGGCGGATAGCATTGGTGAGGTTCAGTGAGCAAACGCAGACCCTTTGAAGTCATACTGCATGGTAGCCATTCCATGGGTCCCAACTCTCCAGGTTTAAGGGATTCTTCCTTCAGCTAAAACATGCATGGGAAACCGAGAGTATGGTCCACCGTGTGATTGGGAAACGTTTTCAAATGCATCCCAGGTTTCGTTCCCTGGTACTCGGGTTCACCGTTCCAGACGCTTTACTAACACTCTCCCCACATGGAGAGTAAGTGCCTTTAACCTCCTGTTTGGCACAGTTTGCAATTTCTGCGCAAGATGAACAGGAATAGGGAGAACCAATGAGAGACTAGCTGTAGGTGTCTGCACGGGCAAATGGAACGCTCATTTCCCACCAGGAAGAGGGATTAACCAAAGGCTCAGCGTGCCCTGCCAGAACCAGATTAGGGCCTGAAGCAATCCTGCGGTTTTGCGGCCAGCTCACAAGAAAGCGAGTTGAAGAAAGGAGCTCAGGGGCACTGTAATTCACAAACCTGCAGAGTTATGAATGACAGCTATCGTCCAAAAATGTATTGAAGTAAGTCTTCGAAGTGGACTTCAAAGCGGGGCAGAATTTCAGGAAAACGATTTCAGGGGGTAGACTGGAATTGCACTTAAAGCATAGGAAAAGAGGCAGAATGTCCACAATGATGCACTTGGCCAAAAAGGGTGTATGCGTTTTTTCCTGAATATATTCAGGAGAAAACGCATACACAATTTTTGGCCAACCAAGCAAGCGTGTCAAGGAAATCTGCACTACAATGAAGTCTCACTGCCCCCCGGTCAAAAGGGCCATCTGAAACAAGTGTAAAATCCAGAAAGGCAGGACAGGTCATGGAGAACAGGGAGCCTTGTTATGCTGATGGGCGGGATGTAAATTCTCAACAGCCACTCTGGAGAAGTGTATGGTGTTTCCTGAAACACGTAGGAAACAAAGCAACACAGCCTATGGCACTTCCACTTAGGGTCCTATAGCTTAGGGAAATTAAAATCAAAACCACACAGCCACCCCAAAGTTTGGGACGGCTCTGTTTAGAAGAACCTCGTCTACGGTACAAGTTAAATATCCGAGAAAGCAAAAAATGGATAAAGAAGTTGTGGAACGTACGTACAATGGAATATCACTCAGCAATCAGATCTACGTCATCTGGCCCGTAGCGGCATAATGAGTGCATTCAGGAACGACGATTCTACGAGAAATAAGTCACACAGAAAAAGAAACATCATAAGATATCACTAATACACGGAACATAAACTTGGCTACACATGAACTGAATTACAAAACAGAACAGGGTCTCAAATTTAGAAAACCAACTTATGCTTGCTTATGGGGAAAGGTGAGTTTTTGGTGCTGCATCAAACCAGAGATTGAAATTAGCACAGATACCGTTCCATAAGCCAAATATATAATAGACAAGACCTACTCCTTGCTCAACGAAATGGACTCAACACCCCATATTCAACGCCTGGGAATATACCTGACAAGTAAGAATCTTAAGACCCATGGATTTATATGTCTCCATAAGGAAATCAAGCGTGTGTACAGCGGCCTAAACGCAGCAGTGAAAATCCGATAAATCCCATTATCAAAATAAATTTCACAAACAAAACACAATGACAGTGAAATACAGAGCAATTCTTAAATAATTCATTCAGGACTTGTGATGCAACCTGCATTTACCACATCTACACCCAGAGCTGGGTGAGACATAAGGCTGCACATTTCGGGCTGATAGCATTGGTGAGGTTCGGTGAGCAAACGCAGACCCTTTGAAGTCATACTGCATGGTAGCCATTCCATGGGTCCCAACTCTCCAGGTTTAAGGGATTCTTCCTTCAGCTAAAACATGCATGGGAAACCCAGAGTATGGTCCACCGTGTGATTGGGAAACGTTTTCAAATTCATCTCAGGTTTCGACCCCTGGTACTCGGGTGCACCGTTCCAGACGCTTTACTAACACTCTCCCCACTTGGAGAGTCAGTGCCTTTAACCTCCTGTTTGGCACAGTTTGCAATTTCTGTGCAAGATGAACAGGAATAGGGAGAACCAATGAGAGACTTGTTGTAGGTGTCTGCACAGGAAATGGAACGCTCATTTCCCACCAAGAAGAGGAATTAACCAAAGGCTCAGCATGCCCTGCTGGAACCAGATTAGGGACTAAAGCATTCCAGCAGTTTTGCAGCCAGCTCACAAGAAAGCGAGTTGAAGAAAGGAGCTCAGGGGCACTGTAATTCACAAACCTGCAGAGTTAAGAATGACAGCTATCATCCAAAAATGTATTGAAGTAAGTCTTCGAAGTGGACTTGAAAGCGGGGCAGAATTTCAGGAAAATTATTTCAGGGGGTAGACTGGAATTGCACTTAAAGCATAGGAAAAGAGGCCGAATGTCGACAATGATGCACTTGGCCAAAAAGGGCGTATGCGTTTTTTCCTGAATATATTCAGGAAAAAACGCATACGCCCTTTTTGGCCAACCAAGCAAGCGTGTCAAGGAAATCTGCACTACAATGAAGTCTCACTGCCCCCCGGTCAAAAGGGCCATCTGAAACAAGTGTAAAATGCAGAAAGGCAGGACAGGTCATGGAGAACAGGGAGCCTTGTTATGCTGATGGGCGGGATGTAAATTGCCAACAGCCACTCTGGAGAAGTGTATGGTGTTTCCTGAAACACGTAGGAAACAAAGCAACACAGCCTATGGCACTTCCACTTAGGGTCCTATAGCTTAGGGAAATTAAAATCAAAAACACACAGCCACCCCAAAGTGTAGGACGGCTCTGTTTAAAAGAACCTCGTCTACGGTACAAGTTAAATATCCGAGAAAGCAAAAAATGGATAAAGAAGTTGTGGTACGTATGTACAATGGAATATCACTCAGCCATGAGATCTACGTCATCTGGCCCGTAGTGGCATACTGAGTGCATTAAGGTACGACAATTCTATGAGAAATAAGTCACACAGAAAAAGAAACATCATAAGATATCACTAATACACGGAACGTAAACTTGGCTACACATGAACTGAATTACAAAACAGAACAGGGTCTCAAATTTAGAAAACCAACTTATGCTTGCTTATGGGGAAAGGTGAGTTGGGGTGCTGCATCAAACCAGAGATTGAAATTAGCACAGATACCGTTCCATAAGCCAAATATATAATAGACAAGACCTACTCCTTGCTCAACGAAATGGACTCAACACCCCATATTCAACGCCTGGGAATATACCTGACAAGTAAGAATCTTAAGACCCATGGTTTTATATGTCTCCATAAGGAAATCAAGCGTGTGTACAGAGGCCTAAACGCAGCAGTGAAAATCCGATAAATCCCATTATCAAAATAAATTTCACAAACAAAACACAATGACATTGAAATACAGAGCAATTCTTAAATAATTCATCAGGGCTTGTGATGCAACCTGGATTTAGCACATCTACACCCAGAGCTGGGTGAGACATAAGGCTGGACACTTCGGGCTGATAGCATTGGTGAGCTTCGGTGAGCAAACGCAGACCCTTTGAAGTCATACTGCATGGTAGCCATTCCATGGGTCCCAACTCTCCAGGTTTAAGGGATTCTTCCTTCAGCTAAAACATGCATGGGAAACCCAGAGTATGGTCCACCGTGTGATTGGGAATCGTTTTCAAATGCATCTCAGGTTTCGACCCCTGGTACTCGGGTGGACCGTTCCAGACGCTTTACTAACACTCTCCCCTCTTGGAGAGTCAGTGCCTTTAACCTCCTGTTTGGCACAGTTTGCAATTTCTGCGCAAGATGAACAGGAATAGGGAGAACCAATGAGAGACTAGCTGTAGGTGTCTGCACGGGCAAATGGAACGCTCAATTCCCACCAGGAAGAGGGATTAACCAAAGGCTCCGCGTGCCCTGCCGGAACCAGATTAGGGCCTGAAGCAATCCAGCGGTTTTGCGGCCATCTCACAAGAAAGCGAGTTGAAGAAAGGAGCTCAGGGGCACTGTAATTCACAAACCTGCAGAGTTATGAATGACAGCTATCGTCCAAAAATGTATTGAAGTAAGTCTTCGAAGAGGACTTGCAAGCGGGGCAGAATTTCAGGAAAACGATTTCAGGGGGTAGACTGGAATTGCACTTAAAGCGTAGGAAAAGAGGCCGAATGTCGACAATGATGCACTTGGCCAAAAAGGGCGTATGCGTTTTTTCCTGAATATATTCAGGAAAAAACGCATACGCCCTTTTTTGCCAACCAAGCAAGCGTGTCAAGGAAATCTGCACTACAATGAAGTCTCACTGCCCCACGGTCAAAAGGGCCATCTGAAACAAGTGTAAAATCCAGAAAGGCAGGACAGGTCATGGAGAACAGGGAGCCTTGTTATGCTGATGGGCGGGATGTAAATTGCCAACAGCCACTCTGGAGTAGTGTATGGTGTTTCCTGAAACACGTAGGATACAAAGCAACGCAGCCTATGGCACTTCCACTTAGGGTCCTATAGCTTAGGGAAATTAAAATCAAAAACACACAGCCACCCCAAAGTTTGGGACGGCTCTGTTTACAGAACCTCGACTACGGTACAAGTTAAATATCTGAGAAAGCAAAAAATGGATAAAGAAATTGTGGTACGTACGTACAATGGAATATCACTCAGCCATGAGATCTACGTCATCAGGCCCGTAGCGGCATAATGAGTGGATTCAGGTACGACGATTCTACGAGAAATACGTCACACAGAAAAAGTAACATCATAAGATATCACTAATACACGGAACGTAAATTTGGCTACACATGAACTGAATTACAAAACAGAACAGGGTCTCAAATTTAGAAAACCAACTTATGCTTGCTTATGGGGAAAGGTGAGTTGGGGTGCTGCATCAAACCAGAGATTGAAATTAGCACAGATACCGTTCCATAAGCCAAATATATAATAGACAAGACCTATTCCTTGCTCAACGAAATGGACTCAACACCCCATATTCAACGCCTGGGAATATACCTGACAAGTAAGAATCTTAAGACCCATGGATTTATATGTCTCCATAAGGAAATCAATCGTGTGTACAGCGGCCTAAACGCAGCAGTGAAAATCCGATAAATCCCATTATCAAAATAAATTTCAAAAACAAAACACAATGACAGTGAAATACAGAGCAATTCTTAAATAATTCATTCAGGGCTTGTGATGCAACGGGGATTTACCACCTCTACACCCAGAGCTGGGTGAGACATAAGGCTGGACACTTCTTCCTGATAGCATTGGTGAGGTTCGCTGAGCAAACGCAGACCCCTTGAAGTCATACTGCATGGTACCCATTCCATGGGTCCCAACTCTCCAGGTTTAAGGGATTCTTCCTTCAGCTAAAACATGCATGGGAAACCCAGAGTATGGTCCACCGTGTGATTGGGAAACGTTTTCAAATGCATCTCAGTTTCCGAACCCTGGTACTCTGGTTCACCATTCCAGACGCTTTACTAACACTCCCCCCACTTGGAGAGTCAGTGCCTTTAACCTCCTGTTTGGCACGGTTTGCAATTTCTGTGCAAGATGAACAGGAATAGGGAGAAGCAATGAGAGACTAGCTGTAGGTGTCTGCACGGGCAAATGGAACGCTCATTTCCCACCAGGAAGAGGAATTAAACAAAGGCTCATTGTGCCCTGCCGGAAACAGATTAGGGCCTGAAGCAATCCTGCGGTTTTGCGGCCAGCTCACAAGAAAGCGAGTTGAAGAAAGGAGCTCAGCGGCACTGTAATTCACAAACCTGCAGAGTTATGAAAGACAGCTATCGTCCAAAAATGTATTGAAGTAAGTCTTCGAAGAGGACTTGAAAGCGGGGCAGAATTTCAGGAAAACGATTTCAGGGGGTAGACTGGAATTGCACTGAAAGCATAGGAAAAGAGGCAGAATGTCGACAATGATGCACTTGGCCAAAAAGGGCGTATGCGTTTTTTCCTGAATATATTCAGGAAAAAACGCATACGCCCTTTTTGGCCAACCAAGCAAGCGTGTAAAGGAAATCTGCACTACAATGAAGTCTCACTGCCCCCCGGTCAAAAGGGCCATCTGAAAAAAGCGTAAAATCCAGAAAGGCAGGACAGGTCATGGAGAACAGGGAGCCTTGTTATGCTGATGGGCGGGATGTAAATGGCCAACAGCCACTCTGGAGAAGTGTATGGTGTTTCCTGAAACACGTAGGAAACAAAGCAACACAGCCTATGGCACTTCCACTTAGGGTCCTATAGCTTAGGGAAATTAAAATCAAAAACACACAGCCACCCCAAAGTTTGGGACAGCTCTGTTTACAAGAACCTCGTCTACGGTACAAGTTAAATATCCGAGAAAGTAAAAAATGGATAAAGAGATTGTGGTACGTACGTACAATGGAATAACACTCAGCAATGAAATCTACGTTATCAGGCCCTTAGCTGCATAATGAGTGGATTCAGATACGACGATTCTACGAGAAATATGTCACACAGAAAAAGAAACATCATAAGATATCACTAACACACGGAAGGGAAACTTGCCTACACATGAACTGAATTACAAAACAGAACAGGGTCTCAAATTTAGAAAACCAACTTATGCTTGCTTATGGGGAAAGGTGAGTTGGGGTGCTGCATAAAACCAGAGATTGAAATTAGCACAGATACCGTTCCATAACCCAAATATATAATAGACAAGACCTACTCCTTGCTCAGTGAAAAGGACTCAAAACCCCATATTCAACGCCTGGGAATATACCTGACAAGTAAGAATCTTAAGACCCATGGATTTATATGTCTCCAAAAGGAAATCAAGCATGTGTACAGCGGCCTAAACGCAGCAGTGAAAATCCGATAAATCCCATTATCAAAATAAATTTCAAAAACAAAACACAATGACAGTGAAATAGAGAGCAATTCTTGAATAATTCATTCAGGGCTTGTAATGCAACCTGGATTTACCACATCTACACCCAGAGCTGGGTGAGACATAAGGCTGGACACTTCGGGCTGATAGCATTGGTGAGGTTCGGTGAGCAAACGCAGACCGTTTGAAGTCATACTGCATGGTACCCATTCCATGGGTCCCAACTCTCCAGGTTTAAAAGATTCTTCCTTCAGCTAAAACATGCATGAGAAACCGAGAGTATGGTCCACCGTGTGATTGGGAAACGTTTTCAAATGCAACTCAGGTTTCGTCCCCTGGTACTTGGGTTCACCGTTCCAGACGCTTTACTAACACTCTCCCCACTTGGAGAGTCAGTGCCTTTAACCTCCTGTTTGGCACAGTTTGCAATTTCTGCGCAAGATGAACAGGAATAGGGAGAAGCAATGAGAGACTAGCTGTAGGTGTCTGCACGGGCAATTGGAACGCTCATTTCCCACCAGGAAGAGGAATTAACCAAAGGCTCAGCATGCCCTGCCGGAACCAGATTAGGGCCTGAAGCAATCCTGCGGTTTGCGGGCAGCTCACAAGAAAGCGAGTTGAAGAAAGGAGCTCAGGGGCACTGTAATTCACAAACCTGCAGAGTTAAGAATGACAGCTATCGTCCAAAAATGTATTGAAGTAAGTCTTCGAAGAGGACTTGAAAGCGGGGCAGAATTTCAGGAAAACGATTTCAGGGGGTAGACTGGAATTGCACTTAAAACATAGGAAAAGAGGCAGAATGTCGACAATGATGCACTTGGCCAAAAAGGGCGTATGCGTTTTTTCGTGAATATATTCAGGAAAAAACGCATACGCACTTTTTGGCCAACCAAGCAAGCGTGTAAAGGAAATCTGCACTACAATGAAGTCTCACTGCCCACCGGTAAAAAGGGCCATCTGAAAAATGTGTAAAATCCAGAAAGGCAGGACAGGTCATGGAGAACAGGGAGCCTTGTTATGCTGATGGGTGGGATATAAATTGCCAACAGCCACTCTGGGGAAGTGTATGGTGTTTCCTGAAACAGGTAGACAACAAAGCAACAAGCCTATGGCACTTCCACTTATGGTCCGATAGTTTAGGGAAATTACAATCAAAAACACACAGCCACCCCAAAGTTTGGGATGCCTCTGTTTACAAGAACGTCGTCTAGGGTACAAGTTAAATATCCGAGAAAGCATAAAATGGATAAAGAAGTTGTGGTACACACGTACAATGGAATATCACTCAGCAATGAAATCTACGTCATCAGGTCCGTAGAGGCATAATGAGTGGATTCAGGTACGATGATTCTACGAGAAATAAGTCACACAGAAAAAGAAACATCATAAGATATCCCTCATACACGGAATGTAATCTTGGCTACACATGAACTGAATTACAATACAGAACAGGGTCTCAAATTGAGAAAACCAACTTATGCTTGATTAAGGGGAAAGGTGAGTTGGGGTGCTGCATAAAACCAGAGATTGAAATTAGCACAGATACCTTTCCATAAGCCAAATATATAATAGACAAGACCTACTCCTTGCTGAACGAAATGGACTCAACAACCCATATTCAACGCCTGGGAATATACCTGACAAGCAAGAATCTTAAAACCCATGGATTTATATGTCTCCATAAGGAAATTAAGCGTGTGTACAGTGGCCTAAACGCAGCAGTGAAAATCCGATAAATCCCATTATCAAAATAAATTTCAAAAACGAAACACAATGACAGTGAAATAGAGAGCAATTCTTAAATAATTCATTCAGGGCTTGTGATGCAACCTGGATTTACCACATCTACACCCAGAGCTGGGTGAGACATAAGGCTGGACACTTCGGGCTGATAGCATTGGTGAGGTTCGGTGAGCAAAGGCAGACCCTTTGAAGTCATACTGCATGGTACCCATTCCATGGGTCCCAACTCTCCAGGTTTAAGGGATTCTTCCTTCAGCTAAAACATGCATGGGAAACCCAGAGTATGGTCCACCGTGTGATTGGGAAACGTTTTCAAATGCATCTCAGTTTCCGAACCCTGGTACTCTGGTTCACCATTCCAGACGCTTTACTAACACTCTCCCCACTTGGAGAGTCAGTGCCTTTAACCTCCTGTTTGGCACAGTTTGCAATTTCAACGCAAGATGAACAGGAATAGGGAGAAGCAATGAGAGACTAGCTGTAGGTGTCTGCACGGGCAAATGGAACGCTCATTTCCCAGCAGGAAGAGGAATTAAACAAAGGCTCATGTTGCCCTGCCGGAAACAGATTAGGGCCTGAAGCAATCCTGCGTTTTTGCGGCCAGCTCACAAGAAAGCGAGTTGAAGAAAAGAGCTCAGGGGCACAGTAATTCACAAACCTGCAGAGTTATGAATGACAGCTATCGTCCAAAAATGTATTGAAGTAAGTCTTCGAAGAGGACTTGAAAGCTGGGCAGAATTTCAGGAAAACGATTTCAGGGGGTAGACTGGAATTGCACTTAAAGCATAGGAAAAGAGGCCGAATGTCGACAATGATGCACTTGGCCAAAAAGGGCGTATGCGTTTTTTCCTGAATATATTCAGGAAAAAACGCATACGCCCTTTTTGGCCAACCAAGCAAGCGTGTAAAGGAAATCTGCACTACAATGAAGTCTCACTGCCCCCCGGTCAAAAGGGCCATCTGAAAAAAGCGTAAAATCCAGAAAGGCAGGACAGGTCATGGAGAACAGGGAGCCTTGTTATGCTGATGGGCGGGATGTAAATGGCCAACAGCCACTCTGGAGAAGTGTATGGTGTTTCCTGAAACACGTAGGAAACAAAGCAACACAGCCTATGGCACTTCCACTTAGGGTCCTATAGCTTAGGGAAATTAAAATCAAAAACACACAGCCACCCCAAAGTTTGGGACGGCTCTGTTTACAAGAACCTCGTCTACGGTACAAGTAAAATATCCGAGAAAGTAAAAAATGGATAAAGAATTTGTGGTACGTACGTACAATGGAATAACACTAGCAATGAAATCTACGTCATCAGGCCCGTAGCTGCATAATGAGTGGATTCAGGTACAACGATTCTACGAGAAATAAGTCACACAGAAAAAGAAACATCATAAGATATCACTAACACACGGAAGGGAAACTTGGCTACACATGAACTGAATTACAAAACAGAATAGGGTCTCAAATTTAGAAAACCAACTTATGCTTGCTTACGGGGAAAGGTGAGTTGGGGTGCTGCATAAAACCAGAGATTGAAATTAGCACAGATACCGTTCCATAAGCCAAATATATAATAGATAAAACCGACAACTTACTCAACGAAATGGACTCAACACCCCATATTCAACGCCGGGGAATACACCTGACAAGTAAGAATCTTAAGACCCATGGATTTATATGTCTCCATAAGGAAATAAATCGTGTGTACAGCGGCCTAAACGCAGCAGTGAAAATCCGATAAATCCCATTATCAAAATAAATTTCAAAAACAAAACACAGTGACAGTGAAATACAGAGTAATTCTTAAATAATTCATTCAGGGCTTGTGATGCAACCTGGATTTACCACCTCTACACCCAAAGCTGGTTGAGACATAAGGCTGGACACTTCAGGCTGATAGCAATGGTGAGGTTCGGTGAGCAAACGCAGACTCTTTGAAGTCATACTGCATGGTAGCCATTCCATTGGTTCCAACACTCCAGGTTTAAGGGATTCTTCCTTCAGCTAAAACATGCATGGGAAACCCAGAGTATGGTCCACCGTGTGATTGGGAAACGTTTTCAAATGCATCTCGGGTTTCGTCCCCTGGTACTCGGGTTCACCGTTCCAGACGCTTTACTAACACTCACCCCACTTGGAGAGTCAGTGCCTTTAACCTCCTGTTTGGCACAGTTTGCAATTTCTGCGCAAGATGAACAGGAATAGGGAGAACCAATGAGAGACTAGCTGTAGGTGTCTGCACGGGCAAATGGAACGCTCATTTCCCACCAGGAAGAGGGATTAACCAAAGGCTCAGCGTGCCCTGCTGGAACAAGATTAGGGCCTGAAGCAATCATGCGGTTTTGCGGCCAGCTCACAAGAAAGCGAGTTGAAGAAAGGAGCTCAGGGGCACTGTAATTCACAAACCTGCAGAGTTATGAATGACAGCTATCGTCCAAAAATGTATTGAAGTAAGTCTTCGAAGAGGAATTGAAAGCGGGGCAGAATTTCAGGAAAACGATTTCAGGGGGTAGACTGGAATTGCACTTAAAGCATATGAAAAGACTCCGAATGTCGACAATGATGCACTTGGCCAAAAAGGGCGTATGCGTTTTCTCCTGAATATATTCAGGAGAAAACGCATGCGCACTTTTTGGCCAACCAAGCAAGCATGTCAAGGAAATCTGCACTACAATGAAGTCTCACTGCCCCCCTGTCAAAAACGCCATCTGAAACAAGTGTAAAATCCAGAAAGGCAGGACAGGTCATGGAGAACAGGGAGCCTTGTTATGCTGATGGGCGGGATGTAAATTGTCAACAGCCACTGTGGAAAAGTGTATGGTGTTTCCTGAAACACGTAGGAAACAAAGCAACACAGCCTATGGCACTTCCACTTAGGGTCCTATAGCTTAGGGAAATTAAAATCAAAAACACACAGCCACCCCAAAGTTTGGGACGGCTCTGTTTACAAGAACCTCGTCTACGGTACAAGTTAATATCCGAGAAAGCAAAAAATGGATAAAACAGTTGTGGTACGTATGTACAATGGAATATCACTCAGCCATGAGAACTACGTCATCTGGCCCGTAGCGGCATAATGAGTGCATTAAGGTACGACGATTCTACGAGAAATAAGTCACACAGAAAAAGAAACATCATAAGATATCACTAATACACGGAATGTAAACTTGGCTACACATGAACTGAATTACAAAACAGAACAGGGTCTAAAATTTAGAAAACCAACTTATGCTTGCTTATGGGGAAAGGTGAGTTTTTGGTGCTGCATCAAACCAGAGATTGAAATTAGCACAGATACCGTTCCATAAGCCAAATATATAATAGACAAGACCTACTCCTTGCTCAACGAAATGGACTCAACACCCCATATTCAACGCCTGGGAATATAACTGACAAGTAAGAATTTTAAGACCCATGGATTTATATGTCTCCATAAGGAAATCAAGCGTGTGTACAGCGGCCTAAACGCAGCAGTGAAAATCCGATAAATCCCATTATCAAAATAAATTTCACAAACAAAACACAATGACAGTGAAATAGAGAGCAATTCTTAAATAATTCATTCAGGGCTTGTGATGCAACCTGGATTTACTACATCTACACCCAGAGCTGGGTGAGACATAAGGCTGGACACTTCGGGCTGATAGCATTGGTGAGGTTCGGTGAGGAAACGCAGACCCTTTGAAGTCATACTGCATGGTAGCCATTCCATGGGTCCCAACTCTCCAGGTTTAAGGGATTCTTCCTTCAGCTAAAACATGCATGGGAAACCCAGAGTATGGTCCACCGTGTGATTGGGAAACGTTTTCAAATGCATCTCAGGTTTCGTCCCTGGTTCACCGTTCCAGACGCTTTACTAACACTCTCCCCACTTGGAGAGTCAGTGCCTTTAACCTCCTGTTTGGCACAGTTTGCAATTTCTGCGCGAGATGAACAGGAATTCGGAGAACCAATGAGAGACTAGCTCTAGGTGTCTGCACGGGCAAATGGAACGCTCATTTCCCACCAGGAAGAGGGATTAACCAAAGGCTCAGCGTGCCCTGCTGGAACCAGATTAGGGCCTGAAGCAATCCTGCGGTTTTGCGGCCAGCTCACAAGAAAGCGAGTTGAAGAAAGGAGCTCAGGGGCACTGTAATTCACAAACCTGCAGAGTTATGAATGACAGCTATCGTCCAAAAATGTATTGAAGTAAGTCTTCGAAGAGGACTTGAAAGCGGGGCAGAATTTCAGGAAAACGATTTCAGGGGGTAGACCGGAATTGCACTTAAAGCATAGGAAAAGATGCAGAATGTCGACAATGATGCACCTGGCCAAAAAGGGCGTATGCGTTTTTTCCTGAATATATTCAGGAAAAAACGCATACGCTCTTTTTGGCCAACCAAGAAAGCGTGTCAAGGAAATCTGCACTACAATGAAGTCTCACTGCCCCCCGGTCCAAACGGCCATCTGAAACAAGTGTAAAATCCAGAAAGGCAGGACAGCTCATGGAAAGAGGGAGCCTTGTTATGCTGATGGGCGGGATGTAAATTGCCAACAGCCACTCTGGAGAAGTGTATGGTGTTTCCTGAAACACGTAGGAAACAAAGCAACACAGCCTATGGCACTTCCACTTAGGGTCCTATAGCTTAGGGAAATTAAAATCAAAAACACACAGCCACCCCAAAGTTTGGGACGGCTCTGTTTACAAGAACCTCGTCTACGGTACAAGTTAAATATCCGAGAAAGCAAAAAATGGATAAAGAAGTTGTGGTACGTACGTACAATGGAATATCACTCAGCCATGAGATCTACATCAACAGGCCCGTAGCGGCATAATGAGTGCATTCAGGTACGACGATTCTACGAGAAATAAGTCACACAGAAAAAGAAACATCATAAGATATCACTAATACACGGAACGTAAACTTGGCTACACATGAACTGAATTACAAAACAGAACAGGGTCTCAAATTTAGAAAACCAACTTATGCTTGCTTATGGGGAAAGGTGAGTTGGGGTGCTGCATCAAACCAGAGATTGAAATTAGCACAGATACCGTTCCATAAGCCAAATATATAATAGACAAGACCTACTCCTTGCTCAACGAAATGGACTCAACACCCCATATTCAACGCCTGGGAATATACCTGACAAGTAAGAATCTTAAGACCCATGGATTTATATGTCTCCATAAGGAAATCAAGCATGTGTACAGCGGCCTAAATGCAGCAATGAAAATCCGATAAATCCCATTATCAAAATAAGTTTCACAAACAAAACACAATGACAGTGAAATAGAGAGCAATTCTTAAATAATTCATTCAGGGCTTGTGATGCAACCTGGATTTACCACATCTACACCCAGAGCTGGGTGAGACATAAGGCTGGATACTTCGGGCTGATAGCATTGGTGAGGTTCGGTGAGCAAACGCAGACCCTTTGAAGTCATACTGCATGATAGCCATTCCATGGGTCCCAACTCTCCAGGTTTAAGGGATTCTTCCTTCAGCTAAAACATGCATGGGAATCCCAGAGTATGGTCCACTGTGTGATTGGGAAACATTTTCAAATGTATCTCAGGTTTCGTCCCCTGGTACTCGGGGTCACCGTTCCAGACGCTTTACTAACACTCTCCACACTTGGAGAGTCAGTGCCTTTAACCTCCTGTTTGTCACAGTTTCTAATTTCTGCGCAAGATGAACAGGAATAGGGAGAACCAATGAGAGACTAGCTGTAGGTGTCTGCACGGGCAAATGGAACGCTCATTTCCCACCAGGAAGAGGGATTAACCAAAGGCTCAGCGTGCCCTGCTGGAACCAGATTAGGGCCTGAAGCAATCATGCGGTTTTGCGGCCAGCTCACAAGAAAGCGAGTTGAAGAAAGGAGCTCAGGGGCACTGTAATTCACAAACCTGCAGAGTTATGAATGACAGCTATCATCCAAAAATGCATTGAAGTAAGTCTTCGAAGAGGAATTGAAAGCGGGGCAGAATTTCAGGAAAACGATTTCAGGGGGTAGACTGGAATTGCACTTAAAGCATAGGAAAAGAGGCGGAATGTCGACAATGATGCACTTGGCCAAAAAGGGCGTATGGGTTTTTTCCTGAATATATTCAGGAAAAAACGCATACGCCCTTTTTGACCAACCAAGCAAGCGTGTAAAGGAAATCTGCACTACAATGAAGTCTCACTGCCTCCCGGTCCAAAGGGCCATCTGAAACAAGTGTAAAATCCAGAAAGGCAGGACAGGTCATGGAGAACAGGGAGCCTTGTTATGCTGACGGGCGGGATGTAAATTTCCAACAGCCACTCTGGAGAAGTGTATGGTGTTTCCTGAAACACGTAGGAAACAAAGCAACACAGCCTATGGCACTTCCACTTAGGGTCCTATAGCTTAGGGAAATTAAAATCAAAAACACACAGCCACCCCAAAGTTTGGGACGGCTCTGTTTACAAGAACCTCGTCTACGGTACAAGTTAAATATCCGAGAAAGCAAAAAATGGATAAAGAAGTTGTGGTACGTACGTATAATGGAATATCACTCAGCCATGAGATCTACGTCATCTGGCCCGTAGCGGCATAATGAGTGGATTCAGGTACGACGATTCTACGAGAAATAAGTCACACAGAAAAAGAAACATCATAAGATATCAGTAATACATGGAACGTAAACTTGGCTACTCATGAACTGAATTACAAAACAGAACAGGGTTTCAAATTTAGAAAACCAACTTAAGTTTGCTTATGGGGAAAGGTGAGTTGGGGTGCTGCATCAAACCAGAGATTGAAATTAGCACACATACTGTTCCATAAGCAAATATATAATAGACAAGACCTACACCTGGCTCAATGAAATGGACTCAACACCCCATATTCAAAGCCAGGGAATATACCTAACAAATAAGAATCTTAAGACCCATGGATTTATATGTCTCCATAAGGAAATCAAGCGTGTGTACAGCGGCCTAAACTCAGCAGTGAAAATCCGATAAATTCCATTATCAAAATAAATTTCACAAACAAACACAATGACAGTGAAATAGAGAGCAATTCTTAAACAATTCATTCAGGGCTTGTGATGCAACCTGGATTTTCCACATCTACACCCAGAGCTGGGTGAGACATAAGGCTGGACACTTCGGGCTGATAGCATTGGTGAGGTTCGGTGAGCAAATGCAGACCCTTTGAAGTCATACTGCATGGTAGCCATTCCAAGGGTCCCAACTCTCCAGGTTTAAGGGATTCTTCCTTCAGCTAAAACATGCATGGGATACACAGAGTATGGTCCACCGTGTGATTGGGAAACATTTTCAAATGCATCTCAGGTTTCGTCCCCTGGTACTCGGGTTCAGCGTTCCATACGCTTTACTAACACTCTACCCACTTGGAGAGTCAGTGACTTTAACTTCCTGTTTGGCACAGTTTGCAATTTCTGCGCAAGATGAACAGGAATAGGGAGAACCAATGAGAGACTAGCTGTAGGTGTCTGCACGGGCAAATGGAACACTCATTTCCCACCAGGAAGAGGGATTAACCAAAGGCTCAGCGTGCCCTGCCGGAACCAGATTAGGGCCTGAAGCAATCCTGCGGTTTTGCGGCCAGCTCACAAGAAAGCGAGTTGAAGAAAGGAGCTCAGGGGCACTGTAATTCACAAACCTGCAGAGTTATGAATGACAGCTATCGTCCAAAAATGTATTGAAGTAAGTCTTCGAAGAGGAATTGAAAGCGGGGCAGAATTTCAGGAAAACGATTTCAGGGGGTAGACTGGAATTGCACTTAAAGCATATGAAAAGACTCCGAATGTCGACAATGATGCACTTGGCCAAAAAGGGCGTATGCGTTTTCTCCTGAATATATTCAGGAGAAAACGCATGCGCACTTTTTGGCCAACCAAGCAAGCATGTCAAGGAAATCTGCACTACAATGAAGTCTCACTGCCCCCCTGTCAAAAACGCCATCTGAAACAAGTGTAAAATCCAGAAAGGCAGGACAGGTCATGGAGAACAGGGAGCCTTGTTATGCTGATGGGCGGGATGTAAATTGTCAACAGCCACTGTGGAAAAGTGTATGGTGTTTCCTGAAACACGTAGGAAACAAAGCAACACAGCCTATGGCACTTCCACTTAGGGTCCTATAGCTTAGGGAAATTAAAATCAAAAACACACAGCCACCCCAAAGTTTGGGACGGCTCTGTTTACAAGAACCTCGTCTACGGTACAAGTTAATATCCGAGAAAGCAAAAAATGGATAAAACAGTTGTGGTACGTATGTACAATGGAATATCACTCAGCCATGAGAACTACGTCATCTGGCCCGTAGCGGCATAATGAGTGCATTAAGGTACGACGATTCTACGAGAAATAAGTCACACAGAAAAAGAAACATCATAAGATATCACTAATACACGGAATGTAAACTTGGCTACACATGAACTGAATTACAAAACAGAACAGGGTCTAAAATTTAGAAAACCAACTTATGCTTGCTTATGGGGAAAGGTGAGTTTTTGGTGCTGCATCAAACCAGAGATTGAAATTAGCACAGATACCGTTCCATAAGCCAAATATATAATAGACAAGACCTACTCCTTGCTCAACGAAATGGACTCAACACCCCATATTCAACGCCTGGGAATATAACTGACAAGTAAGAATTTTAAGACCCATGGATTTATATGTCTCCATAAGGAAATCAAGCGTGTGTACAGCGGCCTAAACGCAGCAGTGAAAATCCGATAAATCCCATTATCAAAATAAATTTCACAAACAAAACACAATGACAGTGAAATAGAGAGCAATTCTTAAATAATTCATTCAGGGCTTGTGATGCAACCTGGATTTACTACATCTACACCCAGAGCTGGGTGAGACATAAGGCTGGACACTTCGGGCTGATAGCATTGGTGAGGTTCGGTGAGGAAACGCAGACCCTTTGAAGTCATACTGCATGGTAGCCATTCCATGGGTCCCAACTCTCCAGGTTTAAGGGATTCTTCCTTCAGCTAAAACATGCATGGGAAACCCAGAGTATGGTCCACCGTGTGATTGGGAAACGTTTTCAAATGCATCTCAGGTTTCGTCCCTGGTTCACCGTTCCAGACGCTTTACTAACACTCTCCCCACTTGGAGAGTCAGTGCCTTTAACCTCCTGTTTGGCACAGTTTGCAATTTCTGCGCGAGATGAACAGGAATTCGGAGAACCAATGAGAGACTAGCTCTAGGTGTCTGCACGGGCAAATGGAACGCTCATTTCCCACCAGGAAGAGGGATTAACCAAAGGCTCAGCGTGCCCTGCTGGAACCAGATTAGGGCCTGAAGCAATCCTGCGGTTTTGCGGCCAGCTCACAAGAAAGCGAGTTGAAGAAAGGAGCTCAGGGGCACTGTAATTCACAAACCTGCAGAGTTATGAATGACAGCTATCGTCCAAAAATGTATTGAAGTAAGTCTTCGAAGAGGACTTGAAAGCGGGGCAGAATTTCAGGAAAACGATTTCAGGGGGTAGACCGGAATTGCACTTAAAGCATAGGAAAAGATGCAGAATGTCGACAATGATGCACCTGGCCAAAAACGGCGTATGCGTTTTTTCCTGAATATATTCAGGAAAAAACGCATACGCTCTTTTTGGCCAACCAAGAAAGCGTGTCAAGGAAATCTGCACTACAATGAAGTCTCACTGCCCCCCGGTCCAAACGGCCATCTGAAACAAGTGTAAAATCCAGAAAGGCAGGACAGCTCATGGAAAGAGGGAGCCTTGTTATGCTGATGGGCGGGATGTAAATTGCCAACAGCCACTCTGGAGAAGTGTATGGTGTTTCCTGAAACACGTAGGAAACAAAGCAACACAGCCTATGGCACTTCCACTTAGGGTCCTATAGCTTAGGGAAATTAAAATCAAAAACACACAGCCACCCCAAAGTTTGGGACGGCTCTGTTTACAAGAACCTCGTCTACGGTACAAGTTAAATATCCGAGAAAGCAAAAAATGGATAAAGAAGTTGTGGTACGTACGTACAATGGAATATCACTCAGCCATGAGATCTACATCAACAGGCCCGTAGCGGCATAATGAGTGCATTCAGGTACGACGATTCTACGAGAAATAAGTCACACAGAAAAAGAAACATCATAAGATATCACTAATACACGGAACGTAAACTTGGCTACACATGAACTGAATTACAAAACAGAACAGGGTCTCAAATTTAGAAAACCAACTTATGCTTGCTTATGGGGAAAGGTGAGTTGGGGTGCTGCATCAAACCAGAGATTGAAATTAGCACAGATACCGTTCCATAAGCCAAATATATAATAGACAAGACCTACTCCTTGCTCAACGAAATGGACTCAACACCCCATATTCAACGCCTGGGAATATACCTGACAAGTAAGAATCTTAAGACCCATGGATTTATATGTCTCCATAAGGAAATCAAGCATGTGTACAGCGGCCTAAATGCAGCAATGAAAATCCGATAAATCCCATTATCAAAATAAGTTTCACAAACAAAACACAATGACAGTGAAATAGAGAGCAATTCTTAAATAATTCATTCAGGGCTTGTGATGCAACCTGGATTTACCACATCTACACCCAGAGCTGGGTGAGACATAAGGCTGGATACTTCGGGCTGATAGCATTGGTGAGGTTCGGTGAGCAAACGCAGACCCTTTGAAGTCATACTGCATGATAGCCATTCCATGGGTCCCAACTCTCCAGGTTTAAGGGATTCTTCCTTCAGCTAAAACATGCATGGGAATCCCAGAGTATGGTCCACTGTGTGATTGGGAAACATTTTCAAATGTATCTCAGGTTTCGTCCCCTGGTACTCGGGGTCACCGTTCCAGACGCTTTACTAACACTCTCCACACTTGGAGAGTCAGTGCCTTTAACCTCTTGTTTGTCACAGTTTCTAATTTCTGCGCAAGATGAACAGGAATAGGGAGAACCAATGAGAGACTAGCTGTAGGTGTCTGCACGGGCAAATGGAACGCTCATTTCCCACCAGGAAGAGGGATTAACCAAAGGCTCAGCGTGCCCTGCTGGAACCAGATTAGGGCCTGAAGCAATCATGCGGTTTTGCGGCCAGCTCACAAGAAAGCGAGTTGAAGAAAGGAGCTCAGGGGCACTGTAATTCACAAACCTGCAGAGTTATGAATGACAGCTATCATCCAAAAATGCATTGAAGTAAGTCTTCGAAGAGGAATTGAAAGCGGGGCAGAATTTCAGGAAAACGATTTCAGGGGGTAGACTGGAATTGCACTTAAAGCATAGGAAAAGAGGCGGAATGTCGACAATGATGCACTTGGCCAAAAAGGGCGTATGGGTTTTTTCCTGAATATATTCAGGAAAAAACGCATACGCCCTTTTTGACCAACCAAGCAAGCGTGTAAAGGAAATCTGCACTACAATGAAGTCTCACTGCCTCCCGGTCCAAAGGGCCATCTGAAACAAGTGTAAAATCCAGAAAGGCAGGACAGGTCATGGAGAACAGGGAGCCTTGTTATGCTGACGGGCGGGATGTAAATTTCCAACAGCCACTCTGGAGAAGTGTATGGTGTTTCCTGAAACACGTAGGAAACAAAGCAACACAGCCTATGGCACTTCCACTTAGGGTCCTATAGCTTAGGGAAATTAAAATCAAAAACACACAGCCACCCCAAAGTTTGGGACGGCTCTGTTTACAAGAACCTCGTCTACGGTACAAGTTAAATATCCGAGAAAGCAAAAAATGGATAAAGAAGTTGTGGTACGTACGTATAATGGAATATCACTCAGCCATGAGATCTACGTCATCTGGCCCGTAGCGGCATAATGAGTGGATTCAGGTACGACGATTCTACGAGAAATAAGTCACACAGAAAAAGAAACATCATAAGATATCAGTAATACATGGAACGTAAACTTGGCTACTCATGAACTGAATTACAAAACAGAACAGGGTTTCAAATTTAGAAAACCAACTTAAGTTTGCTTATGGGGAAAGGTGAGTTGGGGTGCTGCATCAAACCAGAGATTGAAATTAGCACACATACTGTTCCATAAGCAAATATATAATAGACAAGACCTACACCTGGCTCAATGAAATGGACTCAACACCCCATATTCAAAGCCAGGGAATATACCTAACAAATAAGAATCTTAAGACCCATGGATTTATATGTCTCCATAAGGAAATCAAGCGTGTGTACAGCGGCCTAAACTCAGCAGTGAAAATCCGATAAATTCCATTATCAAAATAAATTTCACAAACAAACACAATGACAGTGAAATAGAGAGCAATTCTTAAACAATTCATTCAGGGCTTGTGATGCAACCTGGATTTTCCACATCTACACCCAGAGCTGGGTGAGACATAAGGCTGGACACTTCGGGCTGATAGCATTGGTGAGGTTCGGTGAGCAAATGCAGACCCTTTGAAGTCATACTGCATGGTAGCCATTCCAAGGGTCCCAACTCTCCAGGTTTAAGGGATTCTTCCTTCAGCTAAAACATGCATGGGATACACAGAGTATGGTCCACCGTGTGATTGGGAAACATTTTCAAATGCATCTCAGGTTTCGTCCCCTGGTACTCGGGTTCAGCGTTCCATACGCTTTACTAACACTCTACCCACTTGGAGAGTCAGTGACTTTAACTTCCTGTTTGGCACAGTTTGCAATTTCTGCGCAAGATGAACAGGAATAGGGAGAACCAATGAGAGACTAGCTGTAGGTGTCTGCACGGGCAAATGGAACACTCATTTCCCACCAGGAAGAGGGATTAACCAAAGGCTCAGCGTGCCCTGCCGGAACCAGATTAGGGCCTGAAGCAATCCTGCGGTTTTGCGGCCAGCTCACAAGAAAGCGAGTTGAAGAAAGGAGCTCAGGGGCACTGTAATTCACAAACCTGCAGAGTTATGAATGACAGCTATCGTCCAAAAATGTATTGAAGTATGTCTACGAAGAGGGCTTGGAAGCGGGGCAGAATTTCAGGAAAACGATTTCAGGGGGTAGACTGGAATTGCACTTAAAGCATAGGAAAAGAGGCAGAATGTCGACAATGATGCACTTGTCCAAAAAGGGCGTATGCGTTTTCTCCTGAATATATTCAGGAAAAAACGCATACGCGCTTTTTGGCCAACCAAGCAAGCGTGTCAAGGAAATCTGCACTACAATGAAGTCTCACTGCCCCCCGGTCAAAAGGGCCATCGGAAACAAGTGTAAAATCCAGAAAGGCAGGACAGGTCATGGAGAACAGGGAGCCTTGTTATGCTGATGGGCGGGATGTAAATTGCCAACAGCCACTCTGGAGAAGTGTATGGTGTTTCCTGAAACACGTAGGAAACAAAGCAACACAGCCTATGGCACTTCCACTTAGGGTCCTATAGCTTAGGGAAATTAAAATCAAAAACACACAGCCACCCCAAAGTTTGGGACGGCTCTGTTTACAAGAACCTCGTCTACGGTACAAGTTAAATATCCGAGAAAGCAAAAAATGGATAAAGAAGTTGTGGTACGTACGTATAATGGAATATCACTCAGCCATGAGATCTACGTCATCTGGCCCGTAGCGGCATAATGAGTGGATTCAGGTACGACGATTCTACGAGAAATAAGTCACACAGAAAAAGAAACATCATAAGATATCACTAATACACGGAACGTAAACTTGGCTACTCATGAACTGAATTACAAAACAGAACAGGGTCTCAAATTTAGAAAACCAACTTAAGTTTGCTTATGGGGAAAGGTGAGTTGGGGTGCTGCATCAAACCAGAGATTGAAATTAGCACAGATACCGTTCCATAAGCCAAATATATAATAGACAAGACCTACTGTTGCTCAACAAAATGGACTCAACACCCCATATTCAACGCCTGAGAATATACCTGACAAGTAAGAATCTTAAGACCCATGGATTTATATGTCTCCATAAGGAAATCAAGCGTGTGTACAGAGGCCTAAACGCAGCAGTGAAAATCCGATAAATCCCATTAACAAAATAAATTTCAAAAACAAAACACAATGACAGTGAAATAGAGAGCAATTCTTAAATAATTCATTCAGGGCTTCTGATGCAACCTGGATTTACCACATCTACACCCAGAGCCTGTTGAGACATAAGGCTGGACACTTCGGTCTGATAGCATTGGTGTGTTCGGTGAGCAAAGGCAGACCCTTTGAAGTCATACTGCATGGTACCCATTCCATGGGTCCCAACTCTCAAGGTTTAAGGGATTCTTCCTTCAGCTAAAACATGCATGGGAAACCCAGAGTATGGTCCACCGTGTGATTGGGAAACGTTTTCAAATGCATCTCAGGTTTCGACCCCTGGTAGTGGGGTGCACCGTTCCAGACGCTTTACTAACACTCTCCCCACTTGGAGAGTCAGTGCCTTTAACCTCCTGTTTGGCACAGTTTGCAATTTCTGCGCAAGATGAACAGGAATAGGGAGAATCAATGGAGACTAGCTGTAGGTGTCTGCACGGGCAAATGGAACGCTCATTTCCCACCAGGAAGAGGAATTAACCAAAGGCTCAGCGTGCCCTGCCGGAACCAGATTAGGGCCTAAAGCAATCACGCGGTTTTGCGGCCAGCTCACAAGATAGCGAGTTGAAGAAAAGAGCCCAGGGGCACTGTAATTCACAAACCTGCAGAGTTATGAATGACAGCTATCGTCCAAAAATGTATTGAAGTAAGTCTTCGAAGAGGACTTGAAAGCGGGGCAGAATTTCAGGAAAACGATTTCAGGGGGTAGACTGGAATTGCACTTAAAGCATAGGAAAAGAGGCAGAATGTCCACAATGATGCACTTGGCGAAAAAGGGCGTATGCGTTTTTTCCTGAATATATTCAGGAAAAAATGCATACGCACTTTTTGGTCAACCAAGCAAGCGTGTAAAGGAAATCTGCACTACATTGCAGTCTCACTGCCCCCCGGTCAAAAGGGCCATCTGAAAAAAGTGTAAAATCCAGAAAGGCAGGACAGGTCATGGAAAACAGGGAGCCTTGTTATGCTGATGGGCGGGATGTAAATTCTCAACAGCCACTCTGGAGAAGTGTATGGTGTTTCCTGAAACACGTAGGAAACAAAGCAACACAGCCTATGGCACTTCCACTTAGGGTCCTATAGCTTAGGGAAATTAAAATCAAAAACACACAGCCACCCCAAAGTTTGGGACGGCTCTGTTTACAAGAACCTCGTCTACGGTACAAGTTAAATATCCGAGAAAGCAAAAAATGGATAAAGAAGTTGTGGTACGTACGTACAATGGAATATCACTCAACAATGAGATCTACGTCATCAGGCCCATAGCGGCATAGTGAGTGGATTCAGGTACGAAGATTCTACGAGAAATAAGTCACACAGAAAAAGAAACATCATAAGATATCACTAATACACGGAACGTAAACTTGGCTACACATGAACTGAATTACAAAACAGAACAGGGTCTCAAATTTAGAAAACCAACTTATGCTTGCTTATGGGGAAAGGTGAGTTGGGGTGCTGCATAAAACCAGAGATTGAAATTAGCACAGATACCGTTCCATAAGCCAAATATATAATAGACAAGACCTACTGTTGCTCAACGAAATGGACTCAACACCCCATATTCAACGCCTGGGAATATACCTGACAAGTAAGAATCTTAAGACCCATGGATTTATATGTCTCCATAAGGAAGACAAGCGTGTGTACAGTGGCCTAAACGCAGCAGTGAAAATCCGATAAATCCCATTATCAAAATTAATTTCAAAAACAAATCACCATGACAGTGAAATAGAGAACAATTCTTAAATAATTCATTCAGGGCTTGTGATGCAACCTGGATTTACCACATCTACACCCAGAGCTGGGTGATACATAAGGCTGGACACTTCGGGCTGATAGCATTGCTGAGGTTCGGTGAGCATACGCAGACCCTTTGAAGTCATACTGCATGGTACCCATTCCATGGGTCCCAACTCTCCAGGTTTAAGGGATTCTTCCTTCAGCTAAAACATGCATGGGAAACCCAGAATATGGTCCACCGTGTGATTGGGAAACATTTTCAAATGCATCTCAGGTTTCGTCCCCTGGTACTCGGGTTCAACGTTACAGACGCTTTACTAACACTCTCCCCACTTGGACAGTCAGTGACTTTAACCTCCTGTTTGGCACAGTTTGCAATTTCTGCGCAAGATCAACAAGAATAGGGAGAACCAATGAGAGACTAGCTGTAGGTGTCTGCACGGGCAAATGGAACGCTCATTTCCCACCAGGAAGAGGAATTAACCAAAGGCTCAGCATGCACTGCCAGAACCAGATTCGGGCCTGAAGCAATCCTGCGGTTTTGCGGCCAGCTCACAAGAAAGCGAGTTGAAGAAAGGAGCTCAGGGGCACTGTAATTCACAATCCTGCAGAGTTATGAATGACAGCTATCGTCCAAAAAGGTATTGAAGTAAGTTTTCGAAGAGGGCTTGAAAGCGGGGCAGAATTTCAGGAAAACGATTTCAGGTGGTAGACTGGAATTGCACTTAAAGCATAGGAAAAGAGGCAGAATGTCGACAATGATGCACTTGGCCAAAAAGGGCGTATGCGTTTTTTCCTGAATATATTCAGGAAAAAACGCATACACCCTTTTTGGCCAACCAAGCAAGCGTGTAAAAGAAATCTGCACTACAATGAAGGCTCACTGACCCCCGGTGAAAAGGGCCATCTGAAACAAGTGTAAAATCCAGAAAGGCAGGACAGGTCATGGAGAACAGGGAGCCTTGTTATGCTGATGGGCGGGATGTAAATTGCCAACAGCCACTATGGAGAAGTGTATGGTGTTTCCTGAAACACGTAGGAAACAAAGCAACACAGCCTATGGCACTTCCACTTATGGTCCTATAGCTTAGGGAAATTAAAATCAAAAACACACAGCCACCCCAAAGTTTGGGATGGCTCTGTTTACAAGAACCTCGCCTATGGTACAAGTTAAATATCCGAGAAAGCAAAAAATGGATAAAGAAGTTGTGGTACGTACGTACAATGGAATATCACTCAGCAATGAGGTCTACGTCATCAGGCCCGTAGCGGCATAATGAGTGCATTCACGTACGACGATTCTACGAGAAATAAGTCACACAGAAAAAGAAACATCATAAGATATCACTAATACACGGAACGTAAACTTGGCTACACATGAACTGAATTACAAAACAGAACAGGGTCTCAAATTTAGAAAACCAACTTATGCATGCTTAAGGGGAAAGGTGAGTTGGGGTGCTGCATAAAACCAGAGATTGAAATTACCACAGATACCCTTCCATAAGCCAAATATATTAGAGTCAAGGCCTACTCCTTGCTCAACGAAATGGACTCCACACCACATATTCCACGCCTAGGAATATACCTGTCTAGTAAGAATCTTAAAACCCATGGATTTATATGTCTCCATAAGGAAATCAAGCGTGTGTACAGCGGCATAAACACAGCAGTGAAAATCCGATAAATCCAGTTATCAAAATAAATTACAAAAACAAAACACAATGACAGTGAAATAGAGAGCAATTCTTAAATAATTCATTCAGGGCTTGTGATGCAACCTGGATTTACCACATCTACACCAAGAGCTTGGTGAGACATAAGGCCGGACCCTTCGGGCTGATAGCATTGGTGAGGTTCGATGAACAAATGCAGACCCTTTGAAGTCATACTGCATGGTACCCATTCCATGGATCCCAACTCTCCAGGTTTAAGGGATTCTTCCTTCAGGTAAAACATGCATGGGAAACACAGAGTATGGTCCACCGTGTGACCGGTAAACATTTTTAAATGCATCTCAGTTTTCGTCCCCTGCTACTCGGGTTCACCATTCCAGAAAATTTACTAACACTCTCCCAGCTTGGAGAGTCAGTGCCTTTAACCTCCTGTTTGGCACAGTCTGCAATTTCTGTGCAAGATGAACAGGACTAGGGAGAACCAATGAGAGACTAGCTGTAGGTATCTGCATGGGCAAATTTAACGCTCATTTCCCACTAGGATGAAGAAATAGCCAAAGGCTCAGCATGCCGTGCCGGAACCAGATTAGGGCCTGAAGCAATCCTGCGGTTTTGCGGCCAGCTCACAAGAGAGCGAGTTGAAGAAAGGAGCTCAGGGCCACTGCCATTCACAAATCTGCAGAGTGTTAAATGACAGCTATCGTCCATGAATATCTGAAGGAAGTCTTCGAAGAGGACTTGAAAGCGGGGCAGAATTCCAGGAATACGATTTCAGGAGGTAAACGGGAAGTCCTTTGAAAGCATATTAAAAGAGGCAGAACCTCGACAATGATGCCCTTGGTCAAAATGGCATATGTGATTTTTCCAGGGCCCTCATTCAAGAGGGTAGGAGGCTCCCAGCATGCTTCAGTGGCCAACAGAGGCTCCACGTCACCAAGGCGACGTGAGCCAACCAGGCAGGAGTGACCTCACATCAGAGGGCCCACCTCACAGAAGGGTAAGTTACCCAGCCAGGATCAGACTCTCACCAGAGTGCCCACATCAGCTAGGGGCTGGGAACCAGGCAGGAGTGTCCTCACACCCGTGGGGCCACATCATCGAAAGTTGAGGTACCCAACACATGTTGTCTCAAACCAGAGGACCCACATCACCATGGGTCTCGGATCGAGTCAGGCAGGAGTAGCCTCACAACACAGGGCCAATAGAATAAAAAAGCTGAGGAATCCTGCAGTGGGAACCTCCCAGCAGGTGGCCCAGAGCAACGAGTCTATGCGATCCAGGCCGCAGTGAACTCACAGCAGAGGGCCCACATCATGAAACTGTGAGCAACCCAGCTGTTGGGACCTCAGAGCAGGAGGCCTACATTCCCATGGGGTTGGGAACATGGCACGAGTGTCCTCACACCACTTAGCATGTATCAGAAAATGTGGGTACCCTGCAGTTAGGGCCTGACGCCAGAGGGCCCTCATCACCGTTTGGAGGAGGCTCCCAGCAGGCTCCAACTGACACAAGAGGGCCGACGTTGCCAAGGCGGGGTGTGCCAGCCAGGCAGGAGTGACCTCACAGCAGAGGGCCCACCTCACAGAAGGGTGAGGAACCCAGCCAGGATCACACTCTCACCAGAGGACACACATCACCATGGGGCCTGGAGTGAAGCAGGCAGGAGGAGTCTCAAAACAGAGGGCCCATGGAAGAAAAAAGGTGAGGAATCCCGCAGTTGGAACCTCCCTGCAGTCGGCCAGCAGCAGCGAGGCTATGGGATCCAGGCCGGAGTGAACTCACACCAGAGGGCCCTCATCATGAAACTGAGCAACCCACCTTTGGGACTTCAGAGCAGAAGGCCCACATTCCCATGGTGTTGGGAACCTGGCAGGAGTGTACTCGCACCACAGGGTGCACATCAGAAAATTTGGGGAGCTCAGGAGTTAGGGCCTGACGCCAGAGGTCCCTCATTACCAAGGGGAGGAGACCCCCAGCAGGCACCAACTCCCAACTGAGGGCCCATGTCGCCAAGGTGACGTGTGCCAGTCAGGCAGGAGTGACCTCACAGCAGAGGGCCTACCTCACAGAAGGGTGAGGAACCCAGCCAGGATAAGACTCTCACCAGAGAACCCACATCACCAAGGGGATCGGAACAAGGCAGGAGTGTCCTCACACCAGTGGGGCCCATTATAGAAAGGTGAGGAACCCAGCACATGTGGCCTAAACCAGAGGACCCACATTTCCAAGGTGCTCCGAGTGAGGCAGGCAGGAGTAGCCTAACAACACAGGGCCCACAGAATAAAAAATGTGAGGAATCCAGCAGTTTGAACCTCCCAGCAGGTGGCCCAGAGCACGGAGTCTATGGGATCCAGGCCACAGTGAACTCACAGCAGAGGGCCCACATCATGAAACTGTGAGCAACCCAGCCGGTGGGACCTCAAAGCAGAAGGCCCACATCCCCATGTGGATGGGAACCTTGCAGGAGTGTCCTCGCACAACTTAGAACATATCAGAAAATGTGGGAACCCAGCAGTTAGAGCCTGGCGCCAGAGGGCCTTCATCACCGAGGAGAGGAGGCTACCAGCAGGCTCCAAATGCCACCAGAGTGCCGACGTCACCAAGGCAATGGGAGCAAGCCAGGCAGGAGTTACCTCACAGCAGAGGGCCCACCTCACAGAAGTGTGAGGAACCCAACCAGGATCAGACTCTAACCAGAGGGCCCACATCACCAAGGTGATGGAAACCAGGCAGGAGTGTCCTCACACCAGTGGGGCCACATCAGCGAAAGGTGAGGAACACAGCACATGTGGCCTCAAACAAGGGGACACACATCACGAAAGGGCTGGGAGTGAGGCATGCAGGAGGAGACTCACAACAGAGGGCCCATAGAATAAAAAAGGTGAGGAACCCCGCAGTTGGAAGCTCCAAGCAGGTGGCCCAGAGCACCGAGGCTATGGGATCCATGCCGGAGTGAACTCACAGTAGATGGCCCACATTCTGACACTGTGAGCAACCCAGCCATTGGGACCTCAGAGCAGAAAGCCCACATCCCCATGGGGATGGGACCCTGGCAGGAGTGTACTCGCATGACAGGCCGCACATCAGAAAATTTTGGGAGCCCATGATTTAGGGCCTGACGCCAGAGTGTCCTCATTACCGAGGGGAGGAGACTCCCAGCAGGCACCAACTCCCAACTGAGGGCGCACATCGCCAAGGTGACGTGTGACAGCCAGGCAGGAGTGACCTCACAGCAGAGGGCCCACCTCCCAGAAGTGTGAGGAATCCAGCCAGGATCAGACTCTCACCAGAGGGCCCCCATCACCAAGGGGGTGGGAACCAGGCAGGAGTGTCCTCACACCAGTGGGGCCACATCAATAAAGGTGAGGATACCGGCACAGGTGGCCTCAAACCAGAGGACCTACATCACAAAGGGGCTCGGAGTGAGTTAGGAAGGAGGAGCATGAAAACACAGGACCCAAAGAATAGAAAAGGTAAGGAATCCAGCAGTAGGAACCTCCCAGCAGGCGGCTCAGAGCACAGAGTCTATGGGATCTAGGCCTGAGTGAACTAACACCAGAGAGCCAACATCATGAAACGGTGAACAACACAGGTGTTGGGACCTTAGAGCAAAAGGCCCACATGCCCATGGGGATGGGAACCTGGCAGGAGTGCCCTCGCACCACTTAGGACGTATCAGAAAATGTGGGAACCCAGCAGTTAGGGCCTGATGCCAGAGGGCCTCATCACCGAGGGGAGGAGGCTCCCAGCAGGCTCCAACTGCCACCAGAGGGCCGACGTCGCCAAGGCGGGGTGTGCCAGCCAGGCAAAAATGACCTCAGAGAAGAGGGCCCACCTCACAGAAGTGTGAGGAACCCAACCAGGATCAGACTCTCGCCGGAGGGACCACATCACCAAGGGGATGGGAAGCAGGCAGGAGTGTCCTCACACCAGTGGGGCCACATCATCAAAAGATGAGGAACCCATCACATGTGGCCTCAAACCAGAGGACACACATCACCAAGGGGCTGGGAGTGAGGCAGGTGTCTGGAGGGGCACATTTAACTCTAATTTCCCACCAGGAAGAGGAATTAACCAAAGGCTCAGAGTGCCGTGCCACACCCTGATTACGGCCTGAAGCAAACCTGCGGTTTTGTGGCCAGCTTTCAAGGAAGCGAGTTAAGAAAGGAAATCACGGGCGCTGTAATTCACAAACCTGCAGAGTTATAAATGACAGCTATTGGCAAAAATATATTGAAGTAAGTCTGCAAAGAGGTCTTGAAAACGAGGCAGAATTGCAGGAATCATATATCAGGAGGTAGATTGGAATTGCGTTTAAAGCATGTGAAAAGCGGCAGATCTTTGACAGTGATGCACTTGGACAAAAAGTGCGTATACATTTTTTCCTGAATATATTCAGAAAAAACGCATATGCCCTTCTTGTCCAACCAAGCACTCCAGCAATGGAAATCCGCACTACAATGAAGTCTCATTTCCCATTCGTCAAAAGGGCCATCTGAGAAAAGTGTAAAAACCAGAAACACAGGACAGGCCATGGAGAACAGGGAGCCTTGTTATGCTGATGGGCGGGATGTAAACTGCCAACAGACACTCTGGAGATGTTTATGGTGTATCCTGAAACATCTGAAAAACAAAGCTACAGAGCCTAGGGCACTTCCACTTTTGGCCCTATAGCTTAGGAAATTTAAAATCAACAAGACACAGCCAACACAAAATTTAGGGCTGCTGTGTTTACAAGAACCTCGAGTGCAGTACAAATTAAATATCCCAGAAAGAAAAAAATGGATAAAGAAGTTGTGCTACCTACGTACAACGGAATATCACTCAGCAATGAAATCAATGTCATCAGGCCTGTAGCAGCAAATTGAGTGGATTTAGGTATGATGATTCTAAGAGAAATATGTCACACACAGAAAGATAATTATCATAAGATATCACTAATAGAGGGAGTGTAAACTTGGCTACACATAAACTAAATTACAAAACCGAACAGAGTCTCACATTTAGATAAAAAACGCATGCTTCCTTAAGGGGAAAGTTGAGTTAGGGTGCTGTATAAAACCAGAGATTGAAATTAGCACACATACCGTTCCATAAGCCAAATATGTAATAGACAAGACCTACTCTTTGCTCAACGAAATAGACTCCTCCATGGTGTATCACCTCACACCTGTTAGAACGGGCATCATCAGAAAATCTACAAACAACAAATGTTGGAATGGGTGTGGAGATAAGGAACCCTCTTCCACTATTGTTGGGAGTGTAAATTGATACAGTCACTGTGGAGAACATTATGGAGTTTCTTATAAAACTAAGAATAGAATTACCATATGATACAGCAATCCCAGTACTAGGCATATACCCAGACAAAACCATAAATCAAAAAGAGACATTCACCGCAATGTTCATTGCATCACTATTTACAATATCCAGGTAATGGAAGCAACCTAAATGCCCACAGACAGACGAATGCATAAAGATGTGGTACAAGTATAAAATGGAATATTACCAAGCCATAAAAAGGAATGAAATTGGGTCATTTTTAGAGACGTTGATGGATCTAGAGACTGTCATACAGAGTGAAGTAAGTCAGAAATAGAAAAACAAATCTTGTATATTAATGCATATATGTGGAACCTAGAAAAATTGTACAGATGAACCGTTTTGCAAGGCAAAAATACAGCAACAGATGTAGACAACAAACGTATGGACACCAAGGGGGGAAAGCTGTTGGGGGTAGTGGTGGGAGGAGTTGAGATATTGGGATTGGCATGTATACATTTATATGTATAAAAGAGATAACCAAAAAGAACCTGCTTTATAAAAAAATAAAATAAAATTCAAAGTTAAAAAAATAAAGTTAAAAAAATTAAAACAGAAAAAATATTCTTCCCTTCACATACATGTATTTATATGAATAAATTATTTCCATGCTTATATCTGTAAATACAAAAAAGAGGAATAAAATCTACCTTGAACCAAAAATGAAAAAAAGAAAAAAAAACAGAACCCACAAGTTACACAGAGGAAAACCGTATCAGGGCACTTGCTCCAGTTGTAAACAATTCTGAAGTTGGTCAGTGGTGGGGAATCATCTCCCATTCAGCCAGCAGGCCCCACGCAACAAGCGTCCTCATTGCAAAGCTGGGGGACCGTGCCAAGGCATCTGTGAGTAAATGTGGGCCGAGCCCCAGGCCAGCTGCTGCTGAAATGTTCCCACCCTTCCCAGGTAAAACACCTGAATATGTACAAGGACTTGAAAGCCTAGAGGAAGGGCCATGGAGCCACATGAGTGACAGCATGCCAGCCGACTTGGTGCCTGCAGGCCAGCCAGGATGGTCCTGGCCCTGGGTACTCTTCTGGAAGCTTTCCATTTCCCTGCCTGAGATACCCCTGCTGTCCCGGCCCCCACTGCTTACTTCCTTCCTCACCTCTGCCCAGGGAGAAATTCCAGAGGCAGGTATGGGTGACACATCCTCTTCTTTAGCAGGTGGCATCTTGGCAACTGCTGCAGGACGTCCAGCAGAGCCCCACTCACACTGGGCCACCCACAAAGCCGTGGCCTCTCACTCCCTCCCACCAGCCCAGCCCCGAGACTGCTGACTGGGCAGAGAAAATGGCGTCAGGCACAGCTGCAGGGGCTCTTGCTGCCTGGAGTGGTGTTTATATTGATCTCAACCCAGGCACACCTGGGGAGGACTGGCCGGCATGGTCAGGCTTCCCAGGCCAGCCAATAATCACCCCTCAGGGGCTCACAGTTGCAGAAAATGGAACTTTCTGAATCGGCCAGGTCCAAGGAACAGGTGTGGGCTCCTGAGAGTCAGGATAGACAAGGGGCTGCAGCTCTGGCTTGTTTTCTAATTATATTATCTGGCCCATGAGTGGGAGACAACTTCAAGAAAACCCTCTCCTAATGAGAGGAACCCAGGAGTCAGGGAGAGGAGGGGTGGGTGGTGGGTGGAAACAGAGGCCTGGTGCCCCGGGTGCAGTGGAAGTCTCTGGAAGACCAGGTGGAGGGAGGCCACACAGAGTGATGCCCAGGGTCACAGACCTGTCGGAGCTGCTTTTTGTTAGTTCAAGTCCTGCTCTGAGGTGCTCTGTGTCAGATCTGAGTGACAGGTGAGCTGGGAGGGCTCTGCAATGAGGGTGATGTGCACGGTTCCTGTGTGCCCAGCCCTGCCAGGGTAACTGCAAGGATAGCTCTGTATCCTGGGAGGGGCCTGACCACGAGAGCCCCGTGGTCTGGGGTAGGGGTAGGGTACCTGCGCAGGTGATCTCCATATCCTGGGACTGGCCTGATCTCGAGAGCCCCATGGGCTGCTGGAGTCCTGGTAAAGGATGTCAGGACAGTCAGTGAAGCCACCGAGGATATACCTCCAGTACTTCCTAAATCCTACACCCTGCTGGTCATTCTACCAACCACCAGGACATGGTATTCTGTATTAGTCTTCAATGATGCCTTCTTTTGTATTCCATTAGTGTCAGAGTCACAAGAAATTTTGGCTTGTGAGTGGCAGGACTCAACATACAACTAAAACAATACTTCTGGGCCGTGTTGCCCCAAGGGTTCAAAAATTCCCACACCATCTTTGGGGAAAGCTCAGCTAAAGACCTAAAAGTTCTACCACTGGAAAAGGAAACACTCCTTCAATATGCAGACGACATTCTGATCGCCAGCCCTACTAAGGAGACCTCTGAACTACCAAGCCAATAAAGGATACAAGTTGTCCAAGAAAAAGCTCAAATATCACAGACTACGGCGACCTGCCTGGGCTTCATTCTCACAGAAGGTCGGAGAAGCCCATCCCAGGAAAGGGAAGAAACAATTTACAGCCTTACCCATATCTAAAACTAGAAGACAGCTTAGGGGTTCCTGGGGAGACCAGGGTTTGCTGCTTCTGGATCCCTAACTACAGTCTACTAGCTGGGCCTCTATATGAAACACTGAAAGGAAAAGATGATGATCCTTTTGAATAGAATCCAGAAGTGGCCTTTCAAGAATGGAAAGAGCAGTCAATTCAGACCCTTGCCCTGGAACTCCCTAATTTAGCTAAACCCTTTGATCTTTACATTCCTGGTGAAAAGTGAATCGCCATTGGAGTATTAGTGCAAAAACTGGGACCACTTGAAATGGAACAATGCAAGAATGCCATCCAGGTAGGATAAACTACAGTCACCAAGGGGCTTGGTCCACTGCCACATCTGGCCAAGATACTGGCGGTATCTAAAAACCTGGAAATCAGCAGCCCAAAAGGCCACCTCCCTCCTAAGGGAAAAGGACCCCACGTGGTGATCCTAACCCCCAACCATGCCCTGAAGTTGCAGGGTTTGCTCCGTGGGCACACTGACCTCGAGTGAGGAGGCCCTCCAACTCCAACCTCCAGAGAGATAACCGGGGTAAAGGGGCACCATGACGACTCATGTGACCATCACTTGACCTGGAGTTTCTCTCATAAAACAACAAGAGTGTGTCCCAAAAGAGTAGACTACTGCTTGCAGGACTTACTGCACCCAGAGCAGACCTAATAATCTTGGCGGGGGAACCGTATATCACGCTGTCACCATAGAAAGGATTACAGACACTGTGATAATGGTGGCCAATAAGACCGGCTGGACTCCTGTTTACTTCAAAAGGCTGTTGACTCAGTGGCCATCATGGTCCTTCATCACCAGTGACCCTGGATTGTCTGGGAGTTGAGCGGACAGGGTCCTGACACCTGGTGCTGTTTTTACGTTAATTCAGGGGCCTAATTGAAGAGAGCGCAGACTACTGGTCAGAGCATCTAGGCTGGCAGAAACGGTCAGCCTAAGGTGGCCGAACAAATGCGGGGCGGGGTGAAACTGGACCTCACAGCGTCACTGCACATCTACTTCCTGGACCCTTAAAGGTCATTAGAATCTATAACACTTCCAATACTGGTGCTCAGGCGGACGAGCAGGGAGGCAGGAGGCCTGGGGACAATCAACGTCACCTGGAGGCTGCTGGGGAGTAGTTCTGACCCTCGCCCACGGGTATGAGGGCTCCTAACTCAGCACTCAGCAGTTACAGAAGAAGGGTCTGCACCCTCAGCACTCCAAGAATGAGGAAGGGGACAAAAGGCAGAAGAGGGGTTTGTCCCAGGCAAAGACCCTTAAAAATCCCTGGGAGATAAAAATAGAATCTGGGCAATAAAACAAAGTCTAACCTTTTTTATCCTTTGTGCTTTGTCTAATTTCACGTGCTCCTAGGTCCCGCATACAGAGGTTCCACACCCGGCACTTCAGACCAGATTTCCTAGTGCAGAATGGCTGGGTCGACACCTCAGCTCCTGGGGCACAGTGCCCACTCCATGATATAGAGCCTGAGCTGCAGCCAACCGGGCCCTCAAGAGCTCCGCCCCCTCCCTCCCACTGACTCTGACAGGATCTCTACACAACAGCCCAGCCCACAGCCCACGGGGTAGCACATGCTCTCACCTCTCCATTCTCTGATCAAAATATAAAGTTTCCTTTGCTTCTGAACCAAACTCAGTCTCGATCTGTTGGCTCCAATGACACTGGGCAGGGGGACACTTGTTGGGGTCCACTCTGGAGGATCAGTAACAGAAATTGGGAACATTGTAACTTCAATGAACAGATGTGTGAGCCAAACTGTAATTAACATAGAACAGTGTATAAGGCTCGGGTAAAATAAGATGTTTCTAACACTTCCATTTGATATTTCCATCACTTTATTATAAGCAAGTTCAGTGAAAAGGTTTGTCTTATTTGTCAGGTCAATATTAGAGAAACGAAGTGATTTCTTTCCAAGGATGTACATCTAATAATCTTGGTTAAAGCTTCAATCTTGTTTTAAATGCTTTTCCATTGAAAATGATACCTCTCTTTCAGCTCCCCCATTTCTGAGAAGTATAAAGTCTTATAATTTATTATTACCAAAGGGGAAAGGTGAGAGGAAGGATAAATTAACAGTTTGGGATTAACACATACACACTGCTATGTATAAAATCGATCATCAACAAGGAACTGCTGTATAGCACAGGGAACTACACTCAATATTTTGCAATAACCTATAAGGGGAAATAATCTGAAAAAGAATAGATATTTTTATTGACCTCATCTATCAATTACAGTTAAAATGGAACCTAAGGGAAGCCGGTGGTGAGTGCTTCTGACCCTGAAGACTTCAATCATCTAAAGTTTGGACTCTGCCTACTTCCCAAGGCCCTTAATGAACATATGTGTAGCCGTAGCTTAAAAAATTCCCCAGTTTGGGTTGCGGAGAGACACTGATTTTGAAAAAGCCCTGGTGTTCTCCTCACATGAATGGGACCCTTCCTACGGCTAAAGCATGCCTGTCACACCCAGAGGATGGTATACCGTCTGATCGGGAAGAGTTTGGAAAAGGCATCTCATCTCCTCATCTCCTGGTGCTCAGGTTCACCCCTCCAGCGTCTTTACTAACAGTCTCCCCACTTGGAGATGTCAGCACTGTCAACATCCTTTTGCATACAGTTTGGAATTTGTCCAGAGGATGAAGCAGAAGGAGGAGGAACAATGAGAGACATGTTCTAGGTGTTCGGACAGGCACATGTCACTCTAATTTCCAATCAGGAAGACGAATTGACCAAAGGCTAGGGTTGCCCATGGAAACAGAATAGGGCTTGAGGAAATCCCGCTGCTTTGTGGCCAGTTCCCATAAACACAAGTTGAGAAATGGAGCTCAGTGGCACTAAATTCACAAAACTGCAGAGTTGAAAATATCTATCACTGAAAAATGTCCTGAGGAAAGTCAGAGAAAAGGACTTGTAAGCAACAGAGAATGGCAGGAAAGGGATTGGAAGAGGTAGAAAGGACTCGCCATTAAGCACAAGAAAAAGGACTGAACATTGCCAACATTGCAGTTGGCCAAAAAGGGTGTATGCGTCTTTTTCTGTATATATTCAAGAAAAGGGCATACACTTTTTTAGCCAACCAAACAGGTGGGCACTGGAAATCAATACTACAAAACATATCACGTCGCATCAGTCAAAAGAGCCGTCCTCATAAAGCATAAACACCAGAAATGCAGGACAGGGCAAGGAGAAAATGGAGCCCTGTGAGGCTTATACTGGAAATGTATATTGCCAACGGTCACTCTGGAGAAGTGTATTGTGTTTACTAAAGCATCTAAAAAATGAGCTACAGAGCACAGGGCACTTGCACTCATGGACGTATATCTTGGGAAAGACAAAAATCGAGAGGACACAGGCACCCCAATGTATACCGCCTCACTGTTTAAAATATCCTCGATTAGGATATAACTTAAATGTCTCTGCAGGGAAAAAATGGATACAGATGTGGTGCTTATGTAGAGTGGAATATGACTCAGCCTGGAAATCAATGCAATATGGCCACTTGTAACAACTCCAGAGGAGTTACATATGATCATTCAAAGTCACAGAATTCAAAAAGAAAAAGACATACTATATCACTAATACATGGAATGTAAACTTGGCTACACATGAACTGAATTACAAAACAGAACAGGGTCTCAAATATAGAAAACCAAATTAGTTTTGCTTAAGGTTAAAGGTGACTTGGGGTGCTGCATAAAACCAGAGATTGAAATTAGCACAGATACTGTTCCATAAGCCAAATATGTAATAGTCAAGACCTACTGCTTGCTCAACAAAATGGACTCAACACCCCATATTTAATGCCTAGGATTATACCTGACTAGTAAGAATCTTCAAACCCATGGGTTTATATGTCTCCGTAAGAGAATCAAGCGTGTGTACAGCGGCATGAACACAGCAGTGAAAATACGATAAATCCCATTATCAAAATAAATTACAGAAACAAAAAACACAATGACAGTGAAATAGAGAGCAATTTTACATAATTCATTCACGGCCTGTGATGCAACCTGGATTTACCACATCTACACCCAGAGCTGAGTGAGACATAAGGCTGGACACCAGGCTGATAGCATTGGTGAGGTTCGGTGAGCAAATGCAGACCCCTTGAAGTACCCATTCCATGGGTCCCAACTCTCCAGGTTTAAGGGATTCTTCCTTCAGCTAAAACATGCCTGGGAAACCCACAGTATGGTGCACCATGTGACTGAGAAACGTTTTCCTATGCATCTCAGGGTTCATCCCCTTTTACATGGGTTCAACATTCCAGGCGCTTTACTAAAACTCTCCCCCCTTGGAGAGTCAGTGCCTTTAACCTCCTGTTTGGCACAGTTTGCAATTTCTGCGCAAGATGAACAGGAATAGGGAGAACCAATGAGAGACTAGCTGTAGGTGTCTGCACGGGCAAATGTAATGCTCATTTCCCACCAGGAAGAGGAATTAACGAAAGGCTCAGCATGCCATGCTGGTACCAGATTAGGGCCTGAAGCAATCCTGCGGTTTTGGGGCCAGCTCACAAGAAAGCGAGTTGAAGAAAGGAGCTCAGGGGCACTGTAATTCACAAACCTGCAGAGTTATGAATGACAGCTATCGTCCAAAAATGTATTGAAGTAAGTCTTCGAAGAGGACTTGAAAGCGGGGCAGAATTTCAGGAAAACGATTTCATGGGGTAGACTGGAATTGCACTTAAAGCATAGGAAAAGAGGCAGAATGTCCACAATGATGCACTTGGCCAAAAAGGGCGTATGCTTTTTTCCTGTATATATTCAGGAAAAAATGCATACGCACTTTTTGGCCAACCAAGCAAGCGTGTAAAGAAAATCTGCACTACATTGAAGTCTCACTGCCCCCCGGTCAAAAGGGCCATCTGAAACAAGTGTAAAATCCAGAAAGGCAGGACAGGTCATGGAGAACAGGGAGCCTTGTTATGCTGATGGGCGGGATGTAAATTGCCAACTGCCACTGTGGAGAACTGTACCGTGTTCCCTGAAACACTTAGGAAACAACGCAACACAGCCTATGGCACTTCCACTTATGGTCCTATAGCTTAGGGAAATTAAAATCAAAAACACTCAGCCACCCAAAAGTTTGGGACGGCTCTGTTTACAAGAACCTCATGTACGGTACAAGTTAAATATCCGAGAAAGCAAAAAATGGATAAAGAAGTTGTGGTACGTACAATGGAATATCACTCAGCAATGAGATCTACGTCATCAGGCCCGTAGCGGCATAATGAGTGGATTCAGGTACGACGATTCTACGAGAAATAAGTCACACAGAAAAAGAAACATCGTAAGATATCACTAATACATGGAACGTAAACTTGGCTACACATGAACTGAATTACAAAACAGAACAGGGTCTCAAATTTAGAAAACCAACTTATGCTTGCTTATGGGGAAAGGTGAGTTTGGGTGCTGCATCAAACCAGAGATTGAAATTAGCACAGATACCGTTCCATAAGCCAAATATATAATAGACAAGACCTACTCCTTGCTCAACGAAATGGACTCAACACCCCATATTCAACGCCTGGGAATATACCTGACAAGTAAGAATCTTAAGACCCATGGATTTATATGTCTCCATAAGGAAATCAAGCGTGTGTACAGCGGCCTAAACGCAGCAGTGAAAATCCGATAAATCCCATTATCAAAATAAATTTCAAAAACAAAACACAATGACAGTAAAATAGAGAGCAATTCTTAAATAATTCATTCAGGGCATGTGATGCAACCTGGATTTACCACATCTACACCCAGAGATGGGTGAGACATAAGGCTAGACACTTCGGGCTGATAGCATTGGTGAGGTACGGTGAGCAAACGCAGACCCTTTGAAGTCATACTGCATGGTACCCATTCCATGGGTCCCAAATCTCCAGGTTTAAGGGATTCTTCCTTCAGCTGAAACATGCATGGGAAACCCAGAGTATGGTCCACCGTGTGATTGGGAAACGTTTTCAAATGCATCTCAGGTTTCGACCCCTGGTACTCGGGTTCACCGTTCCAGGTGCTTTACTAACACTCTCCCCACTTGGAGAGTCAGTGCCTTTAACTTCCTGTTTGGCACAGTTTGCAATTTCTGCGCAAGATGAACAGGAATAGGGAGAACCAATGAGAGACTAGCTGTAGGTGTCTGCACGGGCAAATGGAACGCTCATTTCCCACCAGGAAGAGGAATTAACCAAAGGCTCAGCGTGCCCTGCTGGAACCAGATTAGGGCCTAAAGCAATCCAGCAGTTTTGCGGCCAGCTCACAAGAAAGCGAGTTGAAGAATGGAGCTCAGGGGCACTGTAATTCACAAACCTGCAGAGTTATGAATGACAGCTATCGTCCAAAAATGTATTGAAGTAAGTCTTCGAAGTGGACTTGAAAGCGGGGCAGAATTTCAGGAAAACGATTTCAGGGGGTAGACTGGAATTGCACTTAAAGCATAGGAAAAGACTCCGAATGTCGACAATGATGCACTTGGCCAAAAAGGGCGTATGCGTTTTTTCAGGAATATATTCAGGAGAAAACGCATACGCACTTTTTGGCCAACCAAGCAAGCGTGTCAAGGAAATCTGCACTACAATGAAGTCTCACTGCCCCGCGGTCCAAACGGCCATCTGAAACAAGTGTAAAATCCAGAAAGGCAGGACAGCTCATGGAAAGAGGGAGCCTTGTTATGCTGATGGGCTGGATGTAAATTGCCAACAGCCATTCTGGAGAAGTGTATGGTGTTTCATGAAACACGTAGGAAACAAAGCAACACAGCCTATGGCACTTCCACTTAGGGTCCTATAGCTTAGGGAAATTAAAATCAAAAACACACAGCCACCCCAAAGTTTTGGATGGCTCTGTTTACAAGAACCTCGTCTACGGTACAAGTTACATATCGGAGAAAGCAAAAAATGGATAAAGAAGTTGTGGTACGCACGTACAATGAAATATCACTCAGCAATGAAATCTATGTCATCAGGCCCGTCGCGGCATAATGAGTGGATTCAGATACGGTGATTCTAAGTGAAATAAGTCACACAGATAAAGAAACATTAAGATATCACTAATACACCGAATATGAACTTGGCTACACATGAACTGAATTACAAAACAGAACAGGGTCTCAAATTTAGAAAACCAACTTATGCTTTCTTAAGGGGAAATGTGAGTTGGGGTGCTGCATAAAACCAGAGATTGAAATTAGAACAGATACCGTTCCATAAGCCAAATATTAAATAGTCAAGACCTACTCCTTGCTCAACGAAATGGACTAAACACCCCATATTCAATGCCTAGGAATACACCTGCCAATTAAGAATCTTAACACCCATGGATTTACATGTCTCCGTAAGAGAATCAGGCATGTGTACAGTGCCATAAATGCAGCCGTGAAAATCCGATAAATCCCATTATCAAAATAAATTACAAAAACAAAACACAATGACAGTGAAATAGAGAGCAATTCTTAAATAATTCATTCAGGGCTTGTGATGCAACCTGGAGTTACCACATCTACACCTAGAGCTGGCTGAGACATAAGGCTGGACACTTCGGGCGGATACCATTGGTGAGGTTCAGTGAGCAAATGCAGACCCTTTGAAGTCATACTGCATGGTACACATTCCATGGGTCCCAACTCTCCAGGTTTAAAGCATTCTTCCTTCAGCTAAAACATGCATGGGAATCCCAGAGTATGGTCCACCGTGTGACCGGGAAACGTTTTTAAATGCGTCTCATATTTCGTCCCCTGGTACTCGGGTTCACCATTCCAGACGCTTTACTTACACTGTCCCTACCTGGAGAGTCAGTGCCTTTAACCTCCTGTTTGGCACAGTTTGCAATTTCTGCGCAAGATGAACAGGAATAGGGAGAACCAGTGAGAGACTAGCTGTAGGTGTCTGCACGGGCAAATTTAACGCTCATTACGAACCAGGAAGAGGAATTAGCCAAAGGCTCAGCATGCCGTGCCGGAACCAGATTAGGGCCTGAAGCAATCCTGCGGTTTTGCGGCCAGCTCACAAGAAAGCGAGTTGAAGAAAGGAGCTCAGGGGCACTGTAATTCACAAACCTGCAGAGTTATAAATGACAGCTCTCATCCAAAAATATATTGAAGTAAGGCTACAAAGAGGACTTGAACGTGGGGCAGAATTCCAGGACTACGATTTCAGGAGGTAGACGGGAAATCCTCTGAAAGTATAGGAAAAGAGTCAGAATGTCGACAATGATGCACTTGGTCAAAAATGGCATATGCGTTTTTTCCAGGGCCCTCATTAAAGAGGGTAGGAGGCTCCCAGTATGCTACAGTGGCCAACAGAAGACCCACGTCGCCAAGGCGATGTGAGCCAGCCTTGCAGGAGTGACCTCACATCAGAGGGCCCACCTCACAGAAGGGTAAGGAACCCAGGAAGGATCAGACCCTCACCAGAGTGCCCACAAGAGCAAGGGGCTGGGAACCAGGCAGGAGTGTCCTCACACCCGTGGGACCACATCATCGAAAGTTGAGGTACCCAGCACATGTGGCCTCAAACCAGAGGACCCACATCACCATGGGTCTCGGAGCGAGGCAGGCAGGATTAACCTCCCAACACATGGCCCATTGTATAAAAAAGGTGAGGAATCCAGCCGTTGGAACATCCCAGCAGGCGGCCCAGATCACCGAGGCTATGGGATCCAGGCAGTGATGAACTCACAACAGAGGGCCCTCATCGTGATACTGTAAGCAACCCAGCCGTTGTGACCTCAGAGCACAAGGCCCACATCCCCATGGGGGAGGGAACCAAGCAGGAGTGTCATCGCACCAGTGGGCACACATCAGAAAATGTGGGGAGCCCAGCAGTTAGGGCCAGACGCCAGAGGGCCCTCATCACTGAGGAGAGGAGGCTCCCAGCAAGCTCCAACTGCTACCAGAGGGCTGACGTCGCCAATGCGGTGTGTGCCAGCCAGGCAGGAGTGACCTCAGAGCAGAGGGCCAACCACACAAAAGTGTGAGGAACCCAAAGAGGATCAGACTCTCACCAGAGGGCCCACATCACCAAGGGAATGGAAACCAGGCAGGAGTGTCCTCACACCAGTGGGGCCACATCACCGAAATGTGATGGACCCAGCACACTTGGCCTCAAACTAGAGGACACACATCACCAAGGGGCTGGGAGTGAGGCAGGCAGGAGGAGCCTCAAAACAGACGGCCCATAGAATAAAAAAGGTGAGGAATCCCGCAGTTGGAACCTCCCAGCAGGCAGCCAGGAGCAGCGAGGATATGGGATCCAGGCCTGACTGAACACAAAACAGAGGGCCCTCATCATGAAACTGTGAGCAACCCAGCCGTTGGGACCTCAGAGCAGAAGGCCCACATTCCCATGTGGTTGGGAACCTGGCAGGAGTGTACTCGCACCACAGGGCGCACATTAGAGAATTTTGGGAGCCCAGAAGTTAGGGCCTGACGCCAGAGGGCCCTCATCACCGAGGAGAGGAAACTCCCAGCAGGCTCCAACTGCCACAAGAGGGCCGACGTTGCCAAGGTGGGGTGTGCCAGCCAGGCAGGAGTGACCTCACAGCAGAGGGTCTACCTCACAGAAGGGTGAGGAAACCAGCCAGGATAAGACTCTCACCAGAGAGCCCACATCACCAAGGGGATAGGAAAAAGGCAGCAGTGTCCTCACACCAGAGTGGCCACATTATAGAATGGTGAGGAACCCAGCACATGTGGCCTAAACCAGAGGACCCACATTTCCAAGGTGCTCCGAGTGAGGCAAGCAGGAGTAGCCTAACAACACAGGGCCCACAGAATAAAAAATGTGAGGAATCCAGCAGTTTGAACCTCCCAGCAGGTGGCCCAGAGCACGGAGTCTATGGGATCCAGGCCACAGTGAACTCACAGCAGAGGGCCCACATCATGAAACTGTGAGCAACCCAGCCGGTGGAACCTCAGAGCAGAAGGCCCACATCCCCATGGGGATAGGAACCTCGCAGGAGTGTCCTCGCACAACTTAACACGTATCAGAAAATGTGGGAACCCAGCAGTTAGGGCCTGACGCCAGAGGGCCCTCATCACCGAGGAGAGGAGGCTACCAGCAGGCTCCAAATGCCACCAGAGGGCCGACGTCACCAAGGCAATGGGAGCAAGCCAGGCAGGAGTTACCTCACAGCAGAGGGCCCACCTCACAGAAGTGTGAGGAACCCAACCAGGATCAGACTCTAACCAGAGGGCCCACATCACCAAGGGGATGGAAACCAGGCAGGAGTGTCCTCACACCAGTGGGGCCACATCAGCCAAAGGTGAGGAACACAGCACATGTGGCCTCAAATAAGGGGACACACATCACGAAAGGGCTGGGAGTGAGACATGCAGGAGGAGACTCACAGCAGAGGGCCCATAGAATAAAAAGGTGAGGAACCCCACAGTTGGAAGCTCCAAGCAGGTGGCCCAGAGCACCGAGGCTATGGGATCCATGCCGGAGTGAACTCACAGCAGAGGGCCCACATTCTGACACTGTGAGCAACCCAGCCGTTGGGACCTCAGAGCAGAAAGCCCACATCCCCATGGGGATGGGACCCTGGCAGGAGTGTACTCGCACGACAGGGCGCACATCAGAAAATTTTGGGAGCCCATGAGTTAGGGCCTGACGCCAGAGGGCCCTCATTACCGAGGGGAGGAGACTCCCAGCAGGCACCAACTCCCAACTGAGGGCCCACATCGCCAAGGTGACGTGTGCCAGCCAGGCAGGAGTGACCTCACAGCAGAGGGTCTACCTCACGGAAGAGTGAGGAATCCAGCCAGGATCAGGCTCTCACCAGAGGGCCCCCATCACCAAGTGGATGGGAACCAGGCAGGAGTGTCCTCACACCAGTGGGGCCACATCAATAAAGGTGAGGAAGCCGGCACATGTGGCCTCAAACCAGAGGACCTACATCACAAAGGGGCTGGGAGTGAGTCAGGAAGGAGGAGCATGAAAACACAGGACCCAAAGAATAGAAAAGGTAAGGAATCCAGCAGTAGGAACCTCCCAGCAGGCGGCTCAGAGCACAGAGTCTATGGGATCTAGGCCTGAGTGAACTAACACCAGAGAGCCAACATCATGAAACGGTGAACAACACAGGTGTTGGGACCTTAGAGCAGAAGGCCCACATGCCCATGGGGATGGGAACCTGGCAGGAGTGCCCTCGCACCACTTAGGACGTATCAGAAAATGTGGGAACCCAGCAGTTAGGGCCTGATGCCAGAGGGCCTCATCACCGAGGGGAGGAGGCTCCCAGTATGCTTCAGTGGCCAACAGAAGACCCACGTCGCCAAGGCGATGTGAGCCAGCCTTGCAGGAGTGACCTCACATCAGAGGGCCCACCTCACAGAAGGGTAAGGAACCCAGGAAGGATCAGACCCTCACCAGAGTGCCCACAAGAGCAAGGGGCTGGGAACCAGGCAGGAGTGTCCTCACACCCGTGGGACCACATCATCGAAAGTTGAGGTACCCAGCACATGTGGCCTCAAACCAGAGGACCCACATCACCATGGGTCTCGGAGCGAGGCAGGCAGGATTAACCTCCCAACACATGGCCCATTGTATAAAAAAGGTGAGGAATCCAGCCGTTGGAACATCCCAGCAGGCGGCCCAGATCACCGAGGCTATGGGATCCAGGCAGTGATGAACTCACAACAGAGGGCCCTCATCGTGATACTGTAAGCAACCCAGCCGTTGTGACCTCAGAGCACAAGGCCCACATCCCCATGGGGGAGGGAACCAAGCAGGAGTGTCATCGCACCAGTGGGCACACATCAGAAAATGTGGGGAGCCCAGCAGTTAGGGCCAGACGCCAGAGGGCCCTCATCACTGAGGAGAGGAGGCTCCCAGCAAGCTCCAACTGCTACCAGAGGGCTGACGTCGCCAATGCGGTGTGTGCCAGCCAGGCAGGAGTGACCTCAGAGCAGAGGGCCAACCACACAAAAGTGTGAGGAACCCAAAGAGGATCAGACTCTCACCAGAGGGCCCACATCACCAAGGGAATGGAAACCAGGCAGGAGTGTCCTCACACCAGTGGGGCCACATCACCGAAATGTGATGGACCCAGCACACTTGGCCTCAAACTAGAGGACACACATCACCAAGGGGCTGGGAGTGAGGCAGGCAGGAGGAGCCTCAAAACAGACGGCCCATAGAATAAAAAAGGTGAGGAATCCCGCAGTTGGAACCTCCCAGCAGGCAGCCAGGAGCAGCGAGGATATGGGATCCAGGCCTGACTGAACACAAAACAGAGGGCCCTCATCATGAAACTGTGAGCAACCCAGCCGTTGGGACCTCAGAGCAGAAGGCCCACATTCCCATGTGGTTGGGAACCTGGCAGGAGTGTACTCGCACCACAGGGCGCACATTAGAGAATTTTGGGAGCCCAGAAGTTAGGGCCTGACGCCAGAGGGCCCTCATCACCGAGGAGAGGAAGCTCCCAGCAGGCTCCAACTGCCACAAGAGGGCCGACGTTGCCAAGGTGGGGTGTGCCAGCCAGGCAGGAGTGACCTCACAGCAGAGGGTCTACCTCACAGAAGGGTGAGGAAACCAGCCAGGATAAGACTCTCACCAGAGAGCCCACATCACCAAGGGGATAGGAAAAAGGCAGCAGTGTCCTCACACCAGAGTGGCCACATTATAGAATGGTGAGGAACCCAGCACATGTGGCCTAAACCAGAGGACCCACATTTCCAAGGTGCTCCGAGTGAGGCAAGCAGGAGTAGCCTAACAACACAGGGCCCACAGAATAAAAAATGTGAGGAATCCAGCAGTTTGAACCTCCCAGCAGGTGGCCCAGAGCACGGAGTCTATGGGATCCAGGCCACAGTGAACTCACAGCAGAGGGCCCACATCATGAAACTGTGAGCAACCCAGCCGGTGGAACCTCAGAGCAGAAGGCCCACATCCCCATGGGGATAGGAACCTCGCAGGAGTGTCCTCGCACAACTTAACACGTATCAGAAAATGTGGGAACCCAGCAGTTAGGGCCTGACGCCAGAGGGCCCTCATCACCGAGGAGAGGAGGCTACCAGCAGGCTCCAAATGCCACCAGAGGGCCGACGTCACCAAGGCAATGGGAGCAAGCCAGGCAGGAGTTACCTCACAGCAGAGGGCCCACCTCACAGAAGTGTGAGGAACCCAACCAGGATCAGACTCTAACCAGAGGGCCCACATCACCAAGGGGATGGAAACCAGGCAGGAGTGTCCTCACACCAGTGGGGCCACATCAGCCAAAGGTGAGGAACACAGCACATGTGGCCTCAAATAAGGGGACACACATCACGAAAGGGCTGGGAGTGAGACATGCAGGAGGAGACTCACAGCAGAGGGCCCATAGAATAAAAAGGTGAGGAACCCCACAGTTGGAAGCTCCAAGCAGGTGGCCCAGAGCACCGAGGCTATGGGATCCATGCCGGAGTGAACTCACAGCAGAGGGCCCACATTCTGACACTGTGAGCAACCCAGCCGTTGGGACCTCAGAGCAGAAAGCCAACATCCCCATGCGGATGGGACCCTGGCAGGAGTGTACTCGCACGACAGGGCACACATCAGAAAATTTTGGGAGCCCATGAGTTAGGGCCTGACGCCAGAGGGCCCTCATTACCGAGGGGAGGAGACTCCCAGCAGGCACCAACTCCCAACTGAGGGCCCACATCGCCAAGGTGACGTGTGCCAGCCAGGCAGGAGTGACCTCACAGCAGAGGGTCTACCTCACGGAAGAGTGAGGAATCCAGCCAGGATCAGGCTCTCACCAGAGGGCCCCCATCACCAAGTGGATGGGAACCAGGCAGGAGTGTCCTCACACCAGTGGGGCCACATCAATAAAGGTGAGGAAGCCGGCACATGTGGCCTCAAACCAGAGGACCTACATCACAAAGGGGCTGGGAGTGAGTCAGGAAGGAGGAGCATGAAAACACAGGACCCAAAGAATAGAAAAGGTAAGGAATCCAGCAGTAGGAACCTCCCAGCAGGCGGCTCAGAGCACAGAGTCTATGGGATCTAGGCCTGAGTGAACTAACACCAGAGAGCCAACATCATGAAACGGTGAACAACACAGGTGTTGGGACCTTAGAGCAGAAGGCCCACATGCCCATGGGGATGGGAACCTGGCAGGAGTGCCCTCGCACCACTTAGGACGTATCAGAAAATGTGGGAACCCAGCAGTTAGGGCCTGATGCCAGAGGGCCTCATCACCGAGGGGAGGAGGCTCCCAGCAGGCTCCAACTGCCACCAGAGGTCCGACGTCGCCAAGGCGGGGTGTGCTAGCCAGGCAGGAGTGACCTCAGAGAAGAGGGCCCACCTCACAGAAGTGTGAGGAACCCAACCAGGATCAGACTCTCGCCGGAGGGACCACATCACCAAGGGGATGGGAAGCAGGCAGGAGTGTCCTCACACCAGTGGGGCCACATCATCAAAAGATGAGGAACCCATCACATGTGGCCTCAAACCAGAGGACACACATCACCAAGGGGCTGGGAGTGAGGCAGGTGTCTGGAGGGGCACATTTAACTCTAATTTCCCACCAGGAAGAGGAATTAACCAAAGGCTCAGAGTGCCGTGCCACACCCTGATTATGGCCTGAAGCAAACCTGCGGTTTTGTGGCCAGCTTTCAAGGAAGCGAGTTAAGAAAGGAAATCACGGGCACTGAAATTCACAAACCTGCAGAGTTATAAATGACAGCTATTGGCAAAAATATATTGAAGTAAGTCTGCAAAGAGGACTTGAAAACGAGGCAGAATTGAGGAATCATATTTCAGGAGGTAGATTGGAATTGCATTTAAAACATGTGAAAAGCGGCAGATCTTTGACAGTGATGCACTTGGACGAACAGTGCATATACATTTTTTCCTGAATATATTCAGGAAAAAACGCATATGCACTTTTTGGCCAACCAAGCACTCGAGCAATGGAAATCCGTACTACAATGAAGTCTCATTTCCCATTCGTCCAAAGGGCCATCTGAAAAAAGTGTAAAAACCAGAAACACAGGACAGGCCATGGAGAACAGGGAGCCTTGTTATGCTGATGGGCGGGATGTAAATTGCCAACAGACACTCTGGAGATGTTTATGGTGTATCCTGAAACATCTGAAAAACAAAGCTACAGAGACTAGGGCACTTCCACTTTTGGCCCTATAGCTTAGGAAAATTAAAATCAACAAGACACAGCCAACACAAAATTTAGGGCTGCTGTGTTTACAAGAACCTCGAGTCCAGTACAAATTAAATATCCCAGAAAGAAAAAAATGGATAAAGGAGTTGTGCTACTTACGTACAACGGAATATCACTCAGCAATGAAATCAATGTCATCAGGCCTGTAGCAGCAAATTGAGTGGATTTAAGTATGATGATTCTAAGAGAAATATGTCACACAGAGAAAGATAATTATCATAAGATATCACTAATAGAGGGAGTGTAAACTTGGCTACACATAAACTGAATTACAAAACCGAACAGTCTCACATTTAGATAAAAACTTATGCTTGCTTAAGGGGAAAGTTGAGTTGGGGTGCTGTATAAAACCAGAGATTGAAATTAGCACACATACCATTCCATAAGCCAAATATGTAATAGACAAGACCTACTCTTTGCTCAACGAAATAGACTCATCCATGGTGTATCACCTCACACCTGTTAGAATGGGCATCATCAGAAAATCTACAAACAACAAATGCTGGAAAGGGTGTGGAGATAAGGAACCCTCTTCCACTATTGTTGGGAATGTAAATTGATACAGTCACTGTGGAGAACATTATGGAGTTTCTTATAAAACTAAGAATAGAATTACCATATGATACAGCAATCCCACTACTGGGCATATACCCAGGCAAAACCATAAATCAAAAAGAGACATTCACCTCAATGTTCATTGCATCACTATTTACAATATCCAGGTAATGGAAGCAACCTAAATGCCCACAGACAGACGAATGCATAAAGATGTGGTACAAATATAAAATGGAATATTACTAAGCCATAAAAAGGAATGAAATTGGGTCATTTGTAGAGACGTTGATGGATCTAGAGACTGTCATACAGAGTGAAGTAAGTCAGAAATAGAAAAACAAATCTTGTGTATTAATGCATATATGTGGAACCTAGAAAAATTATACAGATGAACCGTTTTTTAAGGCAGAAATAGAGCAACAGATGTAGACAACAAACGTATGGACACCAAGGGGGGAAAGCTGTTGGGGGGTGGTGGTGGGAGGATTGAGAGATTGGGATTGGCATGTATACATTTATATGTATAAAATAGATAACCAAAAAGAACCTGCTGTATAAAAAAATAAAATAAAATTCAAAATTACAAAAAGTAAAACAGAAAAAATATTCTTCCCTTCACATACATGTATTTATATGAATAAATTATTTCCATGCTTATATCTGTAAATACAAAAAAGAGGAATAAAATCTACCTTGAACCAAAAATGAAAAAAAGAAAAAAAAAAACAGAACCCACCAGTTACACAGAGGAAAACCGTATCAGGGCACTTGCTCCAGTTGTAAACAATTCTGTAGTTGGCCAGTGGTGGGGAATCATCTCCCATTCAGCCAGCAGGCCCCACGCAACAAGCGTCCTCATTGCAAAGCTGGGGGACCGTGCCAAGGCATCTGTGAGTAAATGTGGGCCGAGCCCCAGGCCAGCTGCTGCTGAAATGTTCCCACCCTTCCCAGGTAAAACACCTGAATATGTACAAGGACTTGAAAGCCTAGAGGAAGGGCCATGGAGCCACATGAGCGACAGCATGCCAGCCGATTTGGTGCCTGCAGGCCAGCCAGGATGGTCCTGGCCCTGGGTACTCTTCTGGAAGCTTTCCATTTCCCTGCCTGAGATACCCCTGCTGTCCGGGCCCCCACTGATTTCTTCCTCACTCACCTCTGCCCAGGGAGAAATTCCAGAGGCAGGTATGGGTGACACATCCTCTTCTTTAGCAGGTGGCATCTTGGTAACTGCTGCAGAAAGTCCAGCAGAGCCCCACTCACACTGGGCCACCCACAAAGCCGTGGCCTCTCACTCCCTCCCACCAGTCCAGCCCCGAGGCTGCTGACAGGGCAGAGAAAATGGCGTCAGGCACAGCTGCAGGGGCTCTTGCTGCCTGGAGCGGTGTTTATATTGATCTCAAAAAGGCACACCTGGGGAGGGCTGGCCGGCACCGTCAGGCTTCCCAGGCCAGCCAATAATCACCCCTCAGGCGCTCACAGTTGCAGAAACTGGAACTTGCTGAATCGGCCAGGTCCAAGGAACAGGTGTGGGCTCCTGAGAGTCAGGATAGACAAGGGGTTGCAGCTCTGGCTTGTTTTCTAATTATATTATCTGGCCCATGAGTGGGAGACAACTTCAAGAAAACCCTCTCCTAATGAGAGGAACCCAGGAGTCAGGGAGAGGAGGGGTGGGTGGTGGGTGGAGACAGAGGCCTGGTGCCCCGGGTGCAGTGGAAGTCTCTGGAAGACCAGGTGGAGGGAGGCCACACAGAGTGATGCCCAGGGTCACAGACCTGTTGGAGCTGCTGTTTCTTCGTTCAAGTCCTGCTCTGAGGTGCTCTGTGTCAGATCTGAGTGACAGGTGAGCTGGAAGTGCTCTGCAATGAGGGCGATGTGCACGGTACCTGTGTGCCCAGCCCTGCCAGGGTAGCTGCAAGGGTAGCTCTGTATCCTGGGAGGGGCCTGACCATGAGAGCCCCATGGGCTGCAGGGGAACCTGCCCAGGGAACCCCATATCCTGGGGGGGGCCTGAACAGGAGAGCACCGTGGGCTGCGGTGGGGGTGGGGTACCTGCCCAGGTGAGCTCCATATCCTGGGATTGGCCTGACCTCGAGAGCCCCATGGGCTGCTGGAGTCCTGGTAAAGGATGTCAGGACAGTCAGTGAAGCCACCGAGGATAGACGTCCAGTAGTTCCTAAATCCTACACCCTGCTGGTCATTCTACCAACCACCGGGACATGGTATTCTGTATTAGTCTTCAATGATGCCTTCTTTTGTATTCTATTAGTCCCAGAGTCACAAGAAATTTTGGCTTGTGAGTGGCAGGACTCAACATACAACTAAAACAATACTTCTGGGCCGTGTTGCCCCAAGGGTTCAAAAATTCCCACACCATCTTTGGGGAAAGCTCAGTTAAAGACCTAAAAGTTCTACCTCTGGAAAAGGAAACACTCCTTCAATATGCAGACGACATTCTGATCGCCAGCCCTACTAAGGAGACCTCTGAACTACCAAGCCAATAAAGGATAGAAGTTGTCAAATAAAAAGCTCAAATATCACAGACTACGGTGACCTGCCTGGGCTTCATTCTCACAGAAGGTCGGAGAAGCCCATCTCAGGAAAGGGCAGAAACAATTTACAGCCTTACCCATTTCTAAAACTAGAAGACAGCTTAGGGGTTCCTGGGGAGGCCAGGGTTGGTGCTTCTGGATCCCTAACTACAGTCTACTAGCTGGGCCTCTATATGAAACACTGAAAGGAAAAGATGATGATCCTTTTGAATAGAATCCAGAAGTGGCCTTTCAAGAATGGAAAGAGCAGTCAATTCAGACCCTTGCCCTGGAACTCCCTAATTTAGCTAAACCCTTTGACCTTTACATTCCTGGTGAATGGTGAATCGCTATTGGAGTATTAGTGCAAAAACTGGGACCACTTGAAATGGAACAATGCAAGAATGCCATCCCGGTAGGATAAACTACGGTCACCAATGGGCTTGGCCCACCACCACATCCGGCCAAGATACTGGCGGTATCTGAAAACCTGGAAATCAGCAGCACAAAAGGCCACCTCCCTCCTAAGGGAAAAGGACCCCACGTGGTGACCCTAAGCCCCAACCATGCCCTGAAGTTGCAGGGTTTGCTCCGTGGGCACACTGACCTCGAGTGAGGAGGCCCTCCAACTCCAACCTCCAGAGAGATAACCGGGGTAAAGGGGCACCATGACGACTCATGTGACCATCACTTGACCTGGAGTTTCTCTCATAAAACAACAAGAGTGTGTCCCAAAAGAGTAGACTACTGCTTGCAGGACTTACTGCACCCAGAGCGGACCTAATAATCTTGGCGGGGGAAACGTATATCACGCTGTCACCATAGAAGAGCCTACAGACACTGTGATGATGGTGGCCAATAAGACCGGCTGGACTCCTGTTTACTTCAAAAGGCTGTTGACTCAGTGGCCATCATGGTCCTTCATCACCACTGACCCTGGACTGTCTGGGAGTTGAGCAGGCAGGGTCCTGACACCTGGTGCTCTTTTTACGTTAATTCAGGGGCCTAATTGAAGAAAGTGCAGACTACTGGTCAGAGCATCTAGGCTGTCAGAAACGGTCAGCCTAAGGTGGCCGAACAAATGCAGGGCGGGGTGAAACTGGACCTCACAGCGTCACTGCACATCTCCTTCCTGGACCCTTAAAGGTCATTAGAATCTATAACGCTTCCAATACTGGTGCTCAGGCGGACGAGCGGGGAGGCAGGAGGCCTGGGGACAATCAACGTCACCTGGAGGCTGCTGGGGAGAAGTTCTGACCCTCGCCCACGGGTATGAGGGCTCCTAACTCAGCACTCAGCAGTTACAGAAGAAGGGTCTGCACCCTCAGCACTCTAAGAATGAGGAAGGGGAAAAAAGACAGAAGAGGGCTTTTTCCCAGGCAAAGCCCCTTAAAAATCCCTGGGAGATAAAAATAGAATCTGGGCAATAAAATAAAGTCTAACCTTTTTTATCCTTTGTGCTTTGTCTAATTTCACGTGCTCCTAGGGTCCCGCATACAGAGGTTCAACAGCCGGCACTTCAGACCAGATTTCCTAGTGCGGAATGGCTGGGTCGACACCTCAGCTCCTGGGACACAGTGCACACTCCGCGATATAGAGCCTGAGCTGCAGCCAACCGGGCCCTCGAGAGCTCCGCCCCCTCCCTCCCACTGACTCTGACAGGATCTCTACACAGCAGCCCAGCCCACAGCCCACGGGGTAGCACATGCTCTCACCTCTCCATTCTCTGATCAAAATATAAAGTTTCCTTTGCTTCTGAACCAAACTCAGTCTCAATCTGTTGGCTCCAATGACACTGGGCAGGGGGACACTTGTTGGGGTCCACTCTGGAGGATCAGTAACAGAAATTGAGAACATTGTAACTTCAATGAACAGATGTTTGAGCCAAACTGTAATTAACATAGAACAGTGTATAAGGCTCGGGTAAAATAAGATGTTTCTAACACTCCCATTTGATATTTCCATCACTTTATTAGAAGCAAGTTCAGTGAAAAGGTTTGTCTTATTTCTCAGGTCAATATTAGAGAAACGAAGTGATTTCTTTCCAAGGATGTACATCTAAAAATCTTGGTTAAAGCTTCAATCTTGTTTTAAATGCTTTTCCATTGAAAATGATACCTCTCTTTCAGTTCCCCCAATTCTGAGAAGTATAAAATCTTATAATTTATTATTACCAAAGGGGAAAGGTGGGAGGAGGGATAAATTAACAGTTTGGGATTAACACATACACACTGCTATGTATAAAATCGATCATCAACAAGGAACTACTGTATAGCACAGGGAACTACACTCAATATTTTACAATAACCTATAAGGGGAAATAATCTGAAAAAGAATAGATATTTTTATTGACATCATCTATTAATGACAGTTAAAATGGAACCTAAGGGAAGCCGGTGGTGAGTGCTTCTGACCCTGAAGACTTCAATCATCTAAAGTTTGGACTCTGCCTACTTCCCAAGGCCCTTAATGAACATATGTGTAGCCGTAGCTTAAAAAATTCCCCAGTTTGGGTTGTGGAGAGACACTGATTTTGTAAAAGCCCTGGTGTTCTCCTCACATGAATGGGACACTTCCTACAGCTAAAACATGCCTGTCACACCCAGAGGATGGTATACCGTCTGATCGGGAAGAGTTTGGAAAAGGCATCTCATCTCCTCATCTCCTGGTGCTCGGCTTCACCCCTCCAGCGTCTTTACGAACAGTCTCCCCACTTGGAGATGTCAGCACTGTCAACATCCTGTTGCAGACAGTTTGGAATTTGTCCAGAGGATGAAGCAGAAGGAGGAGGAACAATGAGAGACAAGTCCTAGGTGTTCGGACAGGCACATGTCACTCTTATTTCCAATCAGGAAGACGAATTGACCAAAGGCTAGGGTTGCCCATGGAAACAGAATAGGGCTTGAGGAAATTCCGCTGCTTTGTGGCCAGTTCCCATAAACACAAGTTGAAAAATGGAACTCAGGGACACTAAAATTCACGAAACTGCAGAGTTGAAAATATCTATCACTGAAAAATGTCTTGAGGAAAGTCAGAGGAAAGGACTTGTAAGCAACGGAGAATGGCAGGAAAGGGATTGGAAGAGGTAGAAAGGACTCGCCATTAAGCACAAGAAAAGGGGCTGAACATTGCCAACATTGCAATTGGCCAAAAAGGGTGTATGCGTCTTTTTCTGTATGTATTCAAGAAAAGGGCATACACATTTTTAGCCAACCAAACAGGTGTGCACTGGAAATCAATACTACAAAACATATCACTTCGCATCAGTCAGAAGAGCCTTCCTCATAAAGTGTAAACACCAGAAATGCAGGACAGGGCAAGGAGAAAAGGGAGCCCTCTGAGGCTTATACTGGAAATGTATATTGCCAACGGTCACTCTGGAGAAGTGTATTGTGTTTACTAAAGCATCTAAAAAATGAGCTACAGAGCACAGGGCACTTGCACTCATGGACGTATATCTTGGGAAAAACAAAAATCGAGAGGACACAGGCACCCCAATGTTTACCGCCTCTATGTTTAAAAGAACCTCGACTAGGATATAATTTATAAGTCTCTGGAGGGAAAAAATGGATAGAGATGTGGCACTTATGTAGAGTGGAATATTACTCAGCCTGGAAATCAATGAAATATGGCCAGTTGTAACAACCACAGAGGAGTTACGTATGATCATTCGAAGTCACATAATTCAAAAAGAAAAAGACACACGATATTACTAATACATGGAATGTAAACGTGGCTACAAATGAACTGAATTACAAAACAGAACGGGGTCTCAAATTTAGAAAACCAACATATGCTTGCTTAAGGATAAAGGAGAGTTGGGGTGCTGCATAAAACCAGAGATAGAAATTAGCACAGATACCTTTCCATAAGCCAAATATGTCATAGTCAAGACCTACCAGTTGCTCAACGAAATGGACTAAACACCCCATATTCAACGCCTAGGAATACACCTGACTAGTAAGAATCTTCAAACCCATGGATTTATATGTCTCCGTAAGAGAATCAAGCGTGTGTATAGATTTATGAACGCAGCAGAGAAAATCCGATAAATCCAATTATCAAAATGAATTACAAAAACAAAACACAATGACAGTGAAATAGAGAACTATTCTTAAATAATTCATTCAGAGCTTGTGATGCAACCTGGATTAACCACATCTGCACCAAGAGCTGAGTGAGACATAAGGTTGGACACTTCGGGCGGATAGCACTGGTGAGGTACGATGAGCAAATGCAGACCCTTTGAAGTCATACTGCATGGTACCCATTCCATGGGTCCCAACTCTCCAGGTTTAAGAGATTCTTCCTTCAGCTAAAACATGCATGGGAAACCCAAAGTATGGTACACCGTGTGACTGGGAAGCGTTTTCAAATGCATCTCAGTTTTCGCCCCCTTTTACACGGGTTCACCATTCCAGACCCTTTACTAACACTCTCTCCACTTGGAGAGTAAGTGCCTTTAACCTCCTGTTTGGCACAGTTTGGAAATTCTGGGCAAGGTGAACAGGAATAGGGAGAACCAATCAGAGACTAGCTGTAGGTGTCTGCACGTGCAAATTTAATGCTCATTTCCCACCAGGAAGAGGAATTAACCAAAAGCTCAGCATGCCGTGCCGGAACCAGATTAGGGCCTGAAGCAATCATGTGGGTTTGCGGCCAGCTCATAAGAAAGCGAGTTGAAGAAAGGAGCTCAGGGCCACTGAAATTCACAAAACTGCAGAGTTATGAATGACAGCTATCGTCCAAAATTGTACTGAAGTAAGTCTTCGAAGAGGACTTGAAAGCGGGGCAGAATTTCAGGAAAACGATTTCAGGGGGTAGACTGGAATTGCACTTAAAGCATAGGAAAAGAGGCAGAATGTCGACAATGACTCACTTGGCCAAAAAGGGCGTATGCGTTTTTTCCTGAATATATTCAGGAAAAAACGCATACGCCCTTTTTGGCAAGCCAAACAAGCATGTAAAGGAAATCTGCACTACAATGAAGTCTCACTGCCCCCCGGTCAAAAGGGCCATCTGAAAAAAGTGTAAAATCCAGAAAGGCAGCACAGGTCATGGAGAACAGGGAACCTTATTATGCTGATGGGAGGGATGTAAATTGCCAACAGCCAATCTGGAGAAGTGTATGGTGTTTCCTGAAACACGTAGGAAACAAAGCAACACAGCCTATGGCACTTCCACTTATGGTCCTATAGCTTAAGGAAATTAAAATCAAAAACACACAGCCACCCCAAAGTTTGGGACGGCTCTGTTTACAAAAACCTCGTCTACGGTACAAGTTAAATATCCGAGAAAGCAAAAAATGGATAAAGAAGTTGTGGTACGTACGTACAATGGAATATTACTCAGCAATGCGATCTACGTCATCAGGCCCGTAGCGGCATAATGAGTGGATACAGGTACGACGATTCTACGAGAAATAAGTCACACAGAAAAAGAAACATCATAAGATATCACTAATACACGGAACGTAAACTTGGCTACTCATGAACTGAATTACAAAACAGAACAGGGTCTCACATTTAGAAAATCAACTTATGCTTGCTTATGGGGAAAGGTGAGTTGGGGTGCTGCATAAAACCAGAGATTGAAATTAGCACAGATACCGTTCCATAAGCCAAATATATAATAGACAAGACCTACTCCTTGCTCAACGAAATGGACTCAACACCCCATATTCAACGCCTGGGAATATACCTGACAAGTAAGAATCTTAAGACCCATGGATTTATATGGCTCCATAAGGAAATCAAGCGTGTGTACAGCGGCCTAAACGCAGCAGTGAAAATCCGATAAATCCCATTATCAAAATAAATTTCACAAACACAACACAATGACAGTGAAATAGAGAGCAATTCTTAAATAATTCATTCAGGGCTTGTGATGCAACCTGGATTTACCACATCTACACCCAGAGCTGAGTGACACATAAGGCCGGACACTTTGGGCTGATAGCATTGGTGAGGTTCGGTGAGCAAACGCAGACCCTTTGAAGTCATACTGCATGGTACCCATTCCATGGGTCCCAACTCTCCAGGTTTAAGGGATTCTTCCTTCAGCTAAAACATGCATGGGAAACCCAGAGTATGGTCCACCGTGTGATTGGGAAACGTTTTCAAATGCATCTCAGGTTTCGTCCCCTGGTACTAGGGTTCACCGTTCCAGACACTTTACTAACACTCTCCCCACATGGAGAGTCAGTGCCTTTAACCTCCTGTTTGGCACTGTTTGCAATTTCTGCGCAAGATGTACAGGAATAGGGAGAACCAATGAGAGACTAGCTGTAGGTGCCTGCACGGGCAAATGGAACGCTCGTTTCCCACAAGGAAGGGGAATTAGCCAAAGGCTCAGTGTGCCCTGCCCGAACCAGATTAGGGCCTGAAGCAATCCTGCGGCTTTGCGGCCAGCTCACAAGAAAGCGAGTTGAAGAAAGGAGCTCAGGGTCACTGTAATTCACAAACCTAAAGAGTTATGAATGACAGCTATCGTCCAAAAATGTATTAAAGTAAGTCTTCGAAGAGGACTTGAAAGCAGGGCAGAATTTCAGGAAAACGATTTCAGGGGGTAGACTGGAATTGCACTTAAAGCATATTAAAAGAGGCAGAATGTCCACAATGATGCACTTGGCCACAAAGGGCGAATGCATTTTTTCCTGAATATATGCAGGAAAAAACGCATACACACTTTTTGGCCAACCAAGCAAGCGTGTAAAGGAAATCTGCACTACAATGAAGTCTCACTGCCCCACGGTCAAAAGGGCCATCTGAAAAAAGTGTAAAATCCAGAAAGGCAGGACAGGTCATGGAGAACAGGGAGCCTTGTTATGCTGATGGGCGGGATGTAAATTGCCAACAGCCACTCTGGAGAAGTGTATGGTGTTTCCTGAAACACGTAGGAAACAAAGCAACACAGCCTATGGCACTTCCACTTAGGGTCCTATAGCTTAGGGAAAATAAAATCAAAAACACACAGCCACCCCAAAGTTTGGGACGGCTCTGTTTACAAGAACCTCGTCTACGGTACAAGTTAAATATCCGAGAAAGCAAAAAATGGATAAAGAACGTGTGGTACGTACGTACAATGGAATATCACTCAGCCATGAGATCTACGTCATCTGGCCGTAGCGGCATAATGAGTGCATTAAGGTACGACGATTCTTACGAGAAATAAGTCACACAGAAAAAGAAACATCATCAGATATCACTAATACACGGAACGTAAACTTGGCTACACATGAACTGAATTACAAAACAGAACAGGGTCTCAAATTTAGAAAACCAACTTATGCTTGCTTATGGGGAAAGGTGATTTGGGGTGCTGCATCAAACCAGAGATTGAAATTAGCACAGATACCGTTCCATAAGCCAAATATATAATAGACAAGACCTACTCCTTGCTCAACAAAATGGACTCAACACCCCATATTCAACGCCTGGGAATATACCTGACAAGTAAGAATCTTAAGACCCATGGATTTATATGTCTCCATAAGGAAATCAAGCGTGTGTACAGCGGCCTAAACGCAGCAGTGAAAATCCAATAAATCCCATTATCAAAATAATTTCAAAAACAAAACACAATGACAGTGAAATAGAGAGCAATTCTTAAATAATTCATTCACGGCTTGTGATGCAACCTGGATTTACCACATCTACACCCAGAGCTGGGTGAGACATAAGGCTGGACACTTCGGGCTGATAGCATTGGTGAGGTTCGGTGAGCAAACGCCGACCCTTTGAAGTCATGCTGCATGGTACCCATTCCATGGGTCCCAACTCTCCAGGTTTAAGGGATTCTTCCTTCAGCTAAAACATGCATGGGAAACCCAGAGTATGGTCCACCTTGTGATTGGGAAACGTTTTCAAATGCATCTCAGGTTTCGTCCCCTGGTACTCGGGTTCACCATTCCAGACGCTTTACTAACACTCTCCCCACATTGGGAGTCAGTGCCTTTAATTTCCTGTTTGTCCCAGTTTGCAATTTCTTCGCAAGATGAACAGGAATAGGGAGAACAAATGAGAGACTAGCTGTAGTTGCCCGCAGGGGCAAATGGAACGCTCGTTTCCCACAAGGAAGGGGAATTAACCAAAGGCTCAGCGTGCCCTGCCGGAACCAGATTAGGGCCTGAAGAAATCCTGCGGTTTTGCGGTCAGCTCACAAGAAAGCGAGTTGAAGAAAGGAGCTCAGGGGCACTGTAATTCACAAAACTGCAGAGTTATGAATGACAGCTATCCTCCAAAAATGTATTAAAGTAAGTCTTCGAAGAGGACTTGAAAGCAGGGCAGAATTTCAGGAAAACGATTTCAGGGGGTAGACTGCAATTGCACTTAAAGCATATTAAAAGAGGCAGAATGTCCACAATGATTCACTTGACCACAAAGGGCGTATGCGTTTTTTCCTGAATATATTCAGGAAAAAACGAATACACCCTTTTTGGCCAAGCAAGCAAGCATGTAAAGGAAATCTGCACTACAATGAAGTCTCACTTCCCCAGGGTCAAAAGGGCCATCTGAAAAAAGTGTAAAATCCAGAAATGCAGGACAGGTCATGGAGAACAGGGAGCCTTGTTATGCTGATGGGCGGGATGTAAATTGCTAACAGCCACTCTGGAGAAATGTATGGTGTTTCCTGAAACACCTAAAAAACTAAGCAACGGAGCCTACGGCACTTCCACTTATGGCACTATAACTTAAGGAAATTAAAATCAAAAACACACAGCCACCCCAAAGTTTTGGACGGCTCTGTTTAAAAGAAGCTCGTCTACGGTACAAGTTAAATATCCCAGAATGCGAAAAATGGATAAAGAATTTGTGGTTCATACGTACAATTGAATATCACTCAGCAATGAAATCTATGTCATCAGGCCCGTCGCGGCATAATGAGTGGATTCAGATACGATGATTCTAAGTGAAATAAGTCACACAGAAAAAGAAACATTAAGATATCACTAATACACCGAATGTGAACTTGGCTACACATGAACTGAATTACAAAACAGAACAGGGTCTCAAATTTAGAAAACCAACTTATGCTTGCTTAAGGGGAAATGTGAGTTGGGGTGCTGCATAAAACCAGAGATTGAAATTAGAACAGATACCGTTCCATAAGCCAAATATTAAATAGTCAAGACCTACTCCTTGCTCAACGAAATGGACTAAACACCCCATATTCAATGCCTAGGAATACACCTGCCAATTAAGAATCTTAACACCCATGGATTTACATGTCTCCGTAAGAGAATCAGGCATGTGTACAGTGCCATAAATGCAGCCGTGAAAATCCGATAAATCCCATTATCAAAATAAATTACAAAAACAAAACACAATGACAGTGAAATAGAGAGCAATTCTTAAAGAATTCATTCAGGGCTTGTGATGCAACCTGGAGTTACCACATCTACACCTAGAGCTGGGTGAGACATAAGGCTGGACACTTCGGGCGGATACCATTGGTGAGGTTCAGTGAGCAAATGCAGACCCTTTGAAGTCATACTGCATGGTACACATTCCATGGGTCCCAACTCTCCAGGTTTAAAGGATTCTTCCTTCAGCTAAAACATGCATGGGAATCCCAGAGTATGGTGCACCGTGTGACTGGGAAACGTTTTTAAATGCATCTCAGATTTCGTCCCCTTGTACTCGGGTTCACCATTCCAGACGCTTTACTTACACTGTCCCTACCTGGAGAGTCAGGGCCTTTAACCTCCTGTTTGGCACAGTTTGCAATTTCTGCGCAAGGTGAACAGGAATAGGGAGAACCAATGAGAGACTAGCTGTAGGTGTCTGCACGGGCAAATTTAACGCTCATTACGAACCAGGAAGAGGAATTAGCCAAAGGCTCAGCATGCCGTGCTGGAACCAGATTAGGGCCTGAAGCAATCCTGCGGTTTTGCGGCCAGCTCACAAGAAAGCGAGTTGAAGAAAGGAGCTCAAGGGCACTGTAATTCACAAACCTGCAGAGTTATAAATGACAGCTCTCATCCAAAAATATATTGAAGTAAGGCTACAAAGAGGACTTGAACGTGGGGCAGAATTCCAGGACTACGATTTCAGGAGGTAGACGGGAAATCCTCTGAAAGTATAGGAAAAGAGTCAGAATGTCGACGATGATGCACTTGGTCAAAAAGGACATATGCGTTTTTTCCAGGGCCCTCATTAAAGAGGGTAGGAGGCTGCCAGTATGCTTCAGTGGCCAACAGAAGACCCACGTCGCCAAGGCGATGTGAGCCAGCCTTGCAGGAGTGACCTCACATCAGAGGGCCCACCTCACAGAAGGGTAAGGAACCCAGGAAGGATCAGACCCTCACCAGAGTGCCCACAAGAGCAAGGGGCTGGGAACCAGGCAGGAGTGTCCTCACACCCGTGGGACCACATCATCGAAAGTTGAGGTACCCAGCACATGTGGCCTCAAACCAGAGGACCCACATCACCATGGGTCTCGGAGCGAGGCAGGCAGGATTAACCTCCCAACACATGGCCCATTGTATAAAAAAGGTGAGGAATGCAGCCGTTGGAACATCCCAGCAGGCGGCCCAGATCACCGAGGCTATGGGATCCAGGCAGTGATGAACTCACAACAGAGGGCCCTCATCGTGATACTGTAAGCAACCCAGCCGTTGTGACCTCAGAGCACAAGGCCCACATCCCCATGGGGGAGGGAACCAAGCAGGAGTGTCATCGCACCAGTGGGCACACATCAGAAAATGTGGGGAGCCCAGCAGTTAGGGCCAGACGCCAGAGGGCCCTCATCACTGAGGAGAGGAGGCTCCCAGCAAGCTCCAACTGCTACCAGAGGGCTGACGTCGCCAATGCGGTGTGTGCCAGCCAGGCAGGAGTGACCTCAGAGCAGAGGGCCAACCACACAAAAGTGTGAGGAACCCAAAGAGGATCAGACTCTCACCAGAGGGCCCACATCACCAAGGGAATGGAAACCAGGCAGGAGTGTCCTCACACCAGTGGGGCCACATCAACGAAATGTGATGGACCCAGCACACTTGGCCTCAAACTAGAGGACACACATCACCAAGGGGCTGGGAGTGAGGCAGGCAGGAGGAGCCTCGAAACAGAGGGCCCATAGAATAAAAAAGGTGAGGAATCCCGCAGTTGGAACCTCCCAGCAGGCGGCCAGGAGCAGCGAGGATATGGGATCCAGGCCTGACTGAACACAAAACAGAGGGCCCTCATCATGAAACTGTGAGCAACCCAGCCGTTGGGACCTCAGAGCAGAAGGCCCACATTCCCATGTGGTTGGGAACCTGGCAGGAGTGTACTCGCACCACAGGGCGCACATTAGAGAATTTTGGGAGCCCAGAAGTTAGGGCCTGACGCCAGAGGGCCCTCATCACCGAGGAGAGGAAGCTCCCAGCAGGCTCCAACTGCCACAAGAGGGCCGACGTTGCCAAGGTGGGGTGTGCCAGCCAGGCAGGAGTGACCTCACAGCAGAGGGTCTACCTCACAGAAGGGTGAGGAAACCAGCCAGGATAAGACTCTCACCAGAGAGCCCACATCACCAAGGGGATCGGAAAAAGGCAGCAGTGTCCTCACACCAGAGTGGCCACATTATAGAATGGTGAGGAACCCAGCACATGTGGCCTAAACCAGAGGACCCACATTTCCAAGGTGCTCCGAGTGAGGCAAGCAGGAGTAGCCTAACAACACAGGGCCCACAGAATAAAAAATGTGAGGAATCCAGCAGTTTGAACCTCCCAGCAGGTGGCCCAGAGCACGGAGTCTATGGGATCCAGGCCACAGTGAACTCACAGCAGAGGGCCCACATCATGAAACTGTGAGCAACCCAGCCGGTGGAACCTCAGAGCAGAAGGCCCACATCCCCATGGGGATAGGAACCTCGCAGGAGTGTCCTCGCACAACTTAACACGTATCAGAAAATGTGGGAACCCAGCAGTTAGGGCCTGACGCCAGAGGGCCCTCATCACCGAGGAGAGGAGGCTACCAGCAGGCTCCAAATGCCACCAGAGGGCCGACGTCACCAAGGCAATGGGAGCAAGCCAGGCAGGAGTTACCTCACAGCAGAGGGCCCACCTCACAGAAGTGTGAGGAACCCAACCAGGATCAGACTCTAACCAGAGGGCCCACATCACCAAGGGGATGGAAACCAGGCAGGAGTGTCCTCACACCAGTGGGGCCACATCAGCCAAAGGTGAGGAACACAGCACATGTGGCCTCAAATAAGGGGACACACATCACGAAAGGGCTGGGAGTGAGGCATGCAGGAGGAGACTCACAACAGAGGGCCCATAGAATAAAAAGGTGAGGAACCCCACAGTTGGAAGCTCCAAGCAGGTGGCCCAGAGCACCGAGGCTATGGGATCCATGCCGGAGTGAACTCACAGTAGATGGCCCACATTCTGACACTGTGAGCAACCCAGCCATTGGGACCTCAGAGCAGAAAGCCCACATCCCCATGGGGATGGGACCCCGGCAGGAGTGTACTCGCACGACAGGGCGCACATCAGAAAATTTTGGGAGCCCATGAGTTAGGGCCTGACGCCAGAGGGCCCTCATTACCGAGGGGAGGAGACACCCAGCAGGCACCAACTCCCAACTGAGGGCCCACATCGCCAAGGTGACGTGTGCCAGCCAGGCAGGAGTGACCTCAGAGCAGAGGGTCTACCTCACAGAAGGGTGAGGAATCCAGCCAGGATCAGGCTCTCACCAGAGGGCCCCCATCACCAAGTGGACGGGAACCAGGCAGGAGTGTCCTCACACCAGTGAGGCCACATCAATAAAGGTGAGGAAACCAGCACATGTGGCCTCAAACCAGAGGACCTACATCACAAAGGGGCTGGGAGTGAGTCAGGAAGGAGGAGCATGAAAACACAGAACCCAAAGAATAGAAAAGGTAAGGAATTCAGCAGTAGGGACCTCCCAGCAGGTGGCTCAGAGCACAGAGTCTATGGGATCTAGGCCTGAGTGAACTAACACCAGAGAGCCAACATCATGAAACGGTGAACAACACAGGTGTTGGGACCTTAGAGCAGAAGACCCACATGCCCATGGGGATGGGAACCTGGCAGGAGTGCCCTCGCACCACTTAGGACGTATCAGAAAATGTGGGAACCCAGCAGTTAGGGCCTGATGCCAGAGGGCCTCATCACCGAGGGGAGGAGGCTCCCAGCAGGCTCCAACTGCCACCAGAGGTCCGACGTCGCTAAGGCGGGGTGTGCTAGCCAGGCAGGAGTGACCTCAGAGAAGAGGGCCCACCTCACAGAAGTGTGAGGAACCCAACCAGGATCAGACTCTCGCCGGAGGGACCACATCACCAAGGGGATGGGAAGCAGGCAGGAGTGTCCTCACACCAGTGGGGCCACATCATCAAAAGATGAGGAACCCATCACATGTGGCCTCAAACCAGAAGACACACATCACCAAGGGGCTGGGAGTGAGGCAGGTGTCTGGAGGGGCACATTTAACTCTAATTTCCCACCAGGAAGAGGAATTAACCAAAGGCTCAGAGTGCCGTGCCACACCATGATTACGGCCTGAAGCAACCCTGCGGTTCTGTGGCCAGCTTTCAAGGAAGCGAGTTAAGAAAGGAAATCACGGGCACTGTAATTCACAAACCTGCAGAGTTATAAATGACAGCTATTGGCAAAAATATATTGAAGTAAGTCTGCAAAGAGGACTTGAAAACGAGGCAGAATTGAGGAATCATATTTCAGGAGGTAGATTGGAATTGCATTTAAAACATGTGAAAAGCGGCAGATCTTTGACAGTGATGCACTTGGACGAACAGTGCGTATACATTTTTTCCTGAATATATTCAGGAAAAAACGCATATGCCCTTTTTGGCCAACCAAGCACTCGAGCAATGGAAATCCGTACTACAATGAAGTCTCATTTCCCATTCGTCAAAAGGGCCATCTGAAAAAAGTGTAAAAACCAGAAACACAGGACAGGCCATGGAGAACAGGGAGCCTTGTTATGCTGATGGGCGGGATGTAAATTGCCAACAGACACTCTGGAGATGTTTATGGTGTATCCTGAAACATCTGAAAAACAAAGCTACAGAGACTAGGGCACTTCCACTTTTGGCCCTATAGCTTAGGAAAATTAAAATCAACAAGACACAGCCAACACAAAATTTAGGGCTGCTGTGTTTACAAGAACCTCGAGTCCAGTACAAATTAAATATCCCAGAAAGAAAAAAATGGATAAAGGAGTTGTGCTACTTACGTACAACGGAATATCACTCAGCAATGAAATCAATGTCATCAGGCCTGTAGCAGCAAATTGAGTGGATTTAAGTATGATGATTCTAAGAGAAATATGTCACACAGAGAAAGATAATTATCATAAGATATCACTAATAGAGGGAGTGTAAACTTGGCTACACATAAACTGAATTACAAAACCGAACAGTCTCACATTTAGATAAAAACTTATGCTTGCTTAAGGGGAAAGTTGAGTTGGGGTGCTGTATAAAACCAGAGATTGAAATTAGCACACATACCATTCCATAAGCCAAATATGTAATAGACAAGACCTACTCTTTGCTCAACGAAATAGACTCACCCATGGTGTATCACCGCACACCTGTTAGAATGGGCATCATCAGAAAATCTACAAACAACAAATGCTGGAAAGGGTGTGGAGATAAGGAACCCTCTTCCACTATTGTTGGGAATGTAAATTGATACAGTCACTGTGGAGAACATTATGGAGTTTCTTATAAAACTAAGAATAGAATTACCATATGATCCAGCAATCCCACTACTGGGCATATACCCAGGCAAAACCATAAATCAAAAAGAGACATTCACCTCAATGTTCATTGCATCACTATTTACAATATCCAGGTAATGGAAGCAACCTAAATGCCCACAGACATACGAATGCATAAAGATGTGGTACAAATATAAAATGGAATATTACTAAGCCATAAAAAGGAATGAAATTGGGTCATTTGTAGAGACGTTGATGGATCTAGAGTCTGTCATACAGAGTGAAGTAAGTCAGAAATAGAAAAACAAATCTTGTGTATTAATGCATATATGTGGAACCTAGAAAAATTATACAGATGAACCGTTTTTTAAGGCAGAAATAGAGCAACAGATGTAGACAACAAACGTATGGACACCAAGGGGGGAAAGCTGTTGGGGGGTGGTGGTGGGAGGATTGAGAGATTGGGATTGGCATGTATACATTTATATGTATAAAATAGATAACCAAAAAGAACCTGCTGTATAAAAAAATAAAATAAAATTCAAAATTACAAAAAGTAAAACAGAAAAAATATTCTTCCCTTCACATACATGTATTTATATGAATAAATTATTTCCATGCTTATATCTGTAAATACAAAAAAGAGGAATAAAATCTACCTTGAACCAAAAATGAAAAAAAGAAAAAAAAAACAGAACCCACCAGTTACACAGAGGAAAACCGTATCAGGGCACTTGCTCCAGTTGTAAACAATTCTGTAGTTGGCCAGTGGTGGGGAATCATCTCCCATTCAGCCAGCAGGCCCCACGCAACAAGCGTCCTCATTGCAAAGCTGGGGGACCGTGCCAAGGCATCTGTGAGTAAATGTGGGCCGAGCCCCAGGCCAGCTGCTGCTGAAATGTTCCCACCCTTCCCAGGTAAAACACCTGAATATGTACAAGGACTTGAAAGCCTAGAGGAAGTGCCATTGAGCCACATGAGTGACAGCATGCCAGCCGACTTGGTGCCTGCAGGCCAGCCAGGATGGTCCTGGCCCTGGGTACTCTTCTGGAAGCTTTCCATTTCCCTGCCTGAGATACCCCTGCTGTCCGGGCCCCCACTGCTTTCTTCCTCACTCACCTCTGCCCAGGGAGAAATTCCAGAGGCAGGTATGGGTGACACATCCTCTTCTTTAGCAGGTGGCATCTTGGTAACTGCTGCAGAAAGTCCAGCAGAGCCCCACTCACACTGGGCCACCCACAAAGCCGTGGCCTCTCACTCCCTCTCACCAGTCCAGCCCCGAGACTGCTGACAGGGCAGAGAAAATGGCGTCAGGCACAGCTGCAGGGGCTCTTGCTGCCTGGAGCGGTGTTTATATTGATCTCAAACAGGCACACCTGGGGAGGGCTGGCCGGCACCGTCAGGCTTCCCAGGCCAGCCAATAATCACCCCTCAGGTGCTCACAGTTGCAGAAACTAGAACTTGCTGAATCGGCCAGGTCCAAGGAACAGGTGTGGGCTCCTGAGAGTCAGGATAGACAAGGGGTTGCAGCTCTGGCTTGTTTTCTAATTATATTATCTGGCCCATGAGTGGGAGACAACTTCAAGAAAACCCTCTCCTAATGAGAGGAACCCAGGAGTCAGGGAGAGGAGGGGTGGGTGGTGGGTGGAGACAGAGGCCTGGTGCCCCGGGTGCAGTGGAAGTCTCTGGAAGACCAGGTGGAGGGAGGCCACACAGAGTGATGCCCAGGGTCACAGACCTGTTGGAGCTGCTGTTTCTTCGTTCAAGTCCTGCTCTGAGGTGCTCTGTGTCAGATCTGAGTGACAGGTGAGCTGGAAGTGCTCTGCAATGAGGGCGATGTGCACGGTACCTGTGTGCCCAGCCCTGCCAGGGTAACTGCAAGGGTAGCTCTGTATCCTGGGAGGGGCCTGACCATGAGAGCCCCATGGGCTGCAGGGGAACCTGCCCAGGGAACCCCATATCCTGGGAGGGGCCTGAACAGGAGAGCACCGTGGGCTGCGGTGGGGGTGGGGTACCTGCCCAGGTGAGCTCCATATCCTGGGATTGGCCTGACCTCGAGAGCCCCATGGGCTGCTGGAGTCCTGGTAAAGGATGTCAGGACAGTCAGTGAAGCCACCGAGGATAGACGTCCAGTAGTTCCTAAATCCTACACCCTGCTGGTCATTCTACCAACCACCGGGACATGGTATTCTGTATTAGTCTTCAATGATGCCTTCTTTTGTATTCTATTAGTGCCAGAGTCACAAGAAATTTTGGCTTGTGAGTGGCAGGACTCAACATACAACTAAAACAATACTTCTGGGCCGTGTTGCCCCAAGGGTTCAAAAATTCCCACACCATCTTTGGGGAAAGCTCAGTTAAAGACCTAAAAGTTCTACCTCTGGAAAAGGAAACACTCCTTCAATATGCAGACGACATTCTGATCGCCAGCCCTACTAAGGAGACCTCTGAACTACCAAGCCAATAAAGGATAGAAGTTGTCAAATAAAAAGCTCAAATATCACAGACTACGGTGACCTGCCTGGGCTTCATTCTCACAGAAGGTCGGAGAAGCCCATCTCAGGAAAGGGAAGAAACAATTTACAGCCTTACCCATTTCTAAAACTAGAAGACAGCTTAGGGGTTCCTGGGGAGGCCAGGGTTGGTGCTTCTGGATCCCTAACTACAGTCTACTAGCTGGGCCTCTATATGAAACACTGAAAGGAAAAGATGATGATCCTTTTGAATAGAATCCAGAAGTGGCCTTTCAAGAATGGAAAGAGCAGTCAATTCAGACCCTTGCCCTGGAACTCCCTAATTTAGCTAAACCCTTTGACCTTTACATTCCTGGTGAATGGTGAATCGCTATTGGAGTATTAGTGCAAAAACTGGGACCACTTGAAATGGAACAATGCAAGAATGCCATCCCGGTAGGATAAACTACGGTCACCAATGGGCTTGGCCCACCGCCACATCTGGCCAAGATACTGGCGGTATCTGAAAACCTGGAAATCAGCAGCACAAAAGGCCACCTCCCTCCTAAGGGAAAAGGACCCCACGTGGTGATCCTAAGCCCCAACCATGCCCTGAAGTTGCAGGGTTTGCTCCGTGGGCACACTGACCTCGAGTGAGGAGGCCCTCCAACTCCAACCTCCAGAGAGATAACCGGGGTAAAGGGGCACCATGACGACTCATGTGACCATCACTTGACCTGGAGTTTCTCTCATAAAACAACAAGAGTGTGTCCCAAAAGAGTAGACTACTGCTTGCAGGACTTACTGCACCCAGAGCGGACCTAATAATCTTGGCGGGGGAAACGTATATCACGCTGTCACCATAGAAGAGCCTACAGACACTGTGATGATGGTGGCCAATAAGACCGGCTGGACTCCTGTTTACTTCAAAAGGCTGTTGACTCAGTGGCCATCATGGTCCTTCATCACCACTGACCCTGGGCTGTCTGGGAGTTGAGCAGGCAGGGTCCTGACACCTGGTGCTCTTTTTACGTTAATTCAGGGGCCTAATTGAAGGAAGTGCAGACTACTGGTCAGAGCATCTAGGCTGGCAGAAACGGTCCGCCTAAGGTGGCCAAACAAATGCAGGGTGGGGTGAAACTGGACCTCACAGCGTCACTGCACATCTCCTTCCTGGACCCTTAAAGGTCATTAGAATCTATAACGCTTCCAATACTGGTGCTCAGGCGGACGAGCGGGGAGGCAGGAGGCCTGGGGACAATCAACGTCACCTGGAGGCTGCTGGGGAGAAGTTCTGACCCTCACCCACGGGTATGAGGGCTCCTAACTCAGCACTCAGCAGTTACAGAAGAAGGGTCTGCACCCTCAGCACTCTAAGAATGAGGAAGGGGAAAAACGGCAGAAGAGGGCTTTTTCCCAGGCAAAGCCCCTTAAAAATCCCTGGGAGATAAAAATAGAATCTGGGCAATAAAATAAAGTCTAACCTTTTTTATCCTTTGTGCTTTGTCTAATTTCACATGCTCCTAGGGTCCCGCATACAGAGGTTCAACAGCCGGCACTTCAGACCAGATTTCCTAGTGCGGAATGGCTGGGTCGACACCTCAGCTCCTGGGACACAGTGCACACTCTGCGATATAGAGCCTGAGCTGCAGCCAACCGGGCCCTCGAGAGCTCCGCCCCCTCCCTCCCACTGACTCTGACAGGATCTCTACACAGCAGCCCAGCCCACAGCCCACGGGGTAGCACATGCTCTCACCTCTCCATTCTCTGATCAAAATATAAAGTTTCCTTTGCTTCTGAACCAAACTCAGTCTCAATCTGTTGGCTCCAATGACACTGGGCAGGGGGACACTTGTTGGGGTCCACTCTGGAGGATCAGTAACAGAAATTGAGAACATTGTAACTTCAATGAACAGATGTTTGAGCCAAACTGTAATTAACATAGAACAGTGTATAAGGCTCGGGTAAAATAAGATGTTTCTAACACTCCCATTTGATATTTCCATCACTTTATTAGAAGCAAGTTCAGTGAAAAGGTTTGTCTTATTTGTCAGGTCAATATTAGAGAAACGAAGTGATTTCTTTCCAAGGATGTACATCTAATAATCTTGGTTAAAGCTTCAATCTTGTTTTAAATGCTTTTCCATTGAAAATGATACCTCTCTCTTTCAGCTCCCCCAATTCTGAGAAGTATAAAATCTTATAATTTATTATTACCAAAGGGGAAAGGTGGGAGGAGGGATAAATTAACAGTTTGGGATTAACACATACACACTGCTATGTATAAAATCGATCATCAACAAGGAACTACTGTATAGCACAGGGAACTACACTCAATATTTTACAATAACCTATAAGGGGAAATCATCTGAAAAAGAATAGATATTTTTATTGACATCATCTATTCATGACAGTTAAAATGGAACGTAAGGGAAGCCGGTGGTGAGTGCTTCTGACCCTGAAGACTTCAATCATCTAAAGTTTGGACTCTGCCTACTTCCCAAGGCCCTTAATGAACATATGTGTAGCCGTAGCTTAAAAAATTCCCCAGTTTGGGTTGTGGAGAGACACTGATTGTGTAAAAGCCCTGGTGTTCTCCTCACATGAATGGGACACTTCCTACAGCTAAAACATGCCTGTCACACCCAGAGGATGGTATACCGTCTGATCGGGAAGAGTTTGGAAAAGGCATCTCATCTCCTCATCTCCTGGTGCTCGGGTTCACCCCTCCAGCGTCTTTACGAACAGTCTCCCCACTTGGAGATGTCAGCACTGTCAACATCCTGTTGCAGACAGTTTGGAATTTGTCCAGAGGATGAAGCAGAAGGAGGAGGAACAATGAGAGACAAGTCCTAGGTGTTCGGACAGGCACATGTCACTCTTATTTCCAATCAGGAAGACGAATTGACCAAAGGCTAGGGTTGCCCATGGAAACAGAATAGGGCTTGAGGAAATTCCGCTGCTTTGTGGCCAGTTCCCATAAACACAAGTTGAAAAATGGAACTCAGGGACACTAAAATTCACGAAACTGCAGAGTTGAAAATATCTATCACTGAAAACTGTCTTGAGGAAAGTCAGAGAAAAGGACTTGTAAGCAATGGAGAATGGCAGGAAAGGGATTGGAAGAGGTAGAAAGGACTCGCCATTAAGCACAAGAAAAGAGGCTGAACATTGCCAACATTGCAGTTGGCTAAAAAGGGTGTATGCGTCTTTTTCTGTATGTATTCAAGAAAAGGGCATACACTTTTTTAGCCAACCAAACAGGTGGGCACTGGAAATCAATACTACAAAACATATCACTTCGCATCAGTCAGAAGAGCCTTCCTCATAAAGTGTAAACACCAGAAATGCAGGACAGGGCAAGGAGAAAAGGGAGCCCTCTGAGGCTTATACTGGAAATGTATATTGCCAACGGTCACTCTGGAGAAGTGTATTGTGTTACTAAAGCACCTAAAAAATGAGCTACAGAGCACAGGGCACTTGCACTCATGGACGTATATCTTGGGAAAAACAAAAATCGAGAGGACACAGGCACCCCAATAGTTACCGCCTCTATGTTTAAAAGATCCTCGACTAGGATATAGTTTATAAGTCTCTGGAGGGAAAAAATGGATAGAGATGTGGCACTTATGTAGAGTGGAATATTACTCAGCCTGGAAATCAATGAAATATGGCCAGTTGTAACAACCACAGAGGAGTTACGTATGATCATTCGAAGTCACATAATTCAAAAAGAAAAAGACACACGATATTACTAATATATGGAATGTAAACGTGGCTACAAATGAACTGAATTACAAAACAGAATGGGGTCTCAAATTTAGAAAACCAACATATGCTTGCTTAAGGATAAAGGAGAGCTGGGGTGCTGCATAAAACCAGAGATAGAAATTAGCACAGATACCTTTCCATAAGCCAAATATGTAATAGTCAAGACCTACCAGTTGCTCAACGAAATGGACTAAACACCCCATATTCAACGCCTAGGAATACACCTGACTAGTAAGAATCTTCAAACCCATGGATTTATATGTCTCCGTAAGAGAATCAAGCGTGTGTATAGATTTATGAACGCAGCAGAGAAAATCCGATAAATCCAATTATCAAAATGAATTACAAAAACAAAACACAATGACAGTGAAATAGAGAGCTATTCTTAAATAATTCATTCAGAGCTTGTGATGCAACTTGGATTAACCACATCTGCACCAAGAGCTGAGTGAGACATAAGGTTGGACACTTCGGGCGGATAGCACTGGTGAGATACGATGAAGAAATGCAGATCCTTTGAAGTCATACTGCATGGTACCCATTCCATGGGTCCCAACTCTCCAGGTTTAAGAGATTCTTCCTTCAGCTAAAACATGCATGGGAAACCCAAAGTATGGTCCACCGTGTGACTGGGAAGCGTTTTCAAATGCATCTCAGTTTTCGTCCCCTTTTAAACGGGTTCACCATTCCAGACCCTTTACTAACACTCTCTCCACTTGGAGAGTCAGTGCCTTTAACCTCCTGTTTGGCACAGTTTGGAAATTCTGCGCAAGGTGAACAGGAATAGGGAGAACCAATCAGAGACTAGCTGTAGGTGTCTGCACGTGCAAATTTAATGCTCATTTCCCACCAGGAAGAGGAATTAAGCAAAGGCTCAGCATGCCGTGCCAGAACCAGATTAGGGCCTGAAGCAATCATGTGGGTTTGCGGCCAGCTCACAAGAAAGCGAGTTGAAGAAAGGAGCTCAGGGGCACTGTAATTCACAAAACTGCAGAGTTATGAATGACAGCTATCGTCCAAAAATGTATTGAAGTAAGTCTTCGAAGAGGACTTGAAAGCGGGGCAGAATTTCAGGAAAACGATTTCAGGGGGTAGACTGGAATTGCACTTGAAGCATAGGAAAAGAGGCAGAATGTGGACAACGATGCACTTGGCCAAAAAGGGCGTATACGTTTTTTCCTGAATATATTCAGGAAAAAACGCATACGCACTTTTTGGCCAACCAAGCAAGCGTGTAAAGGAAATGTGCACTACATTTAAGTCTCACTGCCCCCCGGTCAAAAGGGCCATCTGAAACAAGTGTAAAATCCAGAAAGGCAGCACAGGTCATGGAGAACACGGAACTTTATTATGCTGATGGGAGGGATGTAAATTGCCAACAGCCATTCTGGAGAAGTGTATGGTGTTTCCTGAAACACGTAGGAAACAAAGCAACACAGCCTATGGCATTTGCACTTATGGTCCTATAGCTTAGGGAAATTAAAATCAAAAACACACAGCCACCCCAAAGTTTGGGACGGCTCTGTTTACAAGAACCTCGTCTACGGTACAAGTTAAATATCCGAGAAAGCAAAAAATGGATAAAGAAGTTGTGGTACGTACGTACAATGTAATATCACTCAGCAATGCGATCTACGTCATCAGGCCCGTAGCGGCATAATGAGTGGATTCAGGTACGACGATTCTACGAGAAATAAGTCACACAGAAAAAGAAATATCATAAGATATCACTAATACACGGAAGGTAAACTTGTCTAAATATGAACTGAATTACAAAACAGAACAGGGTCTCAAATTTAGAAAACCAACTTATGCTTGCTTATGGGGAAAGGTCAGTTGGGGTGCTGTATAAAACCAGAGATTGAAATTAGCACAGATACCGTTCCATAAGGCATATATATAATAGACAAGACCTAGTCCTTGCTCAACGAAATGGACTCAACACCCCGTGTTCAACGCCTGGGTATATACCTGACAAGTAAGAATCTTAAGACCCATGGATTTATATGTCTGCATAAGGAAATCAAGCGTGTGTACAGCGGCCTAAACGCAGCAGTGAAAATCCGATAAATCCCATTATCAAAATAAATTTCACAAACACAACACAATGACAGTGAAATAGAGAGCAATTCTTAAATAATTCATTCAGGGCTTGTGATGCAACCTGGATTTACCACATCTACACCCAGAGCTGGGTGAGACATAAGGCTGGACCCTTCGGGCTGATAGCATTGGTGAGGTTCGGTGAGCAAACGCAGACCCTTTGAAGTCATACTGCATGGTACCCATTCCATGGGTCCCAACTCTCCAGGTTTAAGGGATCCTTCCTTCAGCTAAAACATGCATGGGAAACCCAGAGTATGGTCCACCGTGTGATTGGGAAACGTTTTCAAATGCATCTCAGGTATCGTACCCTGGTACTTGGGTTCACCGTTCCAGACACTTTACTAACACTCTCCCCATTTGGAGAGTCAGTGCCTTTAACCTCCTGTTTGGCACAGTTTGCAATTTCTGCGCAAGATGAACAGGAATAGGGAGAACCAATGAGAGACTAGCTGTAGGTGTCTGCACGGGCAAATTGAACGTTCATTTCCCACCAGGAAGAGGGATTAACCAAAGGCTCAGCGTGCCCTGCCGGTACCAGATTAGGGCCTGAAGCAATCCTGCGGTTTTGCGGCAAGCTCACAAGAAGGCGAGTTGAAGAAAGGAGCTCAGGGGCACTGTAATTCACAAACCTGCAGAGTTATGAATGACAGCTATCGTGCAAAATTGTATTGAAGGAAGTCTTCAAAGTGGACTTGAAAGCGGGGCAGAATTTCAGGAAAACGATTTCAGGGGGTAGACTGGAATTGCACTTAAAGCATAGGAAAAGAGGCAGAATGTCCACAATGATGCACTTGGCCAAAAAGGGCGTATGCGTTTTTTCCTGAATATATTCAGGAAAAAACTTATACGCCCTTTTTGGCCAATCAAGCAAGCGTGTAAACGAAATCTGCACTACAATGAAGTCTCACTGCCCCCCTGTCAAAAGGGCCATCTGAAAAAAGTGTAAAATCCAGAAAGGCAGGACAGGTCATGGAGAACAGGGAGCCTTGTTATGCTGATGGGCGGGATGTAAATTGCCAACAGCCAATCTGGAGAAGTGTATGGTGTTTCCTGAAACACGTAGGAAACAAAGCAACACAGCCTATGGCACTTCCAATTAGGGTCCTATAGCTTAGGGAAATTAAATTCAAAAACACACAGCCACCCCAAAGTTTGGGACGGCTCTGTTTACAAGAACCTCGTCTACGGTACAAGTTAAATATCCGAGAAAGCAAAAAATGGATAAAGAAGTTGTGGTACGTACGTACAATGGAATATCACTCAGCAATGAGATCTACGTCATCAGGCCCATAGCAGCATAATGAGTGCATTCAGGTACGACGATTCTACGAGAAATAAGTCACACAGAAAGAGAAATATCATAAGATATCACTAATACAGAGAACGTAAACTTGTCTACACATGAACTGAATTACAAAACAGAACAGGGTCTCAAATTTAGAAAACCAACTTATGCTTGCTTATGGGGAAAGGTGAGTTGGGGTGCTGCATAAAACCAGAGATTGAAATTAGAACAGACACCGTTCCATAAGCCAAATATATAATAGACAAGACCTACTCCTTGCTCAACGAAATGGACTCAACACCCCATATTCAACGCCTGGGAATATACCTGACAAGTAAGAATCTTAAGACCCATGTATTTATTTGTCTCCATAAGGAAATCAAGCGTGTGTACAGCGGCCTAAACGCAGCAGTGAAAATCCGATAAATCCCATTATCAAAATTAATTTCAAAAACAAAACACAATGACAGTGAAATAGAGAGCAATTCTTAAATAATTCATTCAGGGCTTGTGATGCAACCTGGATTTACCACATCTACACCCAGAGCTGGGTGAGACATAAGGCTGGACACTTCGGGCTGATAGCATTGGTGAGGCTCGGTGAGCAAACGCAGACCCTTTGAAGTCATACTGCATGGTACCCATTCCATGGGTCCCAACTGTCCAGGTTTAAGGGATTCTTCCTTCAGCTAAAACATGCATGGGAAACCCAGAGTATGGTCCACCGTGTGATTTGGAATGGTTTTCAAATGCATCTCAGGTTTCGTCCCCTGGTACTCGGGTTCACCGTTCCAGAAGCTTTACTAACACTCTCCCCACTTGGAGAGACAGTGCCTTTTATCTCCTGTTTGCCACAGTTTGCAATTTCTGCGCATGATGAACAGGAATAGGGAGAACCAATGAGAGACTAGCTGTAGGTGTCTGCACGGGCAAATGGAACGCTCATTTCCCACCAGGAAGAGGAATTAACCAAAGGCTCAGCGTGCACGGCCGGAAGCAGATTAGGGCCTGAAACAATCCTGCGGTTTTGCGGCCAGCTCCCAAGAAAGCGAGTTGAAGAAAGGAGCTCAGGGGCACTGTAATTCACAAACCTGCAGAGTTATGAATGACAGCTATCGTCCAAAAATGTACTGAAGTAAGTCTTCGAAGAGGACTTGAAAGCGGGGCAGAATTTCAGGAAACGATTTCAGGGGGTAGACTGGAATTGCACTTAAAGCATAGGAAAAGAGGCAGAATGTCGACAATGTTGCACTTGGCCAAAAAGGGCGTATGCGTTTTTTCCTGAATATATTCAGGAAAAAACGCATACGCCCTTTTTGTCCAACCAAGCAAGCGTGTCAAGGAAATCTGCACTACAATGAAGTCTCACTGCCCCCCGGTCAAAAGGGCCATCTGAAAAAAGTGTAAAATCCAGAAAGGCAGGACAGTTCATGGAGAACAGGGAGCCTTGTTATGCTGATGGGCGGGATGTAAATTGCAAACAGCCACTCGGGAGAAGTGTATGGTGTTTCCTGAAACACATAGGAAACAAAGCAACACAGCCTATGGCACTTCCACTAAGGGTCCTATAGCTTAGGGAAATTAAAATCAAAAACACACAGCCTCCCCAAAGTTTGGGACGGCTCTGTTTACAAGAACCTCGTCTACGGTACAAGTTAAATATCCGAGAAAGCAAAAAATGGATAAAGAAGTTGTGGTACGTACGTACAATGGAATATCACTCAGCAATGAGATCTACGTCATCAGGCCCGTAGCGGCATAATGAGTGGATTCCGGTACGACGATTCTACGAGAAATAAGTCACACAGAAAAAGAAATATCATAAGATATCACTAATACACGGAACGTAAACTTGGCTACACATGAACTGAATTACAAAACAGAACCGGGTCTCAAATTTAGAAAACCAACTTATGCTTGCTTATGGGGAAAGGTGAGTTGGGGTGCTGCATCAAACCAGAGATTGAAATTAGCACAGATACCGTTCCATAAGCCAAATATATATTGGACAAGACCTACTCCTTGCTCACCGAAATGGACTCAACACCCCATATTCAACGCCTGGGAATATACCTGACAAGTAAGAATCTTAAGACCCATGGATTTATATGTCTCCATAAGGAAGTCAAGCGTGTGTACAGCGGCCTAAACGCAGCAGTGAAATTCCGATAAATCCCATTATCAAAATAAATTTCACAAACACAACACAATGACAGTGAAATAGAGAGCAATTCTTAAATAATTCATTCAGGGCTTGTGATGCAACCTGGATTTACCACATCTACACCCAGAGCAGGGTGAGACATAATGTTGGACACTTCGGGCTGATAGCACTGGTGAGGTTGGTTGAGCAAACGCAGATCCTTTGAAGTCATACTGCATGGTACCCATTCCATGGGTCCCAACTCTCCAGGTTTAAGGGATTCTTCCTTCAGCTAAAACATGCGTGGGAAACACAGAGTATGGTCCACCATGTGATTGGGAAACGTTTTCAAATGCATCTCAGGTTTCGTCCCCTGGTACTCGGGTTCACCATTCCAGACGCTTTACTAACACTGTCCCCACTTGGAGAGTCAGTGCCTTTAACCTCCTGTTTAGCACAGTTTGCAATTTCTGCGCAAGATGAACAGGAATAGGGAGAAGCAATGGGAGACTAGCTGTAGGTGTCTGCACGGGCAAATGGAACGCCCTTTTCCCACCAGGAAGAGGAATTAACCAAAGGCTCAGCATGCCCTGCCGGAACCAGATTAGGGCCTGAAACAATCCTGCGGTTTTGCGGCCAGCTCACAAGAAAGCGAGTTGAAGAAAGGAGCTCAGGGGCACTGTAATTCACAAACCTGCAGAGTTATGAATGACAGCTATGGTCCAAAAATGTATTGAAGTAAGTCTTCGAAGAGGACTGAAAGTGGGGCAGAATGTCAGGAAAACGATTTCAGTGGGTAGACTGGAATTGCACTTAAAGCATAGGAAAAGAGGCAGAATGTCGACAATGATGCAGTTGGCCAAAAAGGGCGTATGCGTTTTTTCCTGAATATATTCAGGAAAAAACGCATACGCACTTTTTGGCCAACCAAGCAAGCATGTAAAGGAAATCTGCACTACAATGAAGTCTCACTGCCCCCCGGTCAAAAGGGCCATCTAAAACAAGTGTAAAACCAGAAAGGCAGGACAGGTCATGGAGAACAGGGAGCCTTGTTATGCTGATGGGCGGGATGTAAATTGCAAACAGCCACTCTGGAGAAGTGTATGGTGTTTCCTGAAACACGTAGGAAACAAAGCAACACAGCCTATGGCACTTCCACTTATGGTCCTATAGCTTTGGGAAATTAAAATCAAAAACACACAGCCACCCCAAAATTTGGGACGGCTCTGTTTACAAGAACCTCGTCTACGGTACAAGTTAAATATCCGACAAAGCAAAAAATGGATAAAGAAGTTGTGGTACGCACGTACAATGGAATATCACTCAGCAATGAGATCTACGTCATCAGCCCCGTAGCGGCATAATGAGTGGATTCACGTACGACGAGTCTACCAGAAATAAGTCACACAGAAATAGAAACATCATAAGATATCACTAATACACGGAACGTAAACTTGGCTACACATGAACTGAATTACAAAACAGAACAGGGTCTCAAATTTAGAAAGCCAACTTATGCTTGCTTATGGGGAAAGGTGAGTTGGGGTGCTGCATCAAACCAGAGATTGAAATTAGCACCTATACCGTTCCATAAGCCAAATATATAATAGACAAGACCTACTCCTTGCTCAACGAAATGGACTCAACACCCCATATTCAACGCCTGGGAATATACCTGACAAGTAAGAATCTTAAGACCCATGGATTTATATGTCTCCATAAGGAAGTCAAGCGTGTGTACAGGGGCCTAAACGCAGCAGTGAAAATCCGATAAATCCCATTATCAAAATAAATTTCACAAACACAACACAATGACAGTGAAATAGAGAGCAATTCTTAAATATTTCATTCAGGGCTTGTGATGCAACCTGGATTTACCACATCTACACCCAGAGCTGGGTGAGACATAAGGCTGGACACTTCAGACTGATAGCATTGTTGAGGTTGGTTGAGCAAACGCAGATCCTTTTAAGTCATACTGAATGGTACCCATTCCATGGGTCCCAACTCTCCAGGTCTAAGGGATTCTTCCTTCAGCTAAAACATGCATGGGAAACCCAGAGTATGGTCCACCGTGTGATTGGGAAACGTTTTCAAATACATCTCAGGTTACGTCCCATGGTACTCGGGTGCACCGTTCCAGACACTTTACTAAAACTCTCCCCACTTGGAAAGTCAGTGCCTTTAACATCCTGTTTGGCACAGTTTGCAATTTCTGCGCAAGATTAACAGGAATAGGGAGAACCAATGAGAGACTAGCTGTAGGTGTCTGCACGGGCAAATGGAACGCTCATTTCCCACCAGGAAGAGGAATTAACCAAAGGTCAGCGTGCCCTGCCGGAACCAGATTAGGGCCTGAAGCAATCCTGCGGTTTGGCGGCCAGCTCAAGAGAAAGCGAGTTGAAGAAAGGAGCTCAGGGGCACTGTAATTCACAATCATGCAGAGATATGAAAGACAGCTATCGTCCAAAAATGTACTGAAGCAAGTTTTCGAAGAGGACTTGAAAGCGGGGCAGAATTTCAGGAAAACGATTTCAGGAGGTAGACTGTAATTGCACTTAAAGCATAGGAAAAGAGGCAGAATGTCCACAATGATGCACTTGGCCAAAAAGGGCGTATGCGTTTTTTCCTGAATATATTCAGGAAAAAACGCATATGCACCTTTTGGACAACCAAGCAAGCGTGTAAAGGAAATCTGCACTACAATGAAGTCTCACTGCCCCCCGGTCAAAAGGGCCATCTAAAACAAGTGTAAAATCCAGAAAGGCAGGACAGGTCATGGAGAACAGGGAGCCTTGTTATGCTGATGGGCGGCATGTAAATTGCCAACAGCCACTCTGGAGAAGTGTATGGTGTTTCCTGAAACACGTAGGAAACAAAGCAACACAGCCGATGGCACTTCCACTTATGGTCCTATAGCTTAGGGAAATTAAAATCAAAAACACACAGCCACCCCAAAGTTTGGGACGGCTCTGTTTACAAGAACCTCGTCTACGGTACAAGTTAAATATCCGACAAAGCAAAAAATGGATAAAGAAATTGTGGTACGCACGTACAATGGAATATCACACAGCAATAAGATCTACGTCATCAGGCCCGTAGCGGCATAATGAGTGGATTCACGTACGACGAGTCTACGAGAAATAAGTCACACAGAAATAGAAACATCATAAGATATCACTAATACACGGAACGTAAACTTGGCTACACATGAACTGAATTACAAAACAGAACAGGGTCTCAAATTTAGAAAGCCAACTTATGCTTGCTTATGGGGAAAGGTGAGTTGGGGTGCTGCATCAAACCAGTGATTGAAATTAGCACCTATACCGTTCCATAAGCCAAATATATAATAGACAAGACCTACTCCTTGCTCAACGAAATGGACTCAACACCACATATTCAACGCCTGGGAATATACCTGACAAGTAAGAATCTTAAGACCCATGGATTTATATGTCTCCATAAGGAAATCAAGCGTGTGTACAGCGGCCTAAACACAGCAGTGAAAATCCGATAAATCCCATTAACAAAATAAATTTCAAAAACAAAACACAATGACAGTGAAATAGAGAGCAATTCTTAAATAATTCATTCAGGGCTTGTGATGCAACCTGGATTTACCACATCTACACCCAGAGCTGGGTGAGACATAAGGCTGGACACTTCGGGCTGATAGCATTGGTGAGGTTCGGTGAGCAAACGCAGACCCTTTGAAGTCATACTGCATGGTACCCATTCCATGGGTCCCAACTCTCCAGGTTTAAGGGATTCTTCCTTCAGCTAAAACATGCATGGGAAACCCAGAGTATGGTCCACCGTGTGATTGGGAAACGTTTTCAAATGCATCTCAGGTTTCGTCCCCTGGTACTCGGGTTCACCGTTCCAGACGCTTTACTAACACTCTCCCCACTTGGAGAGTCAGTGCCTTTAACCTCCTGTTTGGCACAGTTTGCAATTTCTGCACAAGATGAACAGGAATAGGGAGAAGCAATGAGACACTAGTTGTAGGTGTCTGCACGGGCAAATGGAACACTCATTTCCCACCAGGAAGAGGAATTAACCAAAGGCTCAGTGTGCCCTGCCGGAAAAAGATTAGAGCCTTAAGCAATCCTGCGGTTTTGCGGCCAGCTCACAAGAAAGCAATTTAAGAAAGGAGATCAGGGGCACTGTAATTCACAAACCTGCAGAGTTATGAATGACAGCTATGGTCCAAAGATGTATTGAAGTAAGTCTTCGAAGAGGACTGAAAGTGGGGCAGAATGTCAGGAAAACGATTTCAGTGGGTAGACTGGAATTGCACTTAAAGCATAGGAAAAGAGGCAGAATGTCGACAATGATGCAGTTGGCCAAAAAGGGCGTATGCGTTTTTTCCTGAATATATTCAGGAAAAAACGCATACGCACTTTTTGGCCAACCAAGCAAGCGTGTAAAGGAAATCTGCACTACAATGAAGTCTCACTGCCCCCCGGTCAAAAGGGCCATCTAAAACAAGTGTAAAATCCAGAAAGGCAGGACAGGTCATGGAGAACAGGGAGCCTTGTTATGCTGATGGGCGGGATGTAAATTGCCAACAGCCACTCTGGAGAAGTGTATGGTGTTTCCTGAAACACGTAGGAAACAAAGCAACACAGCCTATGGCACTTCCACTTATGGTCCTATAGCTTAGGGAAATTAAAATCAAAAACACACAGCCACCCCAAAGTTTGGGACGGCTCTGTTTACAAGAACCTCGTCTACGGTACAAGTTAAATATCCGACAAAGCAAAAAATGGATAAAGAAGTTGTGGTACGCACGTGCAATGGAATATCACTCAGCAATAAGATCTACGTCATCAGGCCCGTAGCGGCATAATGAGTGGATTCACGTATGACGAGTCTACGAGAAATAAGTCACACAGAAATAGAAACATCATAAGATATCACTAATACACGGAACGTAAACTTGGCTACACATGAACTGAATTACAAAACAGAACAGGGTCTCAAATTTAGAAAGCCAACTTATGCTTGCTTATGGGGAAAGGTGAGTTGGGGTGCTGCATCAAACCAGAGATTGAAATTAGCACCTATACCGTTCCATAAGCCAAATATATAATAGACAAGACCTACTCTTGCTCAACGAAATGGACTCAACACCACATATTCAAAGCCTGGGAATATACCTGACAAGTAAGAATCTTAAGACCCATGGATTTATATGTCTCCATAAGGAAGTCAAGCGTGTGTACAGGGGCCTAAACGCAGCAGTGAAAATCCGATAAATCCCATTATCAAAATAAATTTCACAAACACAACACAATGACAGTGAAATAGAGAGCAATTCTTAAATTTTTCATTCAGGGCTTGTGATGCAACCTGGATTTACCACATCTACACCCAGAGCTGGGTGAGACATAAGGCTGGACACTTCGGACTGATAGCATTGGTGAGGTTGGTTGAGCAAACGCAGATCCTTTGAAGTCATACTGAATGGTACCCATTCCAAGAGTCCCAACTCTCCAGGTCTAAGGGATTCTTCCTTCAGCTAAAACATGCATGGGAAACCCAGAGTATGGTCCACCGTGTGATTGGGAAACGTTTTCAAATACATCTCAGGTTACGTCCCATGGTACTCGGGTGCACCGTTCCAGACTCTTTACTAACACTCTCCCCACTTGGAAAGTCAGTGCCTTTAACATCCTGTTTGGCACAGTTTGCAATTTCTGCGCAAGATAAACAGGAATAGGGAGAACCAATGAGAGACTGGCTGTAGGTGTCTGCACGGGCAAATGGAACGCTCATTTCCCACCAGGAAGAGGAATTAACCAAAGGCTCAGCGTGCCCTGCCGGAAGCAGATTAGGGCCTGAAGCAATCCTGCGGTTTTACGGCCAGCTCACAAGAAAGCGAGTTGAAGAAAGGAGCTCAGGGGCAATGTAATTCACAATCCTGCAGAGATATGAATGACAGCTATCGTCCAAAAATGTACTGAAGCAAGTTTTCGAAGAGGACTTGAAAGCGGGGCAGAATTTCAGGAAAACGATTTCAGGAGGTAGACTGGAATTGCACTTAAAGCATAGGAAAAGAGGCAGAATGTCCACAATGATGCACTTGGCCAAAAAGGGCGTATGCGTTTTTTCCTGAATATATTCAGGAAAAAACGCATATGCACCTTTTGGACAACCAAGCAAGCGTGTAAAGGAAATCTGCACTACAATGAAGTCTCACTGCCCCCCGGTCAAAAGGGCCATCTGATAATAGTGTAAAATCCAGAAAGGCAGAAGAGGTCATGGAGAACAGGGAGCCTTGTTATGCTGATGGGCGGGATGTAAATTGCCAACAGCCACTCTGGAGAAGTGTATGGTGTTTCCTGAAACACGTAGGAAACAAAGCAACACAGCCTATGGCACTTACACTTAGGGTCCTATAGCTTAGGGAAATTAAAATCAAAAACACACAGCCACCCCAAAGTTTGGGACGGCTCTGTTTACAAGAACCTCGTCTACGGTACAAGTTAAATATCCGAGAAAGCAAAAAATGGATAAAGTAGTTGTGGTACGTACGTACAATGGAATATCACTCAGCAATGCGATCTACGTCATCAGGCCCGTAGCGGCATAATGGGTGGATTCAGGTACGACGATTCTACGAGAAATAAGTCACACAGAAAAAGAAACATCATAAGATATCACTAATACACGGAACGTAAACTTGGCTACACATGAACTGAATTACAAAACAGAACAGGGTCTCAAATTTAGAAAACCAACTTATGCTTGCTTATGGGGAAAGGTGAGTTGGGGTGCTGCATCAAACCAGAGATTGAAATTAGAACAGATACCGTTCCATAAGCCAAATATATAATAGACAAGACCTACTCCTTGCTCAACGAAATGGACTCAACACCACATATTCAACGCCTGGGAATATACCTGACAAGTAAGAATCTTAAGACCCATGGATTTATATGTCTCCATAAGGAAATCAAGCATGTGTACAGCGGCCTAAACACAGCAGTGAAAATCCGATAAATCCCATTATCAAAATAAATTTCACAAACACAACACAATGACAGTGAAATAGAGAGCAATTCTTAAATAATTCATTCAGGGCTTGTGATGCAACCTGGATTTCCCACATCTACACCCAGAGCTGGGTGAGACATAAGGCTGGACACTTCGGGCTGATAGCATTGGTGAGGTTCGGTGAGCAAACGCAGACCCTTTGAAGTCATACTGCATGGTAGCCATTCCATGGGTCCCAAATCTCCAGGTTTAAGGGATTCTTCCTTCAGCTAAAACATGCATGGGAAACCCAGAGTATGGTCCACCGTGTGATTGGCAAAGGTTTTCAAATGCATCTCAGGTTTCGTCCCCTGGTACTCGGGTTCACCATTCCAGACGCTTTACTAACACTCTCCCCACTTGGAGAGACAGTGCCTTTAACCTCCTGTTTGGCACAGTTTGCAATTTCTGTGCAAGATGAACAGGAATAGGGAGAAGCAATGAGAGACTAGTTGTAGGTGTCTGCACGGGCAAATGGAACACTCATTTCCCACCAGTAAGAGGAATTAACCAAAGGCTCTGCGTTCCCTGCCGTAAAAAGATTAGGGCCTGAAGCAATCCTGCGGTTTTGCGGCCAGCTCACAAGAAAGCGAGTTGAAGAAAGGATCTCAGGGGCACTGTAATTCACAAACCTGCAGTTATGAATGACAGCTATCGTCCAAAAATGTATTGAAGTAAGTCTTCGAAGAGGACTGAAATTGGGGCAGAATTTCAGGAAAACGATTTCAGGGGGTAGACTGGAATTGCACTTAAAGCATAGGAAAGGGGCCAGAATGTCGACAATGATGCACTTGGCCAAAAAGGGCGTATACGTTTTTTCCTGAATATATTCAGGAAAAAACGCATATGCACCTTTTGGACAACCAAGCAAGCGTGTAAAGGAAATCTGCACTACAATGAAGTCTCACTGCCCCCCGGTCAAAAGGGCCATCTGAAACAAGTGTAAAATCCAGAAAGGCAGGACAGGTCATGGAGAACAGGGAGCCTTGTTATGCTGATGGGCGGAATGTAAATTGCCAAGAGCCACTCTGGAGAAGTGTATGGTGTTTCCTGAAACACGTAGGAAACAAAGCAACACAGCCGATGGCATTTCCACTTATGCTCCTATAGCTTAGGGAAATTAAAATCAAAAACACACAGCCACCCCAAAGGTTGGGACGGCTCTGTTTACAAGAACCTCATCTACGGTACAAGTTAAATATCCGACAAAGCAAAAAATGGATAAAGAAATTGTGGTACGCACGTACAGTGCAATATCACTCAGCAATAAGATCTACGTCATCCGGCCCGTAGCGGCATAATGAGTGGATTCACGTACGACGAGTCTACGAGAAATAAGTCACACAGAAATAGAAACATCATAAGATATCACTAATACACGGAACGTAAACTTGGCTACACATGAACTGAATTACAAAACAGAACAGGGTCTCAAATTTAGAAAGCCAACTTATGCTTGCTTATGGGGAAAGGTGAGTTGGGGTGCTGCATCAAACCAGTGATTGAAATTAGCACCTATACCGTTCCATAAGCCAAATATATAATAGACAAGACCTACTCCTTGCTCAACGAAATGGACTCAAAACCACATATTCAACGCCTGGGAATATACCTGACAAGTAAGAATCTTAAGACAAATGGATTTATATGTCTCCATAAGGAAATCAAGCGTGTGTACAGCGGCCTAAACACAGCAGTGAAAATCCGATAAATCCCATTAACAAAATAAATTTCAAAAACAAAACACAATGACAGTGAAATAGAGAGCAATTCTTAAATAATTCATTCAGGGCTTGTGATGCAACCTGGATTTCCCACATCTACACCCAGAGCTGGTTGAGACATAAGGCTGGACACTTTGGGCTGATAGCATTGATGAGGTTTGGTGAGCAAACGCAGACCCTTTGAAGTCATACTGCATGGTACCCATTCCATGGGTCCCAACTCTCCAGGTTTAAGGGATTCTTCCTTCAGCTAAAACATGCATGGGAAACCCAGAGTATGGTCCACCGTGTGATTGGGAAACGTTTTCAAATGCATCTCAGGTTACGTCCCATGGTACTCGGGTGCACCGTTCCAGACACTTTACTAACACTCTCCCCACTTGGAAAGTCAGTGCCTTTAACCTCCTGTTTGGCACAGTTTGCAAGTTCTGCGCAAGATTAACAGGAATAGGGAGAACCAATGAGAGACTAGCTGTAGGTGGCTGCACGGGCAAATGGAAAGCTCATTTCCCACCAGGAAGAGGAATTAACCAAAGGCTCAGCGTGCACGGCCGGAAGCAGATTAGGGCCTGAAGCAATCCTGCGGTTTTGCGGCCAGCTCACAAGAAAGCGAGTTGAAGAAAGGAGCTCAGGGGCACTGTAATTCACAAACCTACAGAGTTATGAATGACAGCTATCGTGCAAAAATGTATTGAAGTAAGTATTCGAAGTAGACTTGAAAGCGGGGCAGAATTTCAGGAAAACGATTTCAGGGGGTAGACTGGAATTGCACTTAAAGCATAGGAAAAGAGGCCAAATGTCGACAATGATGCACTTGGCCAAAAAGGGCGTATGCGTTTTTTCCTGAATATATTCAGGAAAAAACGCATACGCCCTTTTTGGCCAACCAAGCAAGCGTGTCAAGGAAATCTGCACTACAATGAAGTCTCACTGCCCCCCGGTCAAAAGGGCCATCTGAAAAAAGTGTAAAATCCAGAAAGACAGTACAGGTCATGGAGAACAGGGAGCCTTGTTATGCTGATGGGCGGAATGTAAATTGCCAACAGCCACTCTGGAGAAGTGTATGGTGTTTCCTGAAACACGTAGGAAACAAAGCAACACAGCCTATGGCACTTCCAGTTAGGGTCCTATAGCTTAGGGAAATTAAAATCAAAAACACACAGCCACCCCAAAGTTTGGGACGGCTCTGTTTACAAGAACCTCGTCTACGGTACAAGTTAAATATCCGAGAAAGCAAAAAATGGATAAAGAATTTGTGGTACGTACGTACAATGGAATATCACTCAGCCATTAGATCTACGTCATCTGGCCCGTAGCGGCATAATGAGTGCATTAAGGTACGACGATTCTACGAGAAATAAGTCACACAGAAAAAGAAACATCATAAGATATCACTAATACACGGAACGTAAACTTGGCTACACATGAACTGAATTACAAAACAGAACCGGGTCTCAAATTTAGAAAAGCAACTTATGCTTGCTTATTGCGAAAGGTGAGTTGGGGTGCTGCATCAAACCAGAGATTGAAATTAGCACAGATACCATTCCATAAGCCAAATATATAATAGACAAGACCTACTCCTTGCTCAACGAAATGGACTCAACACCCCATATTCAACGCCTGGGAATATACCTGACAAGTAAGAATCTTAAGACCCATGGATTTATATGTCTCCATAAGGAAATCAAGCGTGTGTACAGCAGCCTAAAGGCAGCAGTGAAAATCCGATAAATCCCATTATCAAAATAAATTTCACAAACAAAACATAATGACAGTGAAATAGAGAGCAATTCTTAAATAATTCATTCAGTGCTTGTGATGCTACCTGGATTTACCACATCTACACCCAGAGCTGGTTGAGACATAAGGCTGGACACTTCGGGCTGATAGCATTGGTGAAGTTCTGTGAGCAAACGCAGACCCTTTGAAGTCATACTGCATGGTAGCCATTCCATGGATCCCAACTCTCCAGGTTTAAGGGATTCTTCCTTCAGCTAAAACATGCATGGGAAACCCAGAGTATGGTCCACCGTGTGATTGGGAAACGTTTCCAAATGCATCTCAGGTAACGACCCCTGGTACTCGGGTGCACCGTTCCAGGCGCTTTACTAACACTCTCCCCAATTGGAGAGACAGTGCCTTTAAAGTCCTGTTTGGCACAGTTTGCAATTTCTGCGCACGATGAACAGGAATAGGGACAACCAATGAGAGACTAGCTGTAGGTGTCTGCATGGGCAAATGGAACGCTCATTTCCCACCAGGAAGAGGAATTAACCAAAGGCTCCGCGTGCCCTGCCGGAACCAGATTAGGGCCTGAAGCAATCTTGCGGTTTTGCGGCCAGCTCACATGAAAGCGAGTTGAAGAAAGGAGCTCAGGGGCACTGTAATTCACAAACCTGCAGAGTTATGAATGACAGCTATCATCCAAAAACGTATTGAAGTAAGTCTTCGAAGAGGACTTGAAAGCGGCGCAGAATTTCAGGAAAACGATTTCAGGGGGTAGACTGGAATTGCACTTAAAGCATAGGAAAAGAGGCAGAATGTCGACAATGATGCACTTGGCCAAAAAGGGCTTATGCGTTTTTTCCTGAATATATTCAGGGAAAAACGCATACGCACTTTTTGGCCAACCAAGCAAGCGTGTCAAGGAAATCTGCACTACAATGAAGTCTCACAGCCCCCCGGTCAAAAAGGCCATCTGAAAAAATGTAAAATCCAGAAAGGCAGGACAGGTCATGGAGAACAGGGAGCCTTGTTATGCTGATGGGCGGGATGTAAATTGCCAACAGCCACTCTGGAGAAGTGTATGGTGTTTTCTGAAACATGTAGGAAACAAAGTAACACAGCCTATGGCACTTCCACTTAGGGTCTTATAGCTTAGGGAAATTAAAATCCAAAACACACAGCCACCCCAAAATTTGGGACGGCTCTGTTTACAAGAACCTCGTCTACGGTACAAGTTGAATATCCGAGAAAGCAAAAAAATGGATAAAGAAGTTGTGGTACGTACGTACAATTGAATATCACACAGCAATGAGATATACGTCATCAGCCCCGTAGCGGCATAATGAGAGGATTCAGGTACGACGATTCTACGAGAAATAAGTCACACAGAAAAAGAAACATCATAAGATATCACTAATACACGGAACTTAAACATGGCTACACATGAACTGAATTACAAAACAGAACAGGGTCTCAAATTCAGAAAACCAACTTATGCTTGCTTATGGGGAAAGGTGAGTTGGGGTGCTGCATCAAACCAGAGAATGAAATTAGCACAGATACCGTTCCATAAGCCAAATATATAATAGACAAGACCTAAGCCTTGCTCAACGAAATGGAATCAACACCCCATATTCAACGCCTGGGAATATACCTGACAAGTAAGCATCTTAAGACCCATGGATTTATATGTCTAAATAAGGAAGTCAAGCGTGTGTACAGTGGCCTAAACTCAGCAGTGAAAATCCGATAAATCCCATTAACAAAATAAATTTCACAAACAAAACACAATGACATGCAAATGAAGCAAATGACAAAGGATTAATCTCCAAAATTTACAAGCAGCTCATGCAGCTCAATAACAAAAAAACAAACAACCCAATCCAAAAATGGGCAGAAGACCTAAATAGACATTTCTCCAAAGAAGATATACAGAATGCCAACAAACACATGAAAGAATGCTCAACATCATTCATCATTAGAGAAATGCAAATCAAAACTACAATGAGATATCATCTCACACCAGTCAGAATGGCCATTATCAAAAAGTCTAGAAACAATAAATGCTGGAGAGGGTGTGGAGAAAAGGGAACACTCTTGCACTGCTGGTGGGAATGTGAATTGGTTCAGCCACTATGGAGAACAGTATGGAGGTTCCTTAAAAAACTACAAATAGAATTACCATATGACCCAGCAATCCCACTACTGGGCATATACTCTGGGAAAACCAAAATTCAAAAAGAGTCATGTACCAAAATGTTCATTGCAGCTCTATTTACAATAGCCCGGAGATGGAAACAACCTAAGCACCCATCATCGGATGAATGGATAAAGAAAATGTGGCACATATATACAATGGAATATTACTCAGCCTTAAAAAGAAATGAAATTGAGCTATTTGTAATGAGATGGATAGACCTAGAGTCTGTCATACAGAGTGAAGTAAGTCAGAAAGAAAAAGACAAATACCGTATGCTAACACATATATATGGAATTTAAGGGGAAAAAAATGTCATGAAGAACCTAGGGGTAAGACAGGAATAAAGACGCAGACCTACTGGAGAACGGACTTGAGGATATGGGGAGGGGGAGGGGTGAGCTTTGACAGGGCGAGAGAGAGTCATGGACATATACACACTAACAAACGTAGTAAGGTAGATAGCTAGTGGGAAGCAGCCGCAAGGCACAGGGATATTAGCTTGGTGCTTTGTGACAGCCTGGAGGGGTGAGATAGGGAGAGTGGGAGGGAGGGAGACGCAAGAGGGAAGACATATGGGAACATATGTATATGTATAACTGATTCACTTTGTTATAAAGCAGAAACTAACACACCATTGTAAAGTAATTATACCCCATAAAGATGTTTAAAAAAAAAAAAACACAATGACAGTGAAATAGAGAGCAATTCTTAAATAATTCATTCAGGGCTTGTGATGCAACCTGGATTTACCACATCTACACCCAGAGCTGGTTGAGACATAAGGCTGGACACTTTGGGCTGATAGCATTGGTGAGGTTTGGTGAGCAAACGCAGACCCTTTGAAGTCATACTGCATGGTACCCATTCCATGGGTCCCAACTCTCCAGGTTTAAGGGATTCTTCCTTCAGCTAAAACATGCATGGGAAACCCGGAGAATGTTCCACCGTGTGATTGGGAAACGTTTTCAAATGCATCTCAGGTTTCGACCCCTGGTACTCGTGTGCACCGTTCCAGACGCTTTACTAACATTCTCCCCACTTGGAGAGTCAGTGCCTTTTACCTCCTGTTTGGCACAGTTTGCAATTTCTGCGCAAGATCAACAGGAATAGGGAGAACAAATGGAGACTAGCTGTAGGTGTCTGCACGGGCAAATGGAACGCTCATTTCCCACCAGGAAGAGGAATTAACCAGAGGCTCAGCAAGCCCTGCCGGAACCAGATTAGGGCCTGAAGCAATCCTGAGGTTTTGCGGCCAGCTCACAAGATAGCGAGTTGAAGAAAAGAGCCCAGGGGCACTGTAATTCACAAACCTGCAGAGTTATGAATGACAGCTATCGTCCAAAAATGTATTGAAGTAAGTCTTGGAAGAGGACTTGAAAGCGGGGCAGAATTTCAGGAAAACGATTTCAGGGGGTAGACTGGAATTGCACTTAAAGCATAGGAAAAGAGGCAGAATGTCCACAATGATGCACTTGGCCAAAAAGGGCATATGCGTTTTTTCCTGAATATATTCAGGAAAAAACGCATACGCCCTTTTTGGCCAACCAAGCAAGCGTGTAAAGGAAATCTGCACTACAATGAAGTCTCACTGCCCCCCGGTCAAAAGAGCCATCTGAAACAAGTGTAAAATCCAGAAAGGCAGGACAGGTCATGGAGAACAGGGAGCCTTGTTATGCTGATGGGCGGGATGTAAATTGCCAACAGCCACTCTGGAGAAGTGTATGGTGTTTCCTGAAACACATAGGAAACAACGCAACACAGCCTATGGCACTTCCACTTATGGTCCTATAGCTTAGGGAAATTAAAATCAAAAACACACAGCCACCCCAAAGTTTGGGACGGCTCTGTTTACAAGAACCTCGTCTACGGTAGAAGTTAAATATCCGAGAAAGCACAAAATGGATAAAGAAGTTGTGGTACGTACGTACAATGTAATATCACTCAGCAATGCGATCTACGTCATCAGGCCCGTAGCGGCATAATGAGTGGATTCAGGTACGACGATTCTACGAGAAATAAGTCACACAGAAAAAGAAATATCACAAGATATCACTAATACACGGAACGTAAACTTGTCTAAACGTGAACTGAATTACAAAACAGAACAGGGTCTCAAATTTAGAAAACCAACTTATGCTTGCTTATGGCGAAAAGTCAGTTGGGGTGCTGTATAAAACCAGAGATTGAAATTAGCACAGATACCGTTCCATAAGGCATATATATAATAGACACGACCTACACCTTGCTCAACGAAATGTATTCAACACCCCGTGTTCAACGCCTGGGTATATACCTGAAAAGTAAGAATCTTAAGACCCATGGATTTATATGTCTCCATAAGGAAATCAAGCGTGTGTACAGCGGCCTAAACGCAGCAGTGAAAATCCGATAAATCCCATTATAAAAATAAATTTCAAAAACAAAACACAATGACAGTGAAATAGAGAGCAATTCTTAAATAATTCATTCAGGGCTTGTGATGCAACCTGGATTTACCACATCTACCCCCAGAGTTGGGTGAGACATAAGGATGGGCACTTCGGGCTGATAGCATTGGTGAGGTTCGGTGAGCAAACGCAGACCGCTTGGATACATACTGCATGGTACCCATTCCATGGGTCCCAACTCTCCAGGTTTAAGGGATTCTTCCTTCAGCTAAAACATGCATGGGAAACCCAGAGTATGGTCCACCGTGTGATTGGGAAACGTTTTCTAATGCATCTCGGGTTTCATCCCCTGGTACTCGGGTTCACCGTTCCAGACGCTTTACTAACATTCTCCCCACTTGGAGAGTCAGTGCCTTTAACCTCCTGTTTGGCACAGTTTGCAATTTCTCCGCAAGATGAACAGGAATAGCGAGAACCAATGAGAGACTAGCTGTAGGTGTCTGCACGGGCAAATGGAACGCTCATTTCCCACCAGGAAGAGGAAATAACCAAAGGCTCAGCGTGCCCTGCCGGAACCAGATTAGGGCCTGAAGTAATCCTGCGGTTTTGCGGCCAGCTCACAAGAAAGCGAGTTGAAGAAAGGAGCTCGGGGGCACTGTAATTCACAAACCTACAGAGTTATGAATGACAGCTATCGTCCAAAAATGTATTGAAGTAAGTCTTCGAAGAGGACTTGAAAGCGGGGCAGAATTTCAGGAAAACGATTTCAGGGGGTAGATTGGAATAGCACTTAAAGCATAGGAAAAGAGGCAGAATGTCCACAATGATGCACTTGGCCAAAAAGGGCGTATGCGTTTTTTCCTGAATATATTCAGGAAAAAACGCATATGCCCTTTTTGGCAAACCAAGGAAGCGTGTAAAGGAAATCTGCACTACAATGAAGTCTCACTGCCCCCCGTTCCAAACGGCCATCTGAAACAAGTGTAAAATCCAGAAAGGCAGGACAGGTCATGGAGAAGAGGGAGCCTTGTTATGCTGATGGGCTGGATGTAAATTGCCAACAGCCACTCTGGAGAAGTGTATGGTGTTTCCTGAAACACGTAGGAAACAAAGCAACACAGCCTATGGCACTTCCACTTAGGGTCCTATAGCTTAGGGAAATTAAAAGAAAAAATTCACAGCCACCCCAAAGTTTGGGACGGCTCTGTTTACAAGAACCTCGTCTACGGTACAAGTTAAATATCCGAGAGAGCAAAAAATGGATAAAGATGTTGTGGTACGTACGTACAATGGAATATCACTCAGCAATGAGATCTACGTCATCAGGCCCGTAGCGGCATAATGAGTGGATTTAGGTACGACGACTCTACGAGAAATAAGTCACACAGAAAAAGAAACTTCATAAGATATCACTAATACACGGAACGTAAACTTGGCTACACATGAACTGAATTACAAAACAGAACAGGGTCGCAAATTTAGAAAACCAACTTATGCTTGCTTATGGGGAAAGGTGAGTTTTGGAGCTGCATCAAACCAGAGATTGAAATTAGCACAGATATCGTTCCATAAGCCAAATATATAATAGACAAGACCTACTCCTTGCTCAACGAAATGGACTCAACACCCCATATTCAACGCCTGGGAATATACCTGAAAAGTAAGAATCTTAAGACCCATGGATTTATATGTCTCCATAAGGAAATCAAGCGTGTGTACAGCAGCCTAAACGCAGCAGTGAAAATCCGATAAATCCCATTATCAAAATGAATTTCACAAAGAAAACACAATGACAGTGAAATAGAGAGCAATTCTTAAATAATTCATTCAGGGCTTGTGATGCAACCTGGATTTACCACATCTACACCCAGAGCTGCGTGAGACATAAGGCTGGACACTTCGGGCTGATAGCATTGGTGAGGTTCGGTGAGCAAACGCAGACCCTTTGAAGGCATACTGCATGGCAGCCATTCCATGGGTCCCAACTCTCCAGGGTTAAGGGATTCTTCCTTCAGCTAAAACATGCATGGGAACCCCAGAGTATGGTCCACCGTGTGATTGGGAAACGTTTTCAAAAGCATCTCAGGTTTCGTCCCCTGGTACTCGGGTTCACCGTTCCAGACGCTTTACTAACACTCTCCCCACATGAAGAGTCAGTGCCTTTAACCTCCTGTTTGGCACAGTTTGCAATTTCTGCGCAAGATAAACAGGAATAGGGAGAAGCAAAGAGAGACTAGCTGTAGGTGTCTGCACGGGCAAATGGAACGCTCATTTCCCACCAGGAAGTGGAATTAACCAAAGGCTCAGCATGCCCTGCTGGAACCAGATTAGGGTCTAAAGCAATCCAGCAGTTTTTTGGTCAGCTCACAAGAAAGCGAGTTGAAGAAAGGAGCTCAGGGGCACTGTAATTCACAAACCTGCAGAGTTATGAATGACAGCTATCGTCCAAAAATGTATTGAAGTAAGTCTTCGAAGTGGACTTGAAAGCGGGGCAGAATTTCAGGAAAACGATTTCAGCGGGTAGACTGGAATTGCACTTAAAGCATAGGAAAAGACTCCGAATGTCGACAATGATGCACTTGGCCAAAAAGGGCGTATGAGTTTTTTCCTGAATGTATTCCGGAAAAAACGCATACGATCTTTTGGCCAACCAAGCAAGCGTGTAAAGGAAATCTGCACTACAATGAAGTCTCACTGTCCACCGGTCCAAACGGCCATCTGAAACAAGTGTAAAATCCAGAAAGGCAGGACAGGTCATGGAGAACAGGGAGCCTTGTTATGCTGATGGGCGGGATGTAAATTGCCAACAGCCACTCTGGAGAAGTGTATGGTGTTTCCTGAAACACGTAGGAAACAAAGCAACACAGCCTATGGCACTTCCACTTAGGGTCCTATAGCTTAGGGAAATTAAAATCAAAAACACACAGCCACCCCAAAGTTTGGGACGGCTCTGTTTACAAGAACCTCGTCTATGGTACAAGTTAAATATCCGACAAAGCAGAAAATGGATAAAGAAGTTGTGGTACGTACGTACAATACAATATCACTCAGCCATGAGATCTACGTCATCCGGCCCGTAGCGGCATAATGAGTGCATTCAGGTACGACGATTCTACGAGAAATAAGTCACACAGAAAAAGAAACATCATAAGATATCACTAATACACGGAACGTAAACTTGGCTACACATGAACTGAATTACAAAACAGAACAGGGTCTCAAATTTAGAAAACCAACTTATGCTTGCTTATGGGGAAAGGTGAGTTTTTGATGCTGCATCAAACCAGAGATTGAAATTAGCACAGATACCGTTCCATAAGCCAAATATATAATAGACAAGACCTACTCCTTGTTCAACGAAATGGACTCAACACCCCATATTCAACGCCTGGGAATATACCTGACAAGTAAGAATCTTAAGACCCATGGATTTATATGTCTCCATAAGGAAATCAAGCGTGTGTACAGCGGCCTAAACGCAGCAGTGAAAATCCGATAAAACCCATTATTAAATAAGTTTCTCAAACAAAACACAATGACAGTGAAATAGAGAGCAATTCTTAAATAATTCATTCAGGGCTTGTGATGCAACCTGCATTTACCACATCTACATCCAGAGCTGGGTGAGACATAAGGCTGGACATTTCGGGCTGATAGCATTGGTGAGGTTCGTTGAGCCAACGTAGACCCTTTGAAGTCATACTGCATGGTAGCCATTCCATGGGTCCCAACTCTCCAGGTTTAAGGGATTCTTCCTTCAGCTAAAACATGCATGGGAAACCCAGAGTATGGTCCACCGTGTGATTGGGAAACGTTTTCAAATGCATCTCAGGTTTCGACACATGGTACTCGGGTTAACCGTTCCAGGCGCTTTACTAACACTCTCCCCACCTGGAGAGTCAGTGCCTTTAACTTCCTGTTTGGCACAGTTTGCAATTTCTGCGCAAGATGAACAGGAATAGGGAGAACCAATGAGAGACTAGCTGTAGGTGTCTGCACGGGCAAATGGAACGCTCATTTCCCACCAGGAAGTGGAATTAACCAAAGGCTCAGCGTGCCCTCCTGGAACCAGATTAGGGCCTAAAGCAATTCAGCAGTTTTGCGGCCAGCTCACAAGAAAGTGAGTTGAAGAAAGGAGCTCAGGGGCACTGTAATTCACAAATCTGCAGAGTTATGAATGACAGCTATCGTCCAAAAATGTATTGAAGTAAGTCTTCGAAGTGGACTTGAAAGCGGGGTAGAATTTCAGGAAAACGATTTCAGGGGGTAGACTGGAATTGCACTTAAAGCAGAGGAAAAGAGGCCGAATGTCGACAATGATGCACTTGGACAAAAAGGGCGTATGCGTTTTTTCCTGAATATATTCAGGAAAAAACGCATACGCCCTTTTTGGCCAAACAAGCAAGCGGGTCAAGGAAATCTGCACTAAAAGGAAGTCTCACTGCCCCCCGGCAAATGGGCCATCTGAAACATGTGTAAAATCCAGAAAGGCAGGACAGGTCATGGAGAACAGGGAGCCTTGTTATGCTGATGGGCGGGATGTAAATTGCCAACAGCCACTCTGGAGAAGTGTATGGTGTTTCCTGAAACACGTAGGAAACAAAGCAACACAGCCTATGGCACTTCCACTTAGGGTCCTATAGCTTAGGGAAATTAAAATCAAAAACACACAGCCACCCCAAAGTTTGGGACGGCTCTGTTTACAAGAACCTCGTCTACGGTACAAGTTAAATATCCGAGAAAGCAAAAAATGGATAAAGAAGTTGTGGTACGCACGTACAATGGAATATCACTCAGCCATGAGATCTACGTCATCTGGCCCGTAGCGGCATAATGAGTGTATTCAGGTACGACGATTCTACGAGAAATAAGTCACAAAGAAAAAGAAACATCATAAGATATCACTAATACACGGAACGTAAACGTGGCTACACATGAACTGAATTACAAAACAGAACAGGGTCTCAAATTTAGAAAACCAACTTATGCTTGCTTATGGGGAAAGGTGAGTTGGGGTGCTGCATAAAACCAGAGATTGAAATTAGCACAGATACCGTTCCATAAGCCAAATATATAATAGACAAGACCTACTCCTTGCTCAACGAAATGGACTCAACACCCCATATTCAACGCCTGGGAATATACCTGACAAGTAAGAATCTTAAGACCCATGGATTTATGTCTCCATAAGGAAATCAAGCGTGTGTACAGCGGCCTAAACGCAGCAGTGAAAATCCGATAAATCCCATTATCAAAATAAATTTCACAAACAAAACACAATGACAGTGAAATAGAGAGCAATTCTTAAATAATTCATTCAGGGCTTGTGATGCAACCTGGATTTACCACATCTACACCCGGAGCTGGGTGAGACATAAGGCTAGACACTTCGGGCTGATAGCATTGGTGAGGTACGGTGAGCAAACGCAGACCCTTTGAAGTCATACTGCATGGTACCCATTCCATGGGTCCCAACTCTCCAGGTTTAAGGGATTCTTCCTTCAGCTAACGCATGCATGGGAAACCCAGAGTATGGTCCACCGTGTGATTGGGAAACGTTTTCAAATGCATCTCAGGTTTGGACCCCTGGTACTCGGGTTCACCATTCCAGGCGCTTTACTAACACTCTCCCCACTTGGAGAGTCAGTGCCTTTAACTTCCTGTTTGGCACAGTTTGCAATTTCTGCGCAAGATGAACAGGAATAGGGAGAACCAATGAGAGACTAGCTGTAGGTGTGTGCACGGGCAAATGGAACGCTCATTTCCCACCAGGAAGTGGAATTAACCAAAGCTCAGTGTGCCCTGCTGGAACCAGATTAGGGCCTAAAGCAATCCAACAGTTTTGCGGCCAGCTCACAAGAAAGCGAGTTGAAGAAAGGAGTTCAGGGGCACTGTAATTCACACACCTGCAGAGTTATGAATGACAGCTATCGTCCAAAAATGTATTGAAGTAAGTCTTCGAAGAGGACTTGAAAGCGGGGCAGAACTTGAGGAAAACGATTTCGGGAGTAGACTGGAATTGCACTTAAAGCATAGGAAAAGAGGCAGAATGTCGACAATGATGCACTTGGCCAAAAAGGGCGTATGCGTTTTTCCCTGAATATGTTCAGGAAAAAACGCATACGCCCTTTTTGGCCAACCAAGCAAGCGTTTAAAGGAAATCTGCACTACAATGAAGTCTCACTGCCCCCCGGTCATAAGGGCCATCTGAAACAAGTGTAAAATCCAGAAAGGCAGGACAGGTCATGGAGAACAGGGAGCCTTGTTCTGCTGATGGGCGGGATGTAAATTGCCAACAGCCACTCTGGAGAAGTGTATGGTGTTTCCTGAAAAACGTAGGAAACAAAGCAACACAGCCTATGGCACTTCCACTTAGGGTCCTATAGCTTAGGGAAATTAAAATCAAAAACACACAGCCACCCCAATGTTTGGGACTGCTCTGTTTACAAGAACCTCGTCTACGGTACAAGTTAAATATCCGAGAAAGCAAAAAATGGATAAAGAAGTTGTGGTACGTATGTACAATAGAATATCACTCAGCCATGATATCTACGTCATCAGGCCCGTAGCGGCATAATGAGTGCATTAAGGTACGACGATTCTACGTGAAATAAGTCACACAGAAAAAGAAACATCATAAGATATCACTAATACATGGAACATAAACTTGGCTACACATGAACTGAATTACAAAACAGAACAGGGTCTCAAATTTAGAAAACCAACTTATGCTTGCTTATGGGGAAAGGTGAGTTGGGGTGCTGCATCAAACCAGAGATTGAAATTAGCACAGATACCGTTCCATAAGCCAAATATATAATAGACAAGACCTACTCCTTGCTCAACGAAATGGACTCAACACCCCATATTCAACGCCTGGGAATATACCTGACAAGTAAGAATCTTAAGACCCATGGATTTATATGTCTCCATAAGGAAATCAAGCGTGTGTACAGCGGCCTAAACGCAGCAGTGAGAATCCGATAAATCCCATTATCAAAATAAATTTCAAAAACAAAACACAATGATAGTGAAATAGAGAGCAATTCTTAAATAATTCATTCAGGGCTTGTGATGCAACCTGGACTTACCACATCTACACCCAGAGCTGGGTGAGATATAAGGCTGGACACTTCGGGCTGATAGCATTGGTGAGGTTCGGTGAGCAAACGCAGACCCTTTGAAGTCATACTGCATGGTAGCCATTCCATGGGTCCCAACTCTCCAGGTTTAAGGGATTCTTCCTTCAGCTAACGCATGCATGGGAAACCCAGAGTATGGTCCACCGTGTGATTGGGAAACGTTTTCAAATGCATCTCAGGTTTCGACCCCTGGTACTCGGGTGCACCGTTCCAGACGCTTTACTAACACTCTCCCCACTTGGAAAGTCAGTGCCTTTAACCTCCTGTTTGGCACAGTTTGCAATTTCTGCACAAGATGAACAGGAATAGGGAGAACCAATGAGAGACTAGCTGTAGGTGTCTGCACGGGCAAATGGAACGCTCATTTCCAACCAGGAAGAGGAATTAACCAAAGGCTCAGCATGCCCTGCTGGAACCAGATTAGGGCCTAAAGCAATCCAGGAGTTTTGCGGCCAGCTCACAAGAAAGCGAGTTGAAGAAAGGAGCTCAGGGGCACTGTAATTCACAAACCTGCAGAGTTATGAATGACAGCTATCGTCCAAAAATGTATTGAAGTAAGTCTTCGAAGTGGACTTGAAAGCGGGGCAGAATTTCAGGAAAACGATTTCAGGGGGTAGACTGGAATTGCACTTAAAGCAAAGGAAAAGAGGCCGAATGTCGACAATGATGCACTTGGCCAAAAAGGGCGTATGCGTTTTTTCCTGAATATATTCAAGAAAAAACGCATACGCCCTTTTTGGCCAACCAAGCAAGCGTGTCAAGGAAATCTGCACTACAATGAAGTCTCACTGCCCCCCGGTCAAAAGGGCCATCTGAAACAAGTGTAAAATCCAGAAAGGCAGGACAGGTCATGGAGAACAGGGAGCCTTGTTATGCTGATGGGCGGGATGTAAATTGCAAACAGCCACTCTGGAGAAGTGTATGGTGTTTCCTGAAACACGTAGGAAACAAAGCAACACAGCCTATGGCACTTCCACTTAGGGTCCTATAGCTTAGGGAAATTAAAATCAAAAACACACAGCCACCCCAAAGTTTGGGACGGCTCTGTTTACAAGAACCTCGTCTACGGTACAAGTTAAATATCCGAGAAAGCAAAAAATGGATAAAGAAGTTGTGGTACGAACGTACAATGGAATATCACTCAGCCATGAGATCTACGTCATCTGGCCCGTAGCGGCATAATGAGTGCATTCATGTACAACGATTCTACGAGAAATAAGTCACACAGAAAAAGAAACATCATAAGATATCACTAATACACGGAACGTATACTTGGCTACACATGAACTGAATTACAAAACAGAACAGGGTCTCAAATTTAGAAAACCAACTTATGCTTGCTTATGGGGAAAGGTGAGTTGGGGTGCTGCATCAAACCAGAGATTGAAATTAGCACAGATACCGTTCCATAAGCCAAATATATCATAGACAAGACCTACTCCTTGCTCAACGAAATGGACTCAACACCCCATATTCAACGCCTGGGAATATACCTGACAAGTAAGAATCTTAAGACCCATGGATTTATATGTCTCCATAAGGAAATCAAGCGTGTGTACAGCGGCCTAAACGCAGCAGTGAAAATCCGATAAATCCCATTATCAAAATAAATTTCACAAACAAAACACAATGACAGTGAAATAGAGAGCAATTCTTAAATAATTCATTCAGGGCTTGTGATGCAACCTGGATTTACCACACCTACACCCAGAACTGGGTGAGACATAAGGCTGGACACTTCGGGCTGATAGCATTGGTGAGGTTCGGTGAGCAAACGCAGACCCTTTGAAGTCATACTGCATGGTAGCCATTCCATGGGTCCCAACTCTCCAGGTTTAAGGGATTCTTCCTTCAGCTAAACATGCATGGGAAACCCAGAGTATGGTCCACCTTGTGATTGGGAAACGTTTTCAAATGCATCTCAGGTTTCGTCCCCTGGTACTCGGGGTCACCGTTCCAGACGCTTTACTAACACTCTCCCCACTTGGAGAGTCAGTGCCTTTAACCTCCTGTTTGGCACAGTTTGCAATTTCTGCGCAAGATGAACAGGAATAGGGAGAACCAATGAGAGACTAGCTGTAGGTGTCTGCACGGGCAAATGGAACGCTCATTTCCCACCAGGAAGGGGAATTAAGCAATGGCTCAGCGTGCCCTGCCGGAACCAGATGAGGGACTGAAGCAATCTTGCGGTTTTGCGGCCAGCTCACAGGAAAGCGAGTTGAAGAAAGGAGCTCAGGGGCACTGTAATTCACAAACCTGCAGAGTTATGAATGACAGCTATCGTCCAAAAATATATTGAAGTAAGTCTTCGAAGAGGACCTGAAAGAGGGGAAGAATTTGAGGAAAACGATTTCGGGAGTAGACTGGAATTGCACTTAAAGCATAGGAAAAGAGGCAGAATGTCCACAATGATGCACTTGGCCAAAAAGGGCGTATGCGTTTTTTCTAGAATATATCCAGGAAAAAACGCATACGCCCTTTTTGGCCAACCAAGCAAGCGTTTAAAGGAAATGTGCACTACAATGAAGTCTCACTGCCCCCCGGTCCAAACGGCCATCTGAAACAAGTGTAAAATCCAGAAAGGCAGGACAGCTCATGGAAAGAGGCAGCCTTGTTATGCTGATGGGCGGGATGTAAATTGCCAACAGCCACTCTGGAGAAGTGTATGGTGTTTCCTGAAACACGTAGGAAACAAAGCAACACAGCCTATGGCACTTCCACTTAGGGTACTATAGCTTAGGGAAATTAAAATCAAAAACACACAGCCACCCCAAAGTTTGGGACGGCTCTGTTTACAAGAACCTCGTCTACGGTACAAGTTAAATATCCAAGAAAGCAAAAAATGGATAAAGAAGTTGTGGTACGTACGTACAATGGAATATCACTCAGCCATGAGATCTACGACATCAGGCCCATAGCGGCATAATGAGTGCATTCATGTACGACGATTCTACGAGAAATAAGTCACACAGAAAAAGAAACATCATAAGATATCACTAATACATGGAACGTAAACTTGGCTACACATGAACTGAATTACAAAACAGAACAGGGTCTCAAATTTAGAAAACCAACTTATGCTTGCTTATGGGGAAAGGTGAGTAGGGGTGCTGCATCAAACCAGAGATTGAAATTAGCACAGATACCGTTCCATAAGCCAAATATATCATAGACAAGACCTACTCCTTGCTCAACGAAATGGACTCAACACCCCATATTCAACGCCTGGGAATATACCTGACGAGTAAGAATCTTAAGACCCATGGATTTATATGTCTCCATAAGGAAATCAAGCGTGTGTACAGCGGCCTAAACGCAGCAGTGAAAATCCGATAAATCCCATTATCAAAATAAATTTCACAAACAAAACACAATGACAGTGAAATAGAGAGCAATTCTTAAATAATTCATTCAGGGCTTGTGATGCAACCTGGATTTACCACATCTACACCCAGAGCTGTGTGAGACATAAGGCTGGACACTTCGGGCTGATAGCATTGTTGAGGTTCGGTGAGCAAACGCAGACCCTTTGAAGTCATACTGCATGGTAGCCATTCCATGGGTCCCAACTCTCCAGGTTTAAGGGTTTCTTCCTTCAGCTAAAACATGCATGGGAAACCCAGAGTATGGTCCACCGTGTGATTGGGAAACGTTTTCAAATGCATCTCAGGTTTCGTCCCTGGTACTCAGGGTCACCGTTCCAGACGCTTTACTAACACTCTCCCCACTTGGAGAGTCAGTGCCTTTAACCTCCTGTTTGGCACAGTTTGCAATTTCTGCGCAAGATGAACAGGAATAGGGAGAACCAATGAGAGACTAGCTGTAGGTGTCTGCACGGGCAAATGGAACGCTCATTTCCCACCAGGAAGAGGAATTAACCAAAGGCTCAGCGTGCCCTGTCAGAACCAGATGAGGGCCTGAAGAAATCCTGCGGTTTTG